>NC_044245.1:644397-1015511 GCF_003957555.1 Calypte anna
CCCTTTTTTTTTTCCCTTTTTTTCCCCTTTTTTTCCCTTTTTTTCCCCTTTTTTTTCCTTTTTTTCCCTTTTTTTCCCTTTTTTTTCCCCTTTTTTTCCTTTTTTTTCCTTTTTTTTTTTCCCTTTTTTTTTCCTTTTTTTTCCCTCTTTTTTCCTTTTTTTTCCTTTTTCCCTTTTTTCCCCTCTTTTCCCTCTTTTCCCCTCTTTTTCCCTCTTTTCCCCTCTTTTCCCCTCTTTTTCCCTCTTTTTCCCTCTTTCCCCTCTTTTTTCCTCTTTTATCCTCTTTTTCCCTCTTTTCCCCTCTTTTTCCCTCTTTTCCCTCTTTTTCCCTCTTTTTCCCCTCTTTTCCCTCTTTTTCCTCTTTTTTCCTGTTTTTCCCTCTTTTTTCCCTTTTATTCCCTCTCTTTCCCTCTCTTTCCCTCTCTTTTTCCCTCTTTTTCCCTCTTTTTCCCTCTTTTCCCTCTTTCCCCTCTTTTTCCCTCTTTTTCCCTCTTTTCCCTCTTTTTCCCTCTTTTTCCCTCTTTTTCCTCTTTTTCCCTCTTTTTCCCTCTTTTTCCCTCTTTTTCCCTCTTTTTCCCTCTTTTTCCCTCTTTTTCCCTCTTTTCCCTCTTTTTCCCTCTTTTTCCCTCTTTTCCCTCTTTTTCCCTCTTTTCCCTCTTTTCCCTCTTTTTCCCTCTTTTTCCCTCTTTTTCCCTCTTTTTCCCTCTTTTTCCCTCTTTTTCCCTCTTTTTCCCTCTTTTTCCCTCTTTTCCCTCTTTTTCCCTCTTTTTCCCTCTTTTTCCCTCTTTTTCCCTCTTTTTCCCTCTTTTTCCTCTTTTCCCTCTTTTTCCCTCTTTTCCCTCTTTTTCCCCTCTTTTTCCCTCTTTTTCCCTCTTTTCCCTCTTTTTCCCTCTTTTTCCCTCTTTTTCCCTCTTTTTCCCTCTTTTTCCCTCTTTTTCCCTCTTTTTCCCTCTTTTTCCCTCTTTTTCCCTCTTTTCCTCTTTTTCCCTCTTTTTCCCTCTTTTTCCCTCTTTTTCCCTCTTTTCCCTCTTTTTCCCTCTTTTCCCTCTTTTTCCCTCTTTTTCCCTCTTTTTCCCTCTTTTTCCCTCTTTTTCCCTCTTTTTCCCTCTTTTTCCCTCTTTTTCCCTCTTTTCTTTCTTTTTTTCTTTTCTTTTCTTTTCTTTTCTTTTTTTCTTTCTTTTTTTTTCTTTCTTTTTTTTCTTTTCTTTTTTTTTCTTTGATTATCCTGGAATTTGGGGTTAGCTTGGAGGAAAAACAGGTCCTGTCCCCACAGAGGGACTCTGAGTAGGATGGCTTTACCTTTTTTTATGGTTTTTTTTGTCTTTTTTCCTTTGGGTGTCTGTGCAGCTGTGGCTGCTGAGCCCTCCCTGCAGCATGATGTTTGTCCCTGCAGTTTTCTGGCTGCCCTGCTCAGGGGGTTCTGCTCAGGGAGGGCAGGACCTTCTCCTGAGGGTGTCAGTCAGCTTTGCTGCCAGGGAGGCAGCTGAAGTGAAGGCTTCTGAAGGGAGAGGCTGTGCTGGGACACTTGATTCTCCCCCTTTCCTGGCCTGGGGCATCCTGCTGGTTCTGGGTTTTTCTCTGTGGCTCTGGAGCCTTGGGCAGAGCTGGAGCCTTCCTTGGGCAGAGCTGGGGCCTCGGGCAGAGCTGGAGCCTTCCTTGGGCAGAGCTGGAGCCTTCCTTGGGCAGAGCTGGAGCCTTGCTTGGGCAGAGCTGGAGCCTTCCTTGGGCAGAGCTGGGGCCTCGGGCAGAGCTGGAGCCTTCCTTGGGCAGAGCTGGAGCCTTCCTTGGGCAGAGCTGGAGCCTTGGGCAGGGCTGGAGCCTTCCTTGGGCAGAGCTGGAGCCTTCCTTGGGCAGAGCTGGAGCCTTCCTTGGGCAGAGCTGGAGCCTTCCTTGGGCAGAGCTGGAGCCTTCCTTGGGCAGAGCTGGGGCCTTGGGCAGAGCTGGGGCTTTGGGCAGAGCTGCCCCTCAGGCTCTGCCAGGGGTCCCCCTCAGCTCTCCTGGGGTTCCTGCACCCCAGGGTGCAGTCACTGTGGTGCAGTCAGGTCTGACCCTGTGGTTTCCCTCTTGCAGCCCAAGCTGTGCTCAGCTGCTCTGCACACTCCAGGCCAGGCTCTTGGGGAGGGTTTTGCCTTGTGGGTTTTGGGGTGGGGTGTTTTTTTGGGGGTTTTTTTTTTGTGGCTTTTTGTTATCATGAGCTGATTGTTTACCTGAAACCTGGGCAGCTGCATCCTCGTCCTGCTGCCTGCCCACAGGTGTTGTTTATTTTATTTCCTCTCAGAAGAGATGCTTTATCAGTGTAAATGAAATGAGCTCTTACCCCATAACTTCTGCAGAACCAGGGAAGCTTCTGATACCTCCCTGGCCCATCCCAGTGGTAGAAATCAGCATCACCTCCTGAATTTATTCACCAGTCTGGCTGTGGGTGGCACTTTCAGCCTTCAAAGGAGCTTTAGGAGCTACCAGCACCCAAGCAGAGCTCACAAACCCCAGAGCCACTTGTTAAATCTCCACTTTCTCCTTTGTTCCTGTCTCTAGATCAGATCCTCAGTGCTTACAAAGCACTCCTGAGCACCCAGACCACTGCCTCTTCTGTCAGCCAAATTAACCCTTTGTTTAGATCACAGCCACTGAAGGAGCAGCAAGTTTTGTCCTGATGTACAGAGCCCTTTCTGGAAAGCTGCTGGCCTGTCCCAGGGGTTGTGAATACTGATAAAACACAAACTCCACAGGGATCTGGCTTGAAGCTTCTTGTTTGTGCTTCAGTGTTGAGCTTGGTTTGTGCTCTGGAGTGCTTGCTGTGTGTTCAGAAGGGCTTTTTGACTACTGTTAAACATTTTTTTTGTTTTAAAATGAGCCCAAAGTTTCCTCCTACAGAGGTGCAACTAAAAATGAGGCTTAAAAAAGCCCCTGAAGGGCTGAGTTAGGAAGATGTCCAGGTGTTCTAAGGTGCTCTGGGTGACAGTGCAGGCAGGGTGAGGGGTGCTTTGTGTAATCACTCCTTTCCCAACCCCCCAACACTTGGTTATGGCCAAACCCAAGGCTCTGGAGTGTCTGTATTTACCTCCACCCTGAGGTGATCCTGCAGTCAGGGCTTCTCCATCAGTTTCCTGCCTGAGCTCGGGGTCTTTCTGGGGAAATCTGCAGCAGTTGCCAGTACTTGGTGTTTCCAGATCCTCCTCAGTGGCAAACCCTTGTCTCTCCTCTGCAGGTTGTGCTCTGGATTCCCCTGGTCCTGCCACCTCAAATGACATCATGGAGGAAACGTATGTAACCATTCACTGAGCCAAATTCCTGGTGTTTTGTGGCATTTCTGGCACCCTTAATGCACCCAGCCTGGGGAGAGGCTTTTCCTTTGCTGGCACTTTGTGTCCTTTGTACCCTCTGAGCACTGACAGTGGTACTTCCCAGGCTGCACCACCATTTAATTTATGGTTTTAGTGCTTGTATGAGCCTTAGCTGACACCCAGCACTTGCTCTGAGCTCTGCATTTGCCACTCTCAATTAGGATACAATTCTTTTGCCTTCTCTCCTCTCCCCAGGGAGGGGGGACACAGCCCTTGGTTTTACCAAGGGGGTAAAATCTATTCACCTGATTTACCAAGCTTTTCTTCCTTCAGCCTAGCTTCTTGTCTGAATTTGGGGGGTGGGAGGGAGAAGGAGCCTAACCAGTGCTTCAGAAACCAGGGCAGGACAAGCTGGCTGTAAATAACTTCTGAGAAAGACAAGGGCACTAAGAAGCACACTGCCTGCTGTGACACTCCATGACTTCAGGACAAGGCTGATTTTTAGTGTGCTGACCTTGGGGCTTCTCTCTTGCTTTTAGGTTTGAGAAAGCAATTCTGGAATCCAGCAGACTGAAGTGAGTATGATTCTGGCTTCGTTTCTGTATCAGTGGCTGCTGCAGCTCAGGGAATCTTTGGGGGGTAACAATGAGGTTAACTCAGGTTGCTGTCTTTTAAATCAAAATGTTGACACAAATCTTGCTTTGTTTTTTCTCCCTCCAGCTTTCGGGTGCCTTTCAGAAGGATACACTCCCTGCCAGTGAGTGAGGGTGGTATTGATGCTTTATGGGTGTTAAAGGATTGGGTGTGTGAAGTGTTTGTCAGCTGGAGACATTCCATGACGTGTTAATTTTCTGCCTTCAAGAGCAGCTGCTGTGGTGCTTAGTGAAAGCTGTCAAAATTACAGCTCATAAACTCAAAGCCTCCCTTATGCTGATGGGAGAGCTCAGTGGTGTGGGTCTGCAGCTGAAGCATTTCTGGTACAAACACCTGAGCTGGGGTGGGCAGCAGGAGCAGGGCAGGGATCATCCCCTGTGCTGGGCACTGCTGAGGCTGCACCCCCAATCCTGGGGTCAGTTCTGGGTCAGAAAAGAGACATTGAGGGGCTGGAGAGTGTGCAGAGAAGGGAATGGAGGTGGGGAAGGGTCTGGAGCACAAGGAGAAGGTCTGGAGAGCGTGGAGGAGGGGCTGGAGAAGATGGAGAAGGGTCTGGAGAAGTTGTGAGGAGCAGCTGAGGGCCCTGGGGGTGTTGATCCTGGAGCAGAGGAGGCTGAGGGGAGACCTTGTGGCTCTCTGCAACCCCCTGAGAGGAGGTTGGAGCCAGGGGGGGTCGGGCTCTGCTCCCAAGGAACAAGGGATGGGACAAGAGGAACTTTGGGCACAACTCAAGTTGTGCCAGGGGAGGTTTAGGTTGGAGCTGGGGAAGAATTTCTGCCTGGAAAGGGTTGTCAGGGCCTGGCCCAGGCTGCCCAGGGCAGGGCTGGAGTCCCCATCATCCCTGGAGGGGTTTCAGAGAAACCCCTGGGGATGTGGGGATGAGGGACATGGGCTGGGGGGGGACCTGGCAGTGCTTGGACAACATTTGACTCGAGGTTCTGGGAGGTGTTTTCCCACCCAGACAGCTCTGTGACTTTTCTGCCTGTCCCCAGGTGTCAGAAGGCTCCTGCAGATCATTTTGCTGCAGTGATGTGCACTCAGACACCTGACAGCCTTTGTCAAACCTTTCTTTTGCTTGAAGTGTCACTGTGCAAAGCCTGACCTGGCTCTCTTGTGTGAATGTTGTAGCAAAGCCTCCTGGGATCCAGCCCTGCTCTGAAGGGAAACCACTCAGATTCTCTGGACTGTGATGCTTTCCCCCTGGTGGAACAAGATGACAACAAGGAGAATGTAAGTGGTGCTTCCTGTTGCCTGCCAGGATCTGGTGTTTTTCTGCATCAGCTCCTCTCTTCCCACTGCTGGTGGGGGCATCCCAGGCTCCTCACAGCCCCAGCAATGTCCTTTTGCTGCTCAGTCTGAAAGGCCTCACTGCTGGAAACCTCACAGGCAGGACTCCAACAGGTCTCTGCAGCAGAGCAGGACCAGGAGGCAGCCTTGAAAAGTTATTTCTTTTGCAGAGAAGTTGTCTGGCAAAAGAAATAGAAAAGCCTGAAGCCTGTGGGTGACATCACAAGGGTTAAAGTTTGTGTTAAAGGAATCACTATTAATGTCTTCAGTTTGAGAACTCTTCCCTTCAGGCTGTTCCTGTTGGTAGCAGGGAACTAAAAATCTCAGTAGCTTTAAAAACTTAAAAAAGGTGAAAATGCTGCCAGCAAGTCACATGGTTTGGAATTTTAGGCAAAATGATGATTTTGCTCCTTTTTAAATTCAGGAATCATTTGAATTTAAGAAACCCACCAAGCCAGCCTCTCGTGGTTCTGTGCACGTCCACTCTCGTGATGGAAAAGCTGTTCCTGGAGCAAGGCAGAACTCTCCAGCTCAGGCAGTAAGTCCTGCAGCCTTCCTTACCTCTGATTCTCACCCAAGCCTCTGGAACCTGCTGTGTGGGAGAAAAATGGCATCAGGGTTCTAAAGCAGTGCTGTTCAACACCTCTGTTTGTATGCCAAGCAGAAAAACCTCATCTCCTGGTCAGATCAGGAAAATCTCCTCACATTTGGCTCCTGAGATGGTCCAGAAGTTTGAAAAGAAAATTGTTCTGCAGTCTGGGAGAGAGGGGTCAGTACAGAGCTGAGGTTGTGCTGCAGTTCAAGGGAGTGTGGATGCTGATGTGGAGTAGGGGAAGTTTGTCTGGAAGTGTTTTGACTTTCTTTAAAGCTGATGCCTTAGGGACAGTGAAGCCAGCTGTGCAGATGCAGCTGGATCTTCTCTCCAGGAAGGAATCATCACCTTGTTCTGGTGCTCAGAGAAAACAACTGGAGAAACATCTTGGATCCCTGCACCAAAAGGGAGCTGGGGGCTGAGTCTGCTCTCCCCTCCTTGACCTTGGTACTTGATCCTGCTGCAGGATCTTGTGCTTAACCTCCTGCTGAGTCTCTGCTGGTTCTTGTTCCTCCTGTAACACCCATTTATCTCCCATGCACCTCCCCTGGGTGCCTTGCATAGAATCATGGAATGGTCTGGTTGGAAGAGACCTTAAGGATGATTCAGTTCCACCTCCCACCAGCCCAGGGTGCTCCAGGCCCCATCCAACCTGGCCTTGAAGCTTCCTCCAGAGAAGGTGGTGGCTGCCTCCTGAGGCATGCTGCTGTTTTAGGATCCAAGAGAAGGATTGGGGCTCAGCAGGGGGGTTGCTCCAGTCTGGATTCAGGGTGGTGGTGAGGGTGTCCTGCAGTGAGGAGCAGGGTTGTTCAGACTGTCTTGTCTCAGTTCCCCAGGGGTGAAACACCCACAGGCAAGCTGCAGCAGGCTCCTCTGGCTTCCTCTGAGAGTGAAGATGATGATGGATTCCTGGAGCTGTTGGATGACCAAGATCTGAAGGTGGGTAGCAGGGACCATGACAGACATTTCAAAACCAGCTCTGTTAATAGGCTGCCAGGTATCAGGTGTTGGCTCTGTGGTCACAGGAGTTGGTGTGGGAACTCAGACTGCAAGGAGCTGGGGAGCAGGGGCTCCCAGAGAAGTTCTCTCTCTCTCCTTTGGGTGAGCTGGGGTAATACTTGCTTTGGAGCCACCTGAGGACTGATCCTAACTGAGCCTGAGTGCTTCAGTCCTTGGAGGAACATCACTGATTGGTTAACAGTGAATTGATATAACCTCTCCAGTAAGTTCTTCATGTTCAACATGTCTGGGCTCAGTTCCATCACTTCAGTGAGTATTTGACTAGTAATTGAGTTTATGAATTCCTAAAGCTGCTCCAAAAGCTGAATTCAACTGGAATGTTTGCTGTGCAGGACCTGTAGGTATTTGCAGCCTCCACCCACAGTGCAGTAGATGAGGATGAACTTTCCTTTTTATTCCTCTGCTCTTTCCCTCAGAACAATGAGGAGATGCCCCCTGACATGGCAAGTCTCTGGACTGCTCCACTGGTCATGAGGAAAGCAGAGAATCGGGTGAGTGTGCAGAGCAGGGGCTGGGGCTTTGTCACTCCTGGGACAGGTGATGTCTCTGGTCCTGCATCCCCAGTAACAAAACAAAACAAGGCAGGGCATAACCCCCCTTCAGGATCCTGCTATCTCTAAAGCCTGTTTGCCTGGGGGACTTTTTATCAGTGTGGATCAGTGCTCTGTGTGTGTGAATACAGGATTAACTTCCATGGTACAGAACCCCTCATAAATGCAGGAAGATCTTGGCTGCCCTTATCAGATACTTGTTGGCATGTCCCAAATCCAGTGCCTTTAGCCTGATAACAGACTGTGAAGGGAGTTCAGGCTCCAGCAAAAAGCTCCTTAATCTGCTGATAGATTGTCTGCTAATTGCTATAAAGCCCTTTGCAGCACTTCAGGTTGATTGTGGTGCTCCAGGGTCACCCAGTCCACCCAGCAAGAAACAAGTGGAAACAGCAGCCCTGGGTTTAGGCAGCCCTGTTACCACCCTGCTCTGGGTGTGCACTGGTGGTGTCTTCTCTAAGGCAAACTCTGCAGCAGTCAGAAGGCTGAGGCTTGCTTGGCTGCCACCCCAAACCCTTGCTGAGCAGCTCTTGACTTCTCTGCTTCCTCCCAGGGCAAGAGGTGCCGCTTGTTTGGCTCCTCCTCTGTGTCCAGTGGTGGAGGAAGAACCACCCAGAAAAGGATGGAGAGATCCCAGGAAGAGAATTCTCCAGGGAAAAGCAAGAAGAGGAAAAGCCTCCCTGGAGCATCTTCTGAGGACTCCACGGTTGGTGGCTTGGCCTCCAGTTTGGTGACAGGGGATTAGGAGAGGATCTGAGCTGGATGTCTGGTTGGGAAGGTCAATGAGGGAGCTTCTGCAGGGGAACTGCTGCAAACAGCATCCCCTGGGTGGGGCAGGGGACCTGGGGCAGCTGGTGGCTGCTGGTTGCATGCTGTAGAGCCTGAGTTTGGCCTGAACCCTAAGGGGAAGCTGGGGAGTTGAAGTTGGGGGCTTCAGAGTGAACTCTGAGCTCTGTTATTATGTGGGGGGAAGGGTCTGTCTGCCCTCAGTGCTGGGGTGATGGCTGCTCTGTGTTCCTCTAGAGTCTGAAAATAGTGAAGACACAATCCTCCACTGCTGAGATTGAAAGCATTCTGGACAGTGACCAGAGAGACCTCATTGGGGACTTCTCAAAGGTAATTCAAGTGATTCATGGTCAGATAGATGTTAATTCCACTGTCTCATGGTCTCTTCTGGTGCAGGTGTCTAAACCAGCACGGGTTCCCAGTGCCAGGCAGGGCTGTCAGTGACATGGGTGTTCCCATGGGTTAGACACAGAGCAATGAATCTGGGGTTATTCAGAAACATCTACAGAATCCCTTCAGGGTAGGAGCCAGAAGTTAATGTGTGCCCCTGAATTTTAGAATTCTTATTTGAACTCTTCATCCAGAAATGAGCTGCCACTCCCCATCCTGGGCTCAAAACTCAGATGGCTGCAGCTCTGCTCTTCTCCAAGCCCCAGGGGGGAATTGCAGACCCATCAGCCTGGAAGTTAGATACAGAGCAATTAATTTGTGATTATTCCAAAAGATCTGCAGAATCCCTTCAGGATAGGAGCCAAGAGTTAAAATCTCCCCTGGAACTTTAGAATTCTTAGTTTGAACTCTTGAACTTTGCTGAAGGGATTCTCACCAACAGAGTGCCTGTGTGATGGAGACCTGCTGGGCACTGCTCTCACCTGGAATTTTCTCACTTGAGTATTTCCTGTCTTCCAGGGTTATTTATTCCACACTGTCGATGGGAAACATCAGGATTTAAAATACATTGACTCAGAGATGGTAAGTGGGACAGTAAGAGAAATTCCTTACCTGGGGGAGGGAACCCCATAGCACAAAACATCTCCAAGCAACCAAACCTCTTTCTGTCACAGATTGTGTCAGTGCTGACTGGGAAGTTTGCCAGCTCCATCAAGGAGTGTGTGATAATTGACTGCAGATACCCCTATGAGTATGAAGGAGGCCACATCAAGGTATGTCCACCCCAGAGGAGCAGTGCAGAGTTGTCTACATGAAGGGTTGGACCCAGATGATCCTTGGGGTTCCTTCCAACCTGACATTCTGTGATTGCAGTTGGAAACTGGGGTCACTTGGTGCCTTGTGGGGCTGAACTTTCCCAGTGAGTATCCAAGGCCTTGTCAGCAGGGTGGAGCTGAGGTGGCCAAGTGCCCCTCTGGAGTCTGGAGTCCTGTTGCAGCTCCATGCTGCTGGAATCTGGGGACACTGAGCTCACACCTGGCTCACTGGATGACTTTTCCCTCCAAGGAGGGAACATTCTTCTTTCCTTAGGCAGAGGAGAGGGCCCATGTGGTGAGCAGGGAGATGGTTCCAAAGGAAGGATGTCAGATGCTTGGTGTCCAGCGTGCTGGTGTCAAGGGAGGCTTGAATGAGAACAGTAAAGTTTTAATTTAAACCTCAGGCTTCAGAGAACAGACTCCTGTGCAGAGCAGAATTGATCCTGAGGTTGGCTGCTGGAGCAAGCTGCCTGATCCTCTCAAAAGGAAAGAGATGGCAAGGGAAATCCAAAGGAGCCCTCAGCTCCCACTGCTGAGATGGTCACCTAAGAGAGGCCCAGAGTTGGTGCTGGAATATCTGTAAGGTTCTGCTTGGCTTGGGAAATGGATTCCCAGCAGCTCAGGAGGGTTTCCAGAGCTCCTGTAGGAAACTGAGACGAGGAGACAGCTTGGAAGGAAGTGGGGGAGGTTTTTGGTGCCCTCCACTCACTCAGTGTGTGTTCTCTGCCTTTCCAGGGTGCTGTAAACCTCCACATGGAAGAGGAGGTGGAGGATTACTTGCTGAAGAAGCCAATCAAGCCCTCAGACAACAAACGAGTGATCGTCGTGTTCCACTGCGAGTTCTCTTCAGAGAGGGGGCCTCGGATGTGAGTCCTCCCCCCTCCCCTGCACAGGAACTTGCTGATGAGAGCAGAGCTGTCCAGGTGGCACCAGGGCTGCTTCTCCTGAGCAGATGTTGGTTGTCAGCTCTGGTGGGGATGTGGCACAGCTGCTGCTGGGAATGGCTGTGCTGGAATGCTCAGAGCTGGAAAGGGGAACACCAGTTACCCACAGCTCTGCAGTCAGGGTGGCTTCTGAGGGGGCAGCAGCTTGCTCCCTGCTGTGAGGAATGGGAATTCTGGGGGTGAGGGCTGCTCTCTGTCATCTGTTGGGTGTGGGGTTCACTGCAGGATCCCCTCCTCCTCCTCCAGGTGCCGGTTTGTGAGAGAGAGGGACAGGCTGGGCAATGAGTACCCCAACCTCCACTACCCAGAGCTCTACGTCCTGAAGGGAGGCTACAGGGACTTCTTCTTGAGATGCCGTGTAAGTCCTGGTCTCTTGAATTCATCTCTTGGGCACTCACAGGAGGAGAAAAACCAACTCATTAACCCTTGATGGACTCAGACCCAGCCAGGCTTCTCTTTGGAGCAGGATGGGTTCTGCTGGGGGAGCTTCTCCTCCTCTCTGCCCTGCAGTTACCACTTGGCTGTGAGGCTCTCAGCCCTTACACACGTCAGAGCTCTCTTGCTGCCAGAGCTGAAAGGTTTTCCCACTTGTCACAGGAGTACAATAGTAAACTGGGTTCTGCACTTTTGTAACAAATCAGAGTTCAAAAAGAGATCTGGAGAGGGAATTGAAGGCTGCACAGCCTGTAAGGATGAGGAAAGAGGAGA
This sequence comes from Calypte anna, assembly GCF_003957555.1. Lineage (NCBI taxonomy): Eukaryota > Metazoa > Chordata > Aves > Apodiformes > Trochilidae > Calypte > Calypte anna. The sequence continues at coordinate 655,426 of NC_044245.1, forward strand.
GGCCTGACAGTAATTGCTGTAAACCAAATGAGAACCTGGAATCTGGTACTGTGCCAAGACAGCAACACTGAAAAGCTCAAGCTTTGAGTTTTCAGCCTCTAGTTTTGAAAAGCAAAAACTAACCCATGCCCAGCAGTGGAGTGAGGAGGATGTTTCTCATCTCTCTCAGCTTCTGCTTTTCTGTGGCTGGTCTCCCTTTCTCCAGCTGCTTCTTCCTGACACAGACTGCACTGTGGCTGTCACTTCAGTCCCTCTCAGCCCCTCACATTTGAGGGTCTCTCCTGCTTTACCTTCCTGTTCTGTGGCTTGGTGTGTTTTCATAGAATCATGGAACGGGTTGGGTTGGAAGGGACCTTAAATCCCCCCCAGTGCCCCCCCTGCCATGGTCAGGGACCCCTCCCCCAGCCCAGGGGGCTCCAAGCCCCATCCAACCTTCAACACTGCCAGGGATGGGGCAGCCACAGCTTCCTTGGGCAACCTGGGCAACCAGGGGCTCAGCACCTTCAAATCCAAGAATTCCTTCCCCATCTCCAACCTCAATCTCCCCTTTCTCTCCAAGTTTTAACCCATTTCCCTTCTCCTCTCCCTACCCCCCCGTGTCCAAAGCCCTCCCCCAGCTTTCTTGGAGCCCCTTCAGATATTGGAAGGTTGCTCTGAGCTCCCCTGGGAGCCTCCTCTTCTCCAGGCTGAACAACCCCAATCCCTCAGCCTGGCTTCCCAGGGAGGTGCTCAGCCCTCTGAGCATTTGAGTGGCTCTGCTCTGGACACCTTCCAGGAGCTCTGTGTCCTTCTGGGGTTGGGGACTCCAGACCTGGGCACAGCACTGCAGGGGGGGCTCAGCAGAGCAGACAGGAGATGTTTGGCCTTTCAGAGGCTGCCAGGGCTTTGTGGGGTTCCCCAGTGGGATGTTGGGTCTCCCAGCACTCAAGTCACTGGGAGGGATGAATTCTGTCCTGTTTTTTGGCTTTTCCTGCTGTTTGATGTCCCCCTGGGTGCCTGTTTTGGGCTCGGGGTGTTGTCTCCCCGGTGTCAGGACCCAGATCCTCAAGGTGGCAGCACAGAACACCCAACGCAGCCTCAGTGCTCCCGGGGCTGGCCCGTCCCTAAGGACCAGGACAGCTCAAGGTGAACCGTGCACAGACTTAGTACTGATGCCTGACAGAATATTTGGTGTCAGAGCTCTCTCCCCAGGGCTTGAAGTCCTTCCTGTAATCTTTATTTTACTTTTAAAGTAGCCATCATCTGACTCCTGTTTTGTTGGTGGGTCATGAAGCTCCTGCTGGAGCCGGGGGCTCAGCTTCTGCTCTGGTTTTATTTCTCTTCTGGTGAGATGGTTGTTGCCAGGCCCTGGTGCTGAGCCTCAGGATGCTCCTCAGCCCTGGGAGGTGTTGAAATGAAACTTTCTTCCCTTCCCCCAGAGCTTCTGTGAGCCCCAGAGCTACCGCCCCATGCACCACGAGGACTTCAAAGAAGATTTGAAAAAATTCCGGACCAAGAGCCGGACCTGGGCTGGAGAGAAGAGCAAGAGGGAGCTCTACAGTCGGCTGAAGAAGCTGTGAGGGCTGCAGTGAAGAAGCAAAGACTCCTCTGTCCTGGGGGAGGGAGAGGTGCCCGTGCCCTGCTCCTGCTCCCCAGCCATCAGCTCTTTCCTCCTCTTCTCCTGGGAACCCCGTGGGACTTTGGCTGCAGCCCAGGACATCCCCAGGATTCTTCTTCACACTCTCAGCTTCTCCTGCTCTGACACCCCCAAACTGCCCAAGAGTCTGCCCAGGGGAGGGGTGGGGAGAGGCAGCTGCCATCCCGCCAGGGCTCGGCTGGAATGGTGTAAGCAGCAAGGATCTTTTAGTTATCTTTTTTTATTTTTTTAATTTTTTTTATTGCTTTGCTTTATTTAAATACAGTCAAATGAAGCTCACGCTGCTGCAGTTGAATCATCTGGATTGGACCTGAACTTTGTTTGCTCTGCAGGGCAGCGTGGTGCTGGGGCCAGGCTGGGGGGTGGTGGTGGTGATTATTTTGCTCAGCTGCAGCTTTGATCCTGTTTTTTTGGGAGCATAACGTGGTGGGAGAACTAAAATGGGAAATAATTCAATCCAGCTCGAGGTTCCCACCTCACTGAACTCCTGTGTTTCACCAGGGGAAGCCTCTGGTACAGAGTCCAAAGGGAAATCACTTGTATGTAGATATCATGTTCAACTCCTTTACTTAATCTAGATGGCTTTATTTTGTAGTTGTTTGGAATTTAGCTGCTGCTTTTAGTTCTAGAGGAGTTGGTGTTGCAAAGGAGGGAGAACTTCTGGGAGGCAGAGGGTGGTTCAGGGGTAGTTTTATCTCAGGTGGTCCCAGAAGCACCGAGTGGCAAAGCTGTTCCCAGGCTTCTCAACAGCAGCAGTTTTGGTCACTGCTCCCTCTGAGGTTGCAAAACGTGTCCAGAAAAGTCCCTGGCAGGGAGGGATCCCTGCTGCCACTCCTTGGGGTGCTGGGCTCAGCCTGCCACTGCTGCCCTGGCTCTGACACTGGCCACAGCTCCAGCAGCAGCAGCTCCTCCTGCCAGGAGAGCCAAGAGACAGAATTAATTCTGGAAGGAAGAGGAACATCCTCAACCCAGGGCTGAGCTCTGCAACTTGCCCACCTAACACTGAACAGCTGGGGCTGCATCCTGAAACTGCTTTGGTGTCAGATAAGATCCAGTCCATGACCCTGCCAGGAGCCCAGGGGTTGCCACAGCAGCAGCAGCAGCAGCTCTGGGGTGTCCTCTGTAGCTCATCTGCCTCACACACAAACTCCTGGTGCAGGGAGCAGCCTGGGAACAGCCCTGGTCCTGGAAGTTCTGCTCTCACTGGAGCAGGAATCCACCCTCTGGGCTTTGCCTTGCTCCCTGCCACCCACTCTTGCATGTCCTTGTACCTGTGTCAAAAAAATACTGAAATGGAGGTGCCTTGTGTGGAATTTTAACTTGATGGGTTGTTGTTTTTTTTTAACTGTTTCTGAAAAACCTGCTGTTGAGAACTGAAAGGATGAGACTTGGAAATCTTTTCTCATTTAAGAAAAGAAAAATAAATCAGATTTTGCTGGTTTCCCTCAGAGCTGAACACCTTGCAAGGGGGAAGGTGGGGAAATGCTCAGCTGGAAATGGAGATGGCCAAATCTCCCCCACCTCCTGGGGAGGTTTGAGCTGCGGGGGAGGGAAGTGACATGGGCAGCAAGGGGATGGACCCAAACTGCTTTTGGTAGAAGCCCCGTGGTGCCACGGGGGGAGTGATCAGTGTGGAGACGTCAGATGTCTCACTACAACTTTATAAACACATTACTTAAACGTGGAGCTGGGGCAGCTGTGCTCAGAAAAAGCAGCTGGGGATGGAAGGAGCTGTGATGCTCTGAGGTCACTCAGCTCCATTCCATGGCTTTCCCTGGACTTCCTGCAGCTGCCCCTGACTCAGCTCCTGATCCCAAACTTCCTGATGTTCAGGGAACTGAGTGTGAGGGGGGGGTTGTGGGACAGGAGCTGCAGTGTCTGCCTGGGGGTCGGGTCTGACCCTGACCTTGTGGGGATGGAAACGTCCCCTGGGGCTTTCCAACCCCCCTGGTTCTGTCTTGGGTTTCTGAGGAGGCCTGGGGTGGGAAGGGGAAGGCTGGGAGGTGATTTCTGCTTCCAAAGAGGATGTGTTGTGTATCAGCCCACAATTGCATCAGACAGCTGCAGGCTCAGGGATATAAAATGCACGAAACCCCAGGAGTTTAACTCGGCTCTTCCTGCAGAAGGGAACTGCTCAGCACCACAGGCTGGGGGCAGCTGCTGCTTCCCCTGCCCTGCCCTGGGCTCTCTGCTCAGGGCTTTTAGGATAACTTTAAATGATGGAAGCAGAGCCCCTGGCTCTGCTGTGTGCTGCAGGATGGATTTCTGACCCAGCTGTCTGCCTACCTGTAACTGGGTCAGAACCACAGCAGGGCCCAGTTCAGCCCCAGTCTGGGCTCTCTCTGGGCTGAGGGGTCTGCAGGATGGGGCTTGGGAAGAGCTGAGCTGGGGGCACCTCTGGGGGCACTTGGGGTGAAGTTCCTTTCCCTTCCCAGGGCAGCACCTGAGAGGCTGAGGGTGTCAGAAGCCTCAGCAGCAGAAGTGGGGCTGAAGGGCAGGGGCCCAACGATGGGGTCAGCACTAAAAGCTTCACTTCCCACCAGAAATCAGACCTCAGACCCACTGCAGGCTGCAGCAGGGAACTGGGGGGGCTGGGGTTATTTTTTCCCCCCTCGCCTCCATCTGTCATCTTTAAAACTGATGTTGGAAGCAGCTTAGAGCTTCATCAGCTTGAGCCTGAGCTCCCGGGTGCTCTGAAGCTCTTTTCTCCCTGCTTTACCCTCCAGGGCTGGGAGGACTCTTGTGCTGTCCCTGTCCCAGCTGGAGGTGCCACAGCTCCTGCAATCCCAAGCAGCTTCGGTCCCCTCCTGCTTCTCGGCTGCTGCAGAAAGCAGAAGGTGATTTCTAGCTACAACCAGGACACCAGGCAATGGTTTGAAATCCTCTGGTGGCTTGAAACAAAGCTTCTGCCTTTGCCTTCTGCTTTCACTGGGGTTTTTGTTTTATTTTTTTCCCCCAGAAGAGCTGTGACAGCTCTGCCCCAGCTTCCCTGGTAGTGGCTCTGCTCCTTCCCCTTTGCTGTGAAACCCAACCTCGCAATTTTCTGTAGTTATTTGTCAAGTGGAAATGCTGCCACCCACAGCTCTGCCAGGCCAGGAGGAGTCATGGAATGATTCATGGGATCACAGAATGCTTTGGGTTGAAAAGGACCTCAAATACCATCCAGTTCCAACCCCTGCATGGGCTGGGACCCCTCCCACAGCCCAGGGTGCTCCCTTGGTCCCCCCATGGCTGCAGGGGACATCCTGCCCTGTCCCTGTCCCTCACCAAGGAGCCCCCTGGGCACACACAGTGCCACCTCCCAGCTCTGCACCAGTGCCTCCAGTTCCTGCATGGTTCTGCCCCAGGGAAGGAGGGGGAGGGGGGGGTGTCATGGAATCCTTCAGGTTGGAAAAGACCCCTGGGATCATGGAGCCCAACCACCATCCCTGCCCTAAACCACATCCCCAACACCACATCTCAGTGACCCTTAAACCCCCTGAAGCAGGGATGGGGACTCCAGCACCTCCTGGAGCTGTTCCCCTCCATCCACAGGGCAGATCCAAACCTCTCTGGGCAGCCTGGGCCAGGGCTCCCTCAGCCTCACAGCCAACAAGTTTCTCCTCAGCTTCAGCTGGAACTTCCCATCTTCTCCCTTCAGCCCAGGATTCCCTCTCCTATTCCTGGGCACCACTGAACAGAGATTGGCCCCTTCCTCTTGCCCCCCACCCCTCAGCTACTGATGGACATTCAGCAGATCCCCTCTCAGCCTTCTCTTCTCCAGCCTCAACAGCCCCAGGCCTCTCACTCTTTCTCCACCCCAGAGATGCTCAAGTCCCTTCAGCACCCTCCCAGCTCTCCCTTGGCCTCTCTCCAGTAGATCTCTGGCTCTCTGGAACTGGGGAGCCCCAAACTGGAGCCAGGATTCCAGGGCTGCTCTCCCCAGGGCAGGGACACCCCACTCAGGTGACACTGCTGCCACCTGGAAAGGGTTCTGCTCCATCAGCATCCTCCTTACCCAAAGTGTTTCCCCTGCAGCAGGAGGGGGGTTGGAAGGTTTGAGCATCCCGGGGGAGGCAGCCCCAGAGCTCCCTCCCTGCCCCATCCAGGCCTCATCCCAAAGGCTTCACCTCCAGCACTGGGGACACTCCCGGTGTCCCTGGAGGTGCCACAGAGCCTTGGGCATCTTTGGAGAAGGAATGGCACCAAGATCCTCACCTGGGCCACTGTGGGGCTGCTTTGGGGGCTTTCTCTGCTTTTTGGGGAGCAGAGAGGAGGGGGGTGGCCCTGGGGGGGGTTTGCTGCTTCCCACACCAGATGTGTCCCTGCCTTGTTCTCTGGGATGAACTCTGGAGCTGTGACAAGGAGGATCACAGCAAAAGAGGGAAGTGGAAGGAGGCCAAGGGGAAGGGGGCCAAGTGCCCTTTCCTTGGGAAATCCCTGAGGTTGGCTCAGCCCTGAGCCGGGCAGGACACGGCCCAGACCCCACCTGGCTTTGTCACCACGGGGCCACATGGGCAGGAGGGTCCCTAATGGCAGCTGGGGGGTCCTGAGGAGGGCAGGGAGCCCAGGGGAGGCTCAGCAGGAGCCCAAGGAAGGAGATTCTGTGGTGGGGAGATCAGGTGCTGTGGGGCCAGGTGATCCCAATGGATCCATCACAGGGTTCCTGCTCCTGGGGCTCAGGATAAAATAGTTCTAACAGAGCCCACTTGGGGGGGGTTTCTTGGGGTTGGTGTCTGTCTGCTCCCCCTTGTCTCCTTACTGGAGAGGAGCATCACTCCCCAGGATGGGTCCCATTCTGCCCTCCCAGCTGGGATCAGCTTTGCTGCTCTGAGGTTGTTGTGGATTTTTGCTGGGACTCTGGGCTTGGGCACCTCCCTCAGCTGCTGAGAGCCAGGGGGGACTTTTCTGATCAGGAAATCATCACCAGCTGAGGAGGGTGAGTTCCATGCTTGTGTATTTTATAATTGTATAATTGTAATGTGTTTGTAATTCACTATTACTGCTTCCTGGAAGCTCTCCTAGATTTTTCTTCCAGCCTTCAGGTCTCTCTCCCCCATTCCCTTCTTCATCTTCCCCTGGGAGGGCAGTGGGGGGGTAGGGGAGCATCTGTCACCTGGAGCTGTGACAGAAGGGAAGGTTGGTGCCCCCGGGGACAGAGGAGCCCTGGGGCAGGATCCTGGGTGTCTCCAGTGCAGGAATTAAGCAGGGCTGGGAGAGGTTGCACAAATCCCTTTGAGCAGCTGCCAGGTGCCAGGTGAAGGTGCAGCCCCAGGTGCTGGTGGGGTGGGAAGGGGGTGGCAGCACCCTGCAGGGTGACAGAGGACTCCAGGACACCGGGCTGGGCTCTGCTGCTGTGGCCTCATCTGAGCCCAGAGGGACCCCAGGGGCTGCAGCTCCTTTCTGGGCAGGGGCTCCACGTCATGGGGTTGCACCAGGGCAGGTTTGCAGCTGGATATTAGGAAGCATTTCTTTACTGAAAGGGTTGTCAGGCCCTGGCCCAGCCTGTCCAGGGAGGTTGGTGGAGTCACCATCCCTGGAGGGATCCAAAAAACGTGCAGATGTGGCACTCAGGACGTGCTCAGTGAGCTTGGTCTCTTTCTCTGAGCTGATGGTTGGATCTTGGTGATCTTGGAAAATTTTTCCAAGCCTGACAGTTCTGTGAGTGTGTGTGTGCCAGGAGATGGGCTTGAGGAGAGGGCAGCAGTGGGGAGGGAGCAGGGGGCTCATGGGCACAGCCCCTGCTGCAATCCTGCTCCTGTGTGGCACTGAGCAATGCTCCCATCAGAAGGCTCCAGAGCTGCTGTGCCCCATCCCTGCTTCACCTCCTCCTCCTCCCCGGGGCAGGGACAGACCCATGGGTGCAGAGCAGAGCTCTGGCTCCAGCCAACACCCACTGCACCCTTCTTGGACACCTTACAGAGCTTTGGGATGGGGATGCAGAAGAAGGAAGGATCCAAACCTTTCTGTCACCACCAAATGAACCAACCTGGCATGCAGGGAGCTCTGGGGGTCCCTTCTGCTCATGGGGCATCCCCACAGAACTTGGAGATGTGGGGTCTGTCTGTGCTGAGCCACCACAGGTGCCTTTGGGGTTTTCCTGGGTGCAGAGTGGGTGTTTTGGGTGCAGAAGGACTGATTTTGGGTCTGGCTGTTACCTGCAGAAGGAGGGGCTCCAGCTGCAGAGGGGCTGTGGGGAGCTCTGCTCTGGTTCACCTCCTGCCCTTGGAGGTTTCCTTCCCCTCCATCTTCTCCTGTTGGAACCCAGCAGGATCTGCTCCTGCCTTGGCTGGGGGAGGAGAGGATCAGGGCAGAGCCATCCCTGGCAGCCCCAGCTGCTTGGGGACCTGCAGGGAGCAGCAGCATTGCTGGAGGTGCCAGCTCTGTGGTGCTGCACACGCACACACACACACACACACACACACACACACACACGTTCACTACAGCTGTGCACAGATGTGTTTTGGATCCTGCTGAGGTTGTTCCCTGTTCCCAGCTGCTCACAGATGCCCTGCAGGGGCCATTGGCACAGTTTCAGTCTGGGGTTTGTTGAGAGCAGCAAACCTGGAGCTGGATGGGGTCCTGGGAGGTGGGGTTGGGGTCTCTGACCTCACCCTGCAGCCCGGAGCTGTTCCTGGGGAATTTCACCCCAAAGTCCCATTAGGCAGGACCTGAGCTGGCATTTCAGCCCAACTTTGGTGCTGTGCCAGCAATCCATGCCAGGAGGTTCTAAGGGAGGAAGGGACCACACTCCAGCCCAGTTCCCACTCCTGGACACCAGGAAACCACCAGGCAGAGCTGGGGAAGGGGACAGCAGAGGATGGGGCAGGAGCTGAAACCCCAATATCTGTCTGCAAAACAAACATCTGTGATCTGCCCCAGAGACCTCCTGCCTGGGGAGCTGACACCCAGGCATGAAGATGTTCAGCCCGAGGGGGCAAAGGCAGGATGGGTGCTGCCGGGGGGTCCCAGGGAGCCAAGGGGGAAGGGAGGCTGGGGCAGAGCCAGTGTTGCTGTTGGATGCTGTTGAAGAGCAGCTGGAGCTGATGGAAACCAATTCCTCACTGCTGGGAGGCTCCTGGCAGCTGGGACCTGAGCCTGGAGGCTGAGAGGGAGAGGGGAGAGGGGAAAGCAGCTGCTGGGCCAGGGAGTTCCAGGGGTTCTGCTGGGGTGGGTGAGGAGCAGCCTGTGGTGCCTTGGAATGCTCTGGGAATTTCTGTGTGGGCTTTGCTGGGGGATGGCAGAGCTGCTGACCACAGAGCTCAGGTCCTGTGAGCTGGGGAGCAGCAGGAGGGTTCATGGGCTGAGGGCAGAACATGGGAAGCTGAAGCTGAGGAGAAACTTGTTGGCTGTGAGGGTGAGGGAGCCCTGGCCCAGGCTGCCCAGAGAGGTTCTGGAGTCTCCTTCTCTGGAGCCTTTCCAACCCCCCCTGGATGTGTTCTGTGTGCCCTGCCCTGGGGGATCTCTGGAGGTCCCTTCCACCCCTGACATTCCATGGTTCTATGGCTCTGAGGTTCTCTGAGGTTTTGCCTTCCCCACACTCCCTTCCTCCCCTGCTGTGCCTGGGGTCTCAGCTGGGACCAAGGGGTTCTCAAGCTCTGATCTTTGCTGGCTCTATCCAGGGAGGGATGGGATGGGATGGGATGGGATGGGATGGGATGGGATGGGATGGGATGCACAGACCCCCCAGGCCCCTCACCCTGCTCCAGCACTTGGGCCAAGAGGAGCTGAGAGCACTCCTGGGGTTCTGAGCAGCTCTGGCCCCCACAGGATGGATGCATCGTGGTGCTTGGGTGAGCCACAGAGCCCCAGGGTCTTGCTCACCTCTTCTCTGTGTGGCAGTCACCTTCTCACACACCACTTGTCTTCTGGAGCAGCTCCAGAGCTGAGCAGAGCAGCCTGGAGCCAGCCCTGGCACTCAGCAGAGATGGGAACCTGCAGCCTCCTGAGCATCTCCCACCCACCAGGAGCCTGGGCTGGGAGGCAGAGGCTCTTGTGGAGCCTTTTTGTCCTCCCCAGCTGGGTACCCGAGGCCTTTCTGCCAGCAGCATGGGTTGTGCAGAGCCAGGAGCAGCCAGGCTGGGCTGAAAGCTGCCAGACCCAGGCTGCTCCAGCCATTCCCACCCCCTGCTCAGCTCTGGCCTTGCAAGAGGAAAGCCTGAGGGGGAAAACCAAAACAAAACAGAAAAACAAACCCAAACGCATGGGGTTAAGAGGCTTTCCAGCAGCTTCCTCCCCCATTTCTGCAGCCAAATGCTCACCCTCTGCTTTTGGCCACACCTGAGCAGAAACCTGGTGGGCTCAGGGGGAGGATTTGCCTGCACCCTGGCCTGGGCTCTCTCCTCCCTCTCCACAGCTAATCAAGAAAAGCCTTTTCTTCCCCCAGCATGGTGTTGCTCTTGACAAAAGCATGCAGACACCCACCCCCTCATAAATTACTGGGTTATTCCAGGCAGAGTTGGGCTTTGCCATCCCCCCCTGTGCATCTGGGCTGCTCTGAGCTGAGCTGAGCTGAGCATCCCTCAGCAAGAGCTGCTCCTGGGTTTCAGCTGAGTCATGGTATTGGGTTGCTGGAAGCATCCATGTGAATCAGGCCAGGAGGAGAAGCCATTCCAGTTGGAAAAAAAAAAACCCCAAATGCTTCAGCCCTTCATGGCTCAGGCTGCAGGAGGTGGGGATTTACCCCATGTCCTCCCCACCACAACCCAGGTCCTGGGGCACTTTCCTGTTTCACCAAGCTGCCCACCGAGGAGAATTTCAATATTCAAATGACAGCAGCCAAGACTGAGACAAACTCTGCTTCTACAGCACTTGTACAAAGAGCAGCACTCCTGATCCTCAATGCTTTTTCCATACCTGGCCAGGCCAAGGGAATTTCCAGCAGCCCCTGAACCTTGCTGTCTGCAGATGCAGGAGGTCTGGCTGGGGACAGTGGGTGCAGGCACCAGAGCTCTGGGTTCTTTAGAAATGGGGGGGTTTGGCAGCATCCCTGGGTGTGCCTAAGGGTGGGTTAGATCTTGGGGATATGTTTAGGGGAGAACTTTGTACAGTAGGGGTGATGGATGGATGGATCCCATGATCCCAAGGGTCTTTTCCAGCCTGGAAGATTCTGTGATCCTGAGTCCCTTTTCCCTCATCCCTTTGTTGTTGCTTTCAGTGCCCCCTCCCCATCACCCCTGGGGCTCCTTGCTGAGCTCTGCTGATGACAGAGCAGCTTCATCTCCCCCTTTTCAGGAGCACCTGATGAGGACACAATAGTGGCAATCCCATGCTGTGCATCACTGGGCAGATGTGTGTTTGTGCCCTCTCTTTGTTTAGCAACTTTAAATGCTTGAAAATTAATGGCCTGTAAATATCAGAACCAGCCCTGAGCCCTGCCAGGCTCAGCTGCAGGAGCACAGCAGCAGCAGGATCCCATTTCTGGGATTTTATTAAGCTCCCCTCAGCTTAATAAATCTTTGGCAGGAAAGAAGATATATATAAATATATATATTTTTATTTTTTTTTTAACAAACATTAGCGTGTAAAAATATGCTGATTGTTTTCAGCTGAAGTGTATTTTCTGTAAGAAAGAAATGACAACAAACCAGCCAAGACCCCCACTTGGGCCCTTCTTGGCCTTGTGCAGTAGGTGGCTGAGACATCAGCCTTCCCCTAACAATAGACTTCCTTTTTTTTTAACAATTCTTTGGGTTTTGGCCTGATTTCCCTCTCTGAACAAGAGGCTGTCTGTCGTCAGCTCCTAGGAGAGATTTTATCTCCCCATTCTTTGTGCCTGAGCGATCTGGCTGGGAAGGCCCAAGGGATTAGCTCAGGATCATTTGGTAATAAATAGCCATATTTGTGATATTTGGTTACAAATCACATCCTAATACCCCTTAATAACTGGGCGTGTTCCCCATACAAACACAGGATCTCTCTTCCACCACAATTCCTCCAAGACTTCTCCTGACCCATCCTCCGAATCTCACAATTCCAGGATTTCTTCTGACCCATCTTCTGAATCTGATCCTGTCAGGAAGCTCTGGAACAACTCTTCCATGGGTGTTCTTTCCTCCCCCTGCCAAACCCAGCTGTCAGTTCTGCTCTCCCAGCAGCCCAGGGAGGGTTTGGTCACAACTTTGGCAGCAAAGCTGTCAGCAAAAGCAAAAAATTCTGTGTTTTGTTTGCAAGTTTCCTCGCTGAGCAGGCACCATCCCTGCACTGAAACCCCAGCATTTTGGGGCTGCAGGGACTCAGGTGGTCCTGGGTCCTTTCATCTCCCCAGCCCTTCCACAGCCACCCTGTGCCCCCCAACGTGGGCACCTGGGAGGTTCTGATGGAATTTGGGGTCCCACAGCCTGAACCAGACGAGCAGCAGAGTTTCTAAATAAGCCAGAACAGTTTCTTTACAGACCAGTGGCCAACCTGAAGTACCTTGGCAAGGGGGCTGGACTAGGTGGTCTCTAGAGGTCCCTTCCAACCCCTAACATTCTGTGACTGTGTGAATCTATTCCTTTGCTCTCCCAGTGCTTAAATCTCCTATTTCATTATTAAAGTTCAAAACTGGTGAGAAAGAGCAAGGCCCATCTGGTTCTGTCCCGGATAGTCACCTCTGCTAAGATGTTTGAATGCCTTCTGGGAGGCAGGGATTCTCTTCCCTAGCACAGGGCAGAGCAGCAGTAATGACACTCCAGGCTTTTTGCTCTGTGAGGAAGGGAAATCGGGTGCCCTACAGCCCAAGTTCCCTCCCAGAGGATGGTCCCATCCTGCAGCACAGCCAGCCCAGCAGCTCTCCAGGCAGGCTCTCCTCTTTGCCCATGCTATCCCCCCCATATCCCACCTTACTTTACTCCATGCCTGCATTTCTGTCCCCCTCCTGCCTCCTCTCCAGCTGATCTGGAGGAGTCAGAGCCATCCCTAAGGGGTTCCTCTCCACGGTCCCTGCTGCAGCTCCTGCAATGGCAGAAATCCAGCCTGGGTGCAGGGAGCCAGGAGACCCCCACCCAGGGACACACTGGGAGCAGAGCTTACACCCCAGGTCCCCTCTGTGGGGTCCTCTCTGTGTCTGCAGGACATGGAGCACCCTGGGGGAGCACCCTGGGTCTGGCACGGGCTGGGGGGGCACATCAGGAGGATGAGAGGTGGGATGGGGCAGTGGGGTGGGCTGCAGGGCTCTGCTTTTTGAGCCCTTTTTGCACACCCACTGAGCTCAGGCTCAGCACAGCTTGCTTTCCCCATTCCTGCTTTCCCCATTCCTGCTTTCCCCATTCCTGCTTTCCCCATTCCTGCTTTTGCAAGAGACACAATTTTAAAACCTTTGGGTGAGTTCCCCCAACTTACCAAGCCTCTCTTACAACCCTGTGTCCATGCTCAGGCTGTTCTTGCTTTCCCCCCTCTCTAATAACACTGCCTTCTCACCAGTGCTTATTTGGGGTGGCTGTGGGGAGATTCTGAAACCAGAGGGAGGGTTGGCAAAACATTCATTATGACTGCGGCTCCTTCACAGCCCAGGAATTGCCTCTTCCCCCAGCTCTGCCTCCCTTTGCTGAGGCAGCAATCTGACAGAGAGGGCTCTGCTCCGTGGTTTCACATTTTACTTCTCAGGTTTCTGAGGAATTTGGTTGCAGACAAGTATTTGGTGATGCTCTGCTGGGGTGACAGCTCTAGCTTGGCAAACGTGTGGCTGAGGATTCAGATCTGGAGTAATGTAACTCAAAAGCAGATGCTTTCCCAAAGCAGTGGATTTATTTAGATCCTGATTTTAGGGAAGTGTTTGGGCTGGTTACAACCAGCACAACCCTCTCAGCATGTAAAGCTCTGTGCAGTGCTCCTGAGAGCTGGGACAAACTGATTGTCCCTTATTCCCTCATCCAAAGACTCCACAGCCAAGCAGAGGAGGCACTGGAGCCTCAGGATTCTCATCCAGTGACTTTTAAAACTGCTTTGGGGCTGACAGTGAGAGAAAACACGGGAGGGATGTCCACATGGGACAAAACCTCAAACCAAGAGCTCCCTTTCCAAAACTCCACAATGAGAGATTTGTACTGTGAAAATTAAAAGGTTCTCTGCTGGCCAGAACAGGCACTCTGAGAATTTCCAAGTGCTCTGTTAGAAGGATCTGAACATTGTCCTTGCTTCATCCAGTTTCATTTGGGGTCTGTATAAACCACAAGCACAGCCTGCAGTTCACAAGCAAGTATTTCTGCTAAAATCTCGAAGCAGAGATGTAATAACAGTGTGGGCCTCCAAGAACTGCCCCCAGCAAAGGCTGCTCTCACCAGCAGAACAACTGCAGCAGTGTCTCCCAGGGACTGCAGCCTTCCCCCTTGGGAGGACTGGCCTGAAGGTCACCTCAGGGGTGTGTTAATAACTCCTTAAATACCTTGTGACATTTGTCTGGATGCTATCTGACCCAGAGCTTCTCAGACTCCCTGTTGCCCCTGCAGTTTTTCCTGCTCCCTAAAACTTTGGGGTCAGTCAATCCCCTGTATCTCCAGCAGGGCTGCAGCTCACAGATCTACTTGAGTAACTCCAAAAGTATTTGGGGACTATAGGATTTTATATGGATTTTACATGGAGTGGAGCAGTAGTATGCATTTTGTTGTGATGGGTAATAACCTTTGGGGATAGCTTTTAATTTAGGAAAAAAATCTTGAGTCATTTCAGGATTTCAAGCCAGTATCTTCTTCCCTTTCATATGGCATCTTTATGTTCCTCAAGGTTTGCTCCTGGTGTGTGTCACCAGCATCTTCAGCTGTGCCCTTAAGTGAGTTAATTGGGACAGAGCTTTCCCATCTTCCCTCCTCATTACTCTCTTACAATCTTTTTCACTCCCTGCCCAGCACTATTTTTCCCAAGCTTTCTCTATCTGTACCCTTCTGTTTATTGACTGATGCTGGCACTGAAGACCTCTGTTTATAGAGGTTTTTATCACTTCCTTCATTATCACTTCTTTTGTGGCATTTCACATCCATAATGTTCCCAGCTGCCCCAGACCTTCCTCACCTCAAATAATTTGGGGGTAGTTAGGATGAGGGGGGGCTTTGGTTCCTGCAGTTTCTTTTCTCCCAGTTACAAGAGAATCTCTCTCTTTCCCTCTCCCAGTCTTTCATCCAGAAACCACTCCACAGACAAGTGCTGCTGGGAGTGATTCATTCAGCTTATCAAGAACTTGGAAATAGTTGAGGTGGGCTATTTGGATCCTTGTCTGGTGAATGCCTCCCACGTTTCCAATGACACTGGATCCACAGAGGTGTGTCTGAATTTCCCTCACTTCTGCCAGGCAGCTGCCAGCCTGTTTTCTCTGGTAACTCCTCTTGGCTGCAGAAATTAAACACCAAAATAACCCAGTTCCCAGCAACCCCCCCCTGGCTGGGTCCTAAGCATCTGCTTGCTCCCCCCAAGGTGTGTTTTTCATGGAATACTAGGGGAGGGTGGGACTGTGTCTCAGTCTTCTTGCTGGGTTTAACTTCTGTATTTGTTCAGACTTTCTATCTACAGTCCTCTGGCTTTTCCCTCCCCTCCTTCCCCTTCTGAATTTTCTAGCCTGCCAGGGTTTTTTTCATCGGATTATCATTATTTTCCATGCTTTGTATGAACCAGTTGTATTTCTCTTCCAACCAACTGCAGTTCATCCCTTCCCCCTCCACTCCCTTTCTTAGGTCTCTCATTTTTGGAAGATGAATAAGAATTTAAATGGGAATTCTCTCCCACAGTAAGGAGAGCTGCTGTCATTTCCCCCAGCTCTTATTTCTTGTTGAAGTGAGAGCAGAAAGAGTCCTTTGAACATAAGCTTTGGATATTGGCTGCATTATTTTTTTTTTACTGGCATTGATGAAACTTCACAATCAGGTCTCCAGGTCTGTTGTGGAGTCCCATGGGAAGGAACAGACTGCTAGAAACTGTGTTTACTTTGTCTCTTCCAGAAAGCTGGGGCTTAACAACATGTTAATTACATTTTGATATGACAGATTGAGTTTCATCCTTCAGTATTTTCAGGCAACTTTTAATTCCAGTGTCATCCACCCTCTGTTTAACATATAATTCAGGCAGCTCTCTGCTGCAGCCATGCCATGCAGCACAGTGATGGATCTTCTGCTTTAGGCCAGTTCCTAGCAGTTACACCCTCAGCCCAGCCAGTACTTTCCCTTTTGTCCTATTACAGTTTTGGATGTGATATAATTCCTTGCAGATCCCTCCTCTAAACCCAGCCTCAGGGGTCAGGTGATTTTCTCTCTGGGTTGTAAAACCTCACACTGGTTTGGCAGCCAAGGTCTGGGACCAGATTCAAAAAACCCTTCTCCAGTGACAGGCCTGAGGACCTCATCTCAGGGAGGTGACACTTTGCAGAAGGGCTGTCTGGCTGCCCCAGCTGGGGCTGCTGAGCTGGGGGGGCTTTGTTAGCTGGAAAAGACAAAGAAATGTCAGTGCTGGGTACCCACTTGAGCCCAGCACAGCTCCCAGGGCTTGCAGAGAGAGGGGCCGTGGCTGGCTTGGCAAGGGACTTGTCCTGAAGCACTGCAGTGAGCTGGGTCTCAGGTGTGTGCAGAGCTCTGCCTCCTGTCCTGCAGCTGAATAACTTGTGTTTGGCACAGGGACTGCACTGCTGCCCCCACTGCCTCCAGCTGTGGTGGAAAGAAGCTTTTGATCAAGAAGGGCTGAGCTCTGTCCTTGCTGCTAAGGTGACACTGCCTTTAATCCCCACAGAGGGCTTGCTTCTAGCCTGAAAAATGGTTTTTTCATGCAATTTTCATGTGCAGCTCATATTTGAGGCTGAAGCCCATCAGTGAAAGCTACACACCCTTGATTTGCATGTCTGAGCTGGTGAGTGTGCAAAACAGGAGCAGCAGTGGCTGCACAGCTGGGGGTGAGCATCATGCACACACACCCTCTTTGCATCCCACAAGTCCTTCTCGGGGTTCTTGCAAATGGACGAGCTGCCCAAACTGAAAATAACCCCCAGAAAATGCCCTGGGAATTCTGCAGGCAAAGTGCTCTCAGCCATTTTGATGAACCAAGGGGAATTTGGTGGGAATCAGGTTTCTGGAGGGACTGTGTCATTTCAGGAGGGGAACGTGGGCATTACTGCACTGTCCTGACTCCTGCCTGGTTTATGAGCAAAAGGAACACCAAGATGTCAGAGATTCAAAAGGTGAAACACAATTACATATTGTAACACAGATGAGTGATGTAGGAAATGGATGCAGATGGTACAGTTGCCTTTCCCAGTTCCCTCCAAGCAATAATGCCACATCTCAGAGGCAGGAGAGAGATCTTGGCATCTCACCACCCTCAGACCTGCTCCTTCCAGCTTCCAGATGAGTGATCCAAAGTGGAATGCTGCTCTCTGCTCCTTACCTTGTGCCTGGTCACCTGAGAAAGGAAGAGAATAGTAAAAATAAACCAAACCAGACTCCTGAGACACTCTCTTTGCTGGTGAGGGACATGACTTGCACAAAATTTCCTGCAGACCTGCAGGGCCTAATGGACCCGGGCTCTTTGCAGATTGCTTTTCCCCAGAACACTCTTCTGTCTCATCACAGAGCTTTTGTCAGTCCTGGTTACATGCTCCATCTACTTTGGGCTGGGAAGCTCCTTGGGGCCTAAAGACCTCTTGCCTGCTCTTGTCCCCCCAGTGTCCTGTGCCCAGAAACAGAAATCGGCATCAGAGTGATCAGGAGTCATTTGGGAGCTGCATGTCTGACACAGCACAGGAGGACACTGTCTGTGGCTTCACCGAGGAGAGCTCCAGAGTGGAGGACACGATCAAAATCTCCTTTTCCCCCACTTGGTAGTTGGAGGAGAGTAATGTGATTGAAAGGCAAATCCTTTAATCTCCAGATATAAATCAACAGAATGGCAGAATTGCTTAGGACAGAGCATATCATACAGGGCATGTACTGTATGTCTGTCCCTTTTAAACAAACGGGGGCCCTCCAGCTGTTAACCTATTTATAAAAGGTAACTCAAGGCTACATGCAAACTCCTGAGGACATTTCATTCTGTCATTACAGCACAGACTCAGCTTTTCTGCCTTGGAAAAATTTGGCTTGGTTTATGAAGGTTCAGCCTAGAGAAGAGATCAGCACTGCCAACCCTCTGCTAAAAGCCTCTCCAGAGCAGGGGAGCAGGACTGAGCCCTCCAGAAGGCCAGGCTGGCCAGGACAGAGCTCTGCATAGATAAAGAACCCTGCAGGTATCAGCTGCTGCATCAGGAGAAACCTCTGCAGGTTCTCCCCTTCCCCATGGAAACACCCATGGCCTGGGCTCCACGTTCTGTGTCCTGCACTGGGTCACTGATGACACAGGACAGCACCTTGAGCTGCGTGCTCTGTGGGTGCTCCCTGGACCCTGCTCCCCTCTGGGGAGACCCCCCTGGGGTAAAGCTGGGTCCAGCTCTGGGGTCCCCAGCAGCAGAAGGACACGGAGCTGTTGGAGCCAGTGCAGAGGAGGCCCTGGAGCTGCTGGGAGGGCTGGAGCAGCTCTGCTCTGGAGCCAGGCTGAGAGAGTTGGGGGTGTTGAGGCTGGAGAAGAGAAGGCTGCAATGGGGAGACCTTAGAGCACCTTCCAGTGCCTGAAGGGGCTCCAGGAAAGCTGGGGAGGGACTTGGGACAAGGGCCTGGAGGGATGGGAGCCTGCGAGGGGGAAGGGTTTGGAGCTGGGAGAGGGGAGATGGAGAGGAGATCTTGGGCAGGGAGGGAGGGAGGGAGAAATTGTTTGGGGTGAGGGTGCTGAGCCCCTGGGTGCCCAGGTTGCCCAAGGAAGCTGTGGCTGCCCCATCCCTGGCAGTGTTGAAGGTTGGATGGGGCTTGGAGCCCCCTGGGCTGGGGGAGGGGTCCCTGACCATGGCAGGGGGTTGGGAGTAGATGGTCTTTAAGGTCCCTCTAACCCAACCCAGTCTGGGGTTCTATGATCCTGTGGCTGGGGAGCTCTGGTACTCACTGCCCCCTCTCAGTGCTGCCCTGCAGCCACCTCCTCCCCCATGGCCCCAGACTCCAGGTTACAGCTGAAGGACAGATCCCAGAGCAGATCACGGGGTGTGCCAGCTGCAAGGCAAATCCCATGACCAGTCAGAGAGCCTTGACAGGTCTCTGGGGTGGCAGGGATCCCCGGCCAAAATTCCATGCCTTCCATTGTGCTGGAGTCAGCTTTGATGAGCATAACAGCCCTGGCTGGCTGGTGACTCTCTGCCAGTGTCCCTTGATGCTTTTGTTGTCGCTGGAGCAGTGTCCTGCCTCGAGCTGGCTTCTGCTTGCATGGCTAATTCATGATGGGGAAGTGGCTGTGAAATGAGGACTGCAGCAAGGCAGTGAAAGCTGCAGGTGAGTTTTGTAAGAGCATTCAAATTCAGAACCTAAATTTCACTCATCTAAACCTAAATTTCCTGAAATTGAGACTCTGTTTGGTGCTGCTGAAAATGTTGAGGCAATTCTCCTCTGTTCCACTCAAACGTTGGACAGACCCAGTTCCCAGTTCCTTTTTTTTTTTAAGTTTTCTGAGTGCCCAGGTTTACAACTTACTAACTGCTACTGATGGGCACTTGTTTTTGGAACTGACCCTTCCGAAGGCTCTGCTGTGTGTCTGAAATGAGTGAGAGATCAGACAGCAAAGCCCTCAGCAAGAAGCAGCTCCAGAAGCAGCATCCCTGCTGAGCCAGGACAAAGCCCAGAGCCCTGCCTCCCAACCACTGCTCCTGGGGAGCATTCACCTTGTCATCTCATGTGCCAGAAACCTGCACTGTTCAGTGCTCTGTCCCTGCTCTCCATGCCTTGGAATCAGCAGGGACAAATCCTGCCCCATTACTGAGCCTCTTTAATTTGTTCTGGCTCCCATCACAGTGCTGAGGATCCACCAGTGTAGAGAGACATTGTCAACCAGGTGCCTTGAGTTGCCAAAGAGTGGGTGTGAGTCCACCTGTGCCTGATTAGGACAGGCTCCTATTGGGCATGAGCAAGACCAGGGGGCCAATAAAGGTGGGACACACACCCACAGAAGGCACCTCAGCTCACTCTGGTGTGAGGCATGGAGAGGCCAGCAGCTCGTCGAGCCTCTGGAGCAGGAAAGGCTCTTCCTGCTACACTTCTACCCTGGAAGCGCTGTGTGGTGGCTGGAGTCCTGGAAGAGACCAGCAGCTCGTCGAGCTTCAGGAGCAAGAATGGCTCCTCCTGCTACATTTGGTGGAGAATGCGGGCAGCACACAGACATCTAAAGAAGCAGCAGTGTGAGGAGCTGGCAACAGGAACATTCTCCCTGATTTGAAAAAGTGCCTGGGCTAACACTCTCCCTGAAAGGTATGACCAGCAAGCTCTTTGGATTGGAAACCCCTGAACAGAGGGAAGCCAAGATAAGGATTCTCTCTTTGGAAACCCCTGAGCAGAGGGAAGGAAGCCAGGAGGATGGAATCCCATGGAGGAACCAGAAACCCATGAGGAACCCCTGAGCAAAGTGAAGCCAATATAAGAATTCTCTCTTTGGAAGCCCCTGAGCAGAGGGAAGCCAAGAGAAGAGCAGATACAGGAGGGAGAAGAACAAAAATTGCCTGGGCTGGGAAAGGTAGAGACTTTGTGGCATTGAACGGTTGCCTGAGGTATTCTGTGTATTCTGTAATCAGTGTTAAGATGTTTGTAAATCCTGTAAATTATTTTTGTGTAAAAATCCTGTATGTCTGCCTCTTGGCGCCCCCTCGATGCTCTTAGCTGAGTGTCCCGCGGGGCCCGAAGAAAAATCCTGTATCAGTGTTAAAATGTTTAAGTTATAAGTGTATGTCTAAATCCTGTATGTGTAAAAAATTCTGTGTGTCTAAGTCCTGTATAAGTGTATTCTGTAATCAGTGTTAAGGAAAAAAAAAAAGGGGGGGGGAAATGTAGAGAGACATTGTCAACCAGGTGCCTTGAGTTGCCAGTGAGTGGGTGTGAGTCCACCTGTGCCTGATTAGGACAGGCCCCTATTGGGCATGAGCAAGACCAGGGGGCCAATAAAGGTGGGACACACACCCACAGAAGGAACCTCGGCTCACTCTGGTGTGAGGCATGGAGAGGCCAGCAGCTCATCGAGCATCAGGAGCAAGAAAGGCTCTTCCTGCTACACTTCTACCCTGGAAGCGCTGTGTGGTGGCTGGAGTCCTGGAAGAGACCAGCAGCTCATTGAGCTTCAGGAGCAAGAATGGCGCCTCCTGCTACACACCAGCACTTCCCAGAGAGGAGCTCTCCCTCTCAGCTCCCTGCCATCAGACAGCCCAGCTGCTGGCCTGCTCCACCTGCCCTGCTGGGCAATGGGGCTCCCCAGAGGGATGAGCTGCTCCCCTTCCCTTTCCCCCATCCACTTCTACTCCCTGGCTCCATCCAAGAGCAGAGCCATTGCCTACCAACCTTTTCTCCACTTCCACCCTCATAAAAACAAAACCAACCAACCAAACAAAACCCCCCAAACCACTCAAAAAAAAAAAAAAAAAAAAAAAAAAAAAAAAAAAAAAACCCAAACCCAAAAAACCCAACAAAAATAATCCCCTCTTGCTATTACAAAGACAAACACACCTGAAGTGCCTCGCAGGTTGTTGTCTCCTGCAGGAGAGTTCATGCTGCTGTTTCTGCTGAGAGACTGAAAGGCAGCTGGAAAAGCAAGTGGAGAAGTAAGTTGTGTTCTTTTGAGAGATAAAGATGAATGAGATGCTCTGAATTTTTGCAGAGGGGAAGTATTCAGGGAGGCAACAAATTGACTCTGTCCTCAAATTGCTTGTGTAAAGAAACCTAAAACAAGGAGGTTTCATATTAAACAGTGCCCCCCAAGAGCCATGCTAAGCTTGGGCAGAATAATCAAGTAGCCATTAGTTCTTCTGGGCAAGTTAGGCACAGAACTCCTCAGTCAGCTCTTCACCTAGGAACAAGGCCAGCTGGGATTTTTCTCCTGCCTTCACATTGATGATTTCTGAAGAGTTTCAGGAATTCACCTGTGTGAAAGATGACATATTCCCTTTCTTTTCTTCCTCCTAAGTCAAGAATAAGTTATTCTGTTCTTGAGATACAAGCCAAGCTATGAAACACACTTCCATCTTGCTCCTTCCAATGCCAACAATAAAAACACAGCTGGCTTCAGCTGGAGCAAGACAAGAGCTAAGAAAACCAGGAAGGCCAGATCTGAGTGTACTGAGAAGCTAAGCACAACAGGGAACAAAATGTGGCAGCTTCAAAGGTGCAAAGACCACACCACTGGTACAAAGAGAAAGCTGTGGATGGGGATGGGACAACCAGAAGAATCTTTTCTCAGAAGAGGGATGGGAGAGAGTTGCCTGGACTGTGATGGGGCACACTGTAGCAACAGAGTCACTCCATTTCAGGGAAGGAAAAACTTAGGAAAATAGCTTAAGCTCAGCCTCCTGGGGTTTTGTGAAGTAGGCAGTCCCTTGTGCAATGAAATAGGGATGTTTGAATTGTGTTGGGCAGCTGCCTGCTGCAACCTCGAGTTTGTGAAGGACACACCTATGGTATTAAAGGGCTGTGACCTGCTCCAGTTTACGATGGGTGTGCTGGGCTGGGGCAAGTTATCAAAGCTGTCACTTGACAGAGTGAAGTCTGGACACTCTGTCTCCTTAAAACACCAACACTTTACTCCTGTGTGACACTGTACATTAAAAGCTAAGTTATGGAGTCTTAACTTTTCTTTGGGGGAATAAATTCAGGCCTCAGTGAATAACTTGAAGTTCTCATTAAGGCAGGAGCAGGTCAGCCCAGTGGGCAGATGTGCTCCCTAACATGGTGCTGAGGTAACCACTGCTGGTGTGTGTTACAGGGCTGGTTCTGTCAGCCCTGCACCAGAACCAGAGTCTGTCTGGCCCAGAGAGCATAAAGGCTCCAGAGGAGAACTGGGGTGGAGTTACGAAGGAGAGCAAGGGATCTGCATGTCCATGATGATCTGGAGCCCGGGGTAGGCTGGGACAGCCCTGAAATTCAAACCATCACCCAACCTCCCAAAGAAAGCCATTAGGATGCTATTTTATCTTGGAGATTAAAAATAGCACATGGTGCAAGCAGTTGTTATATATGTGCCTTTCATCAGGACATGGGATTCCCCCAGCTTCCCCTTTCAAGCTCTGGTCCTAGAAATGTACCCAGACCCTCAAGTTTGGGAGCAGGGGGACAGAATGCTGAGACCTTCACTCGACATGGATGGGGTGTGCCTGGTGTGAAGGGTGTTTCCTCCCTGAAGTGACCAGACATGAGACACACCTATTTTTGTTTTAATTTAGTCACCATGCTTTGATTTCCTTATCTAGCAGGACAATGTGTCACATACTCTAATGAGATTCAGAAGCTCTGTAGCTCCCTGGGGCCAGGGGAGTGATGCACACACCCCCTGGGCACACGCAGGAACCTCACTGTCAACAGACGGGGGATGATCTCCCTTCTTCACGGATTAACTCACATAATAGGTTGTAATGGTTTAAACCATGAAGAATGAGGTTGGATATTCCCCCTGCATGGTTTTTGTCACCTTTCTCTTGCCTGCACCTCACTGAGTTTCCACTATGTGCATCCCAGTTATGCCTGCTGATAAAAAAAGCAAGTTCTTTCATCACTTACCCTCCTGCTATCTATATTTCACCCCTGTATCTTGTTCCCCTCTCCTCCTCCATGCAAGCAGGGTTGCATTTCTGGACCAGAAGTACCACGGTGGAATTTAAGCAAAAGCACCAGCCACCCAGAGGGGTGTCCATCTGTCTGTCCATCTGTCTCTGGACACTGTGTTTTGGAGGAAGCCTCATTCCAGCTACCTCACCACACCCATGAGGTCTCCTGTCCCACGCATGTGCTCTCAGGACATCCTTTCCCCTGCCAGATGTTGTCCTTTCCTGCCCCACTTCACCCTCCCCAAGCCACGGGATCTCCTGTCAGCCATCATCTACCCTCCAACTTGCCTCTGTGACCCAAAGCTGAGGTGACAAAGCTCTGCTGAGAGGAACCAAAACGTGCTGCTTGCTTTTTGTCACTGTGTGTCACCACTGCAGCCATGCCATTGCCTGGGCTGCTCCCCCTTGCCTGGGGAGGGGGCTCACCTCACCCCCAGACACTGCACCAACTCCAAAGCACTGCTGCAAAGCCCCCCTCCCAGCCCTGCAGCACCCAGGGCCCCCTCAGCCGACCTCAGGCCCCATCAGTGCCCGACAGCCCCAGCTCCTGTCACCCCACATCCCCTGGGCCCTTCCCTGGCACCTCCAAGCACCCTCGTCTCCATCTCCCCTCCCTGCTTCTCCTCAGCTGCTTTTTCCCCGTGCCACATCCCCTCAGCCCCCTCTCTGCTTCCCCTTTCTCCTCCCCATGTCCCCTCCCTCCTCCCGCCATGTCCCCTTCAGTCCCCTCTCCTCATCCCCCTCTCTCCTCACCCATGTCCCCTCAGTCCCCTCTCTCCCCTTCAGTCCCCTCTCTCCTCAGCCCCCTCTCCTCACCCATGTCCCCTCCTCATCCATGTCCCCTTCAGTCCTTTCTCTCCCCATGTCCCCTTTCTCCTCACCCATGTCCCCTCTCTCCTCACCCACATCCCCTCAGCCCCATCTCTGCTTCCCCTTTCTCCTCCCCATGTCCCCTCCCTTCTCCCGCCATGTCCCCTTCAGTCCCCTCTCTTCATCCCCATCTCTCCTCACCCACGTCCCTCAGCCCCCTCTCTCCTGACCCATGACCCCTTCAGTCCCCTCTCCCCCCATGTCCCCTCTCTCCTCACCCATGTCCCCTCAGCCCCCTCTCTCCTGACCCATGTCCCCTTCAGTCCCCTCTCCCCCCATGTCCCCTCTCTCCTCACCCATGTCTCCTCAGCCCCCTCTCTCCTCACCCATGTCCTCCTCAGTCTCCTCTCTCCCCATGTCCCCTTTCTCCTCACCCATGTCCCCCTCAGTCCCCTCTCTCCCCCTCAGCCCCCTCTCTCCTCACCCATGTCCCCTCAGTCCCCTCTCTCCTCACGTCCTCTTTCTCCTCACCCATGTCCCCGCTCTCCTCACCCATGTCCCCCTCAGTCCCCTCTCCCCATGTCCCCTCTCTCCTCACCCACGTCCCTTCAGTGCCCTGTCTCCTCAGTCCCCTCCCTCCTCCTGCCATGCCCCCTTCAGTCCCCTCTCCTCATCCCCCTCTCTCCTCACCCATGTCCCCCTCAGTCCCCTCTCCCCATGTCCCCTCTCTCCTCACCCACGTCCCCCCAGTCCCCTCCCGCCACCCCATTGCCCCCTCTGCCCTCCCGCCCCCTCCCCACCGCCCATCCCCTCAGCCCCCAGTTCCCGCCATGCCCCTCACGCCCCCTCCCCTCCCTCAGCCCCGCCCCTCTCCATGGCCCCTCCGCGCCGCACCCAACCCCGCTGCGCTGTCACCGCAGCCCCGCCCACCTCCCGCCAGCCCCGCGCCGCCCGCGCTGGCGCTGATTGGTGGGCGGCGGGCGCGGCGCGACGCCATTGGTGGAGCGTCCGAGAGCCCGCCCGCGGCGCTAGCAGGGCAGCGCTGGGCGTGAGGCCAGGGGCGGCTTCGTTCCCTCCTCCTCCCCCGGCCGGGCCCGCAGGGCAGAGTGACACTCGGCAGGCGGCTCCGTCCCGGCGGCAGCCCCCCGCGTCCCCCTCCGCCTCTGGTAAGGGCCGCCGCTGCGGGATCCGCGCTGACCGCGGGGAAGGGGCGCGGGGTTAACTCCGCTGCGAGCGGGGGAGCGGGCGCTGCGCCCTCCGAGGCGACGGAGGGGGCGGCCCGGCCCGGGGGGGCTCCGGCCTCGCCCTCGGTGGGGGCCGCGGGCGGCCTGAGGCCCTGCGGGGCGGGGAGGGGCGCGGGGCCGGAGGGGGCGAGCGGGCCGGCTGGCGGGGGCTGCAGCGCTTGTGGGGCTTTTGTGAGGGGCGCCGGGGGTGGGGGGCGGCCGGGCCCAGGCGGTCGGCAGCCGGCGGTGGGGGAGAGAGGGCGGGCCGGGCTGCGGTGCGGTCCGTGAGACGGGAACTGCGGAGCGGGGAGGGAGGAGGAAGGTCCCGAAGCATCAGGAGAGCATCTGCCGGGCGAAGTTTGCGGCTGGGTCATCCCGGAGGAAGTGGGAGCTGCCGGGGAGCGTCTTTGTTGCATGGGGAGGAGCGGGGGGTGGAGGGCTCTCTCTGAGGTTCTTCTCCTGAGGGCTGCTGCTGGTGCAGATCTGCCTTAAGGAGAGCTCTTGTCGAGCTGCCTCCCCCCAAACTGGTAGGAAACACCTTTTTTTTGGGTTTTGGTTTTTGGTTTTTTTTTTTGGACAAGGACAATGCTTCTCGGTGGGACCTCAAAACTTTCTGTAACGTGATTTCTCCCCCCACCACCCCACCCCGTCCTTCCCCCCCGTCCTCTCTGCCTTTCCCTGCTCTATCAGGGATCTCTGTGGCCTTGCAGCAGGGATATTTGGGCAGTAGTTCGGTAGCAGAGGAAGGGGTGAGTATCTGGGGAGCTGGGTGTGGCGGGCGCGGTGGATGCGGCGGACTCGAGGCCTTTGCGCTGGCCTTGAGCCCCCGGCACGGGCAGAGCCCCCGGCACGGGCAGAGCACAGCAGCTCCCATCGGACCGGACCGGGCCGGGCCGGGCCCTGCTGGCAGGGTGGGCAGGCGGGCTGCGGAAAAAGAGCAGTTGGGAGTTTTAAGGAGTAACCAAACGTTTATGGCAGCGTGATGTAAGGTTGCCCCTTTGTAAGTTTAAACTGAAGACAGGCAAGTTTTCTGGTTCTGGAGGTGCTGTTCTGCTGCCAGAAGCTGTTGGGGAGGGATTGCTGCTGGAGGTAGTGTGCTCGGTGGTAAGCTCTGCTTCTCTTGGAGAAGGTGTGTTAGATGTATGATCCATGAATATATTAAACCTGGATTTGGATGTTGTGATTTGGTTCTTTTTAGTTTCTTCTCGACTGGTTGCTCTGCCTTATTTCTTTCCATTGACTGGGGAATGTGAACAGATGTGGATTTAACAAATAAACTAATTTATTTTAGCTTTTTTATAAGTGTGGGTGGCTTTTTCTTTCTTTTTTTTTTTTTTTTTTTTTGTTTTCCTTTTAAAGCTTAAATCTTCTATTCAGTGAAGTGTATTCTTCCCAGCTTGCCATTTCAGCAGAGTATCTGGAAGGCTTCTTGAATAATATACTAGACATCTAAGTGCTTTCTCAGTGTTTCAGCTGTGGAACAGCAAGCCCTGCTTGATGGCTCCTTATGCCCTCATTACCCAGGGCTCTGTGTGTGATGTTGCTGGAGCTTTGCTTTGCAAACTGAAAGGACAGGACTGTGCTGGAGTTTTACAACTGGAAAGCTTATTTCCTCTTTGCCAGGGCTTGATTATTCAATCTGATAATTAATGTTTTACTGGTACTACATATATATATACACACACACACGTAAGGTACTGGTGTAGCTTGATTAACTTTTCCTTTTTGTGAGAAAGTCCAGCTGTGACTCAGAGCCATTCAGCACAGCAGTACAATTACAACAAAAGTGGCATTGGCTGGACTGGGTTAAAACTGCTTTAAGTTTCTCTTTATTTGCTTTTCATTCTGAGAACTGATGAAATTTCTGATTGTCCTTTCAGATCCATTTTGGGGGATTCACAAACTTCTTTTATTTATAATTAAACTCTTTTGCCTTCCTCACATCAGGAGAGCTGGGCTTTTTCAGTTTTATAAAGAGCTTAGCAGACTTGCTGTTGCAACAAAAGCAGTGTCCTGTGTCTTCTGTTTATTTTGCTGATAATTACATGTTAGTAACAACTAATAAGCTTGAAGGCAGAGTAGTTGATCTGTTTGTGAATGTGATTGTTGACTCTGAAACTGAAGGACGTGGATATTACTAAGTCTGTACTGTGTCTCTGCAAAAATTACATCAGGGAAATAGCAAATAATACAAAGCAGTGTCAGTGGTTTGGAGATCATGGCCCTGCAAGTTCAGCCAGAGCACTGTTGCCATGGGTACAGTTTTGTGGGTCATCCCTCATTCCCCTTGAGTCCTTGGATGATGTTAGGAGAGGATTAAGTCACTCTTGTCCTCAAAGAACAAATGGGAAGCCTGTTGGCACTGCACTTCTGCCAGCAGATACTCCTCAAAGCTTTAATATCTGACTTTATCAGATTGTTTCTTAAAAGCTAATGAATCTGTCAGTCAGTTTCCACCTTGCTGGCCAGGGCAGTCTCTGAGGGGTGCTGAACACCATGGCTCAGCTCTGGGAACTGCAGAACCTCACCCTTGCAGGATATCTGGAGATCTGTTTTAACAAGTTGCCTAATTTGTCTGTGGGAAACTTTGAAGGTTATGAGCAGTGTGATGGGGTGGGTAAATGCAGCCCTTCAGCCCTGCTTTCTATGCCTGGGCTGTGGTCACTGTAGAAAGGTGGAGCAAGGAGCCCAGGAGAAGGTGAATAATCCCAGGACAGGTTCCCATCAGCTGGAGACAGCTGCTTGGGTACTGGTGTGTGTTGGTTCAGGATGGCAATGCTACTGCTGAAGCACTTGGGTTTCAAACCTCATTTGTTTCCCTTCCAGGGACACTGGGCTGTTAAGTCTGGGTTTTAAATACCCAAGTGTTACTCAGGCTCTTCTTTCTATCATGATACTAAACACCTTCCACACCTCCAGCAGCATAAGCACAAGACAACCCCATCAACAGGAATAGGAAATGAAAACAGGAGTGACTTGTTTTTTTTTTTCCAGGGTAGGACTGTGTGGA
The DNA here is from genome assembly GCF_003957555.1 of Calypte anna. Taxonomy (NCBI): domain Eukaryota; kingdom Metazoa; phylum Chordata; class Aves; order Apodiformes; family Trochilidae; genus Calypte; species Calypte anna. Next base: position 683,688 of record NC_044245.1, read on the forward strand.
GTGTGGAGCACGAGTTGATTGCCAGTCTTGAGCTGGTTTTATGAAAAATAATGAATACCCAGTTTAAACAAATGAATTGCATGTGCTTTCTGCTGTTTTTAAATGGGTTGACACAGCCTTCATTTTGGCAAATAGAGCTATAATTATACCTGAGGTCCCAACTCCTGTAGTATTTTAGTGGTTACCTCTCTTCCTTAGAAATAAATGAATCTGAGCCATTAAACCATTTTTTAATTCTTGCAGAGTTCAGATCTAGCTTGGACCCGTCACTGTTAGCACTGTTCTTGCTCGAGTCCTCTTCTCAGGCTTACCTCATGTTTACTGAGCCCTCTATCAATATCTTCAGATGATAACTCAGTACTCAGACTGCATTCAGCTCTGTGCATAGCACTGCTCTGCACACTTCAAATTCTGATATATGCCAGGCTCATGACTAAGGGAAACCACTGGTCAGACAGGGTAGAAGTCTGTCAAGATGATTTCAGGCTACTTGCAAATTCAAATGAAAGTGATGGTTACTTAAAAGCCAAATAATGTATAACTATACCTTGTTTGGTCCAGAAAAATCCCAAACAATTAGTTTTGCTAGTCCAGACATAGTTTGGAAGATAAAATTCCACTCTCCTTGGAGAAGGAGAAGTTGAAGGCATGTTACTCATCGTGGTGTTGCCAGTCTGGCTGCAGACAGCAAAATTACCCTATGTGCTTCTGCAGTTTCAAAGGGAAATGTGAAGAAGGTGATGCTGCTCTGAAAGGCAGATGGGTATTTCCTGTACCTTTGTTTCCACTTCCTGTCCCAGTTAAACCAGATCAATCTCTGGCTCAGTCAGAGATCTCTCTGTGGCTTCCTCCTGTCTTAACAGTGCCATCGATCTGACTTTCTTTGCACTTCTTTTTTTTCCTTGAAGGCAAATGAAACCCTACTCAGCTGTATAATTGGGGCTGTGAGAAGGGCAGACAGCACAGCAGCCCCAGTCTGTGCCTCAGCCATCTCCACTGCCATCACCTGCTACAGAGGGCTCATCTCTTTGGATCAGGCTTTTGAGGGGGTGGCATAAAAGCTGGGCTGAACCAAGTGCAGCCATGTGAATAATGCCTGCAGGTAGGCTCACACAGCAGGCAAGCCCATGTTTTCCTGCTCCAGCCTCCTCCAACTCAGAGGCCAATTTAGTGACATAGTATTTTGCACATGCAAAAGGACTTCTTGTGGGAAGGAAAGGTCAGTGAAATCAGTTGATGTAGATGTTGTGCAGGTTTTTAAGAATAAAACCCCTCCATCTCATGCTGATGCCCCATGTTGCTCTTGGGGTGGCTTCTTGCTGAAGTTTTCAAAATTTAACTGATAGAAATTAGATTTTAAATAATTTGTTTAAAGATATTAGCTAGTCTAACTACAAAGGACTTAGTGTGATGCTAAGCATTATTTAAGCTCTAGCAGTCTCTAAAAATACATCAAGATAGTGCTAAGGGTTTTGTAGTTTGGTTTTTCTTAAATGAGATTAATCTTGGATTCTTCTGAAGAAGTTGATAAATTATGTGGACTGTCAGACAAGCTCATACATTGCAAATGTTGCTGCTCCTGAGAGCAGAATGTTGCAGTTGTTGCTTTAGGAAAGGGGAGACACCGTGTTAAGGGGAAGTGTGAGTCTCCCCAGATGAGAAATGAATGTATATGTAAATGATGGTATATTCAAACTCCACAGTGCACATTCATCCCTTGAAACAGCTCTGGAAGGTGGGAGGATGGTGGAGTATTTTTTCTGTTGCTTTACATGCATCCTCCCCTAGAAATAGGGAGGGAGGGAAGGGTCTGATTTCTTTCCTGTGTACTCAACTGCCTTGCTGTTAAGAGGAGACTGTTTGTTTATTATTGCTCTTCTAATTCTTGCCTGGCCTCTTATGAATTTTTTTCTAGGACAGTGGCAGTTGCTGAATTAGTAGTTCTCTCAAGGACTGGCAAGATACTAACTTTGAGATAAAGCTAGCAATGTCCCTCTGATTGGGACAAAACCAGGAAAAAACCCCAGAAGGCAAACCAGTTGTAGCTGCATTATTCAGGCAGGTTTGTGTAATGCAATAGTCCCTGTATTACCTTTCCTTTGTGCAGCTTAGATTTCCAGTCTTTTGAAGCTGTAACTTATTTTTTGTAAAGAAACTTTTAGAGCAGACAGACACAAGTTTGGAGTCTTTGTACCCTGCCCAAAATGATGGTGTTGGCCCAGTGGATGACTTGATATGTGGGTGGAAATAAGGTTAAGTATTAGGTGTATCTCTGCATGCTGGTGACGTGACACACATGGTGTAGCTGGAGATTAAAGTGGGCTGAGCAGTTCACTCGTGTGTTCTGGCTATCAAGCTACTCGTGTGTTGCTGCAGGAAGACTCCAGGAGAAGTATGCAGTTAATCACATCCATTAGCATGATTAAAATCCTGATTAGCCTGTGTCACTCACTCCCATTCTCCACCTACACTTTGCCCCTTTTATCCAGAGTATTTGCAAGTTCGAATGTAAACCAGGCTGGGAATAATGCAGGCTCCAACCTGAGGGATGGTCACTCAGGGAGGGCTGTTAAGTATATTGAGTAATTCTGGGCTGGAAGTTGTAGCAGGCAAGTTAGCCATGCAGCTGCTGGCTGAACAGAAAACCTTGAAAAAACCTTAAAAAACATCAGCCCTTCACAGATAGGGGATCCTCAGCAAGATTGTCAGGAATCCAGTTGAGCATGAAGTGGGCTTGTCCTGCTCATCAGTCCTGTGCTTCTATTCCTGATATTTCACATCTAGTGTGTACAAATGCTTTAATTTTAATGCCTCCTCCACATTTGCTGATGAGCTGGTGTTGCTTGGTGTGTTGGGTCCCTGCTGTCCTCGCCTGCCATATAATAGCCAGAGCTAAAATGGGTGGGGGAGAGTTGAATGTGGAGGGAATTCTATGGAAAGATGACCAGTTTTGGGCTGAAATGCAGGCTAAGGAGGTGCTCCCTGCAGACAGGCCAAAAAGAAGATAACTTTCTAAATTCCTTCTGCAAAATTTTTCCTTTTTTAAAACTTTACTTGCTGGGGAGATCCTGCAGATGTTAAAGTTAGATCCTTATGAACGAGCAAGCTGCTCTCTGAGCATTAGGTCATCCACTTCCAACACATTCCAGCCTGGGAGTGAGTCATGGTTCCTTTTGTAAAATTGCATTAGAGCTACATCATCCCCAAAAGCTGTTTTTCTGCTGAATTTAGGGTGTTGACATTTGCTCCAAACAAAGCAAAACTATGGGAGAATTTATCAGATGAATTTCAAAGGATGTTTACATACTCCTGAGCTGGGGTTCCTGAAGTGCTGGAACATGAGATCAATTCATAGTTGGTAGCAAAACCCCTTTGGTGCTGGGGGTGCTGCTGCTTCCCGAGGGTGCTGGGTTGTGGTCCCTCTCCCCACCCACTGGGGTTCTGAACCCTTAGCTCTTAAACTGAGGGTTGTAGCATGTAGGTACAAGTTGTTTCACTGATATTTGAAATGCTTAAAATCCTCTGAAAAGAGCAGAAAAACATAACCATGCATCTGCTTTTTCTTGGGTTTGTTTTCCCTTCTCCTTCACCCCAGCTTGTCATTTGTTTCTTGTGCTAACTGTGGTGTGTCTTTGCTGCAGATACACTGGCACTTTGTCCTTCTAGGAGTGTGATAAAGGGAGTTTGTTTCCCTATTACAGCTTTTTTTTTTTTTTTTTTTTTTTTTTTTTTTTGCTATACCAGAACTGGATTAAGGTCCCAGCCTTCTTCCATGTGACACTTTCTTTTTATCATGCTGTAATGCCACCAGTACTATGCCTGATGTAAAATGGGTCAGTGATCAGGTGGGATTTCTAAAAACTACTTTAGGAGCAGCATTAATTCCATTAAAGGGGAAGTTGTTGAAACAGCTCTTTGGAGAAGGGGATCCCAAGTGTATGTTGAACTGGGAAAAATGTTTCCACTGAGGGAAACGAGATGATGGAGAAGCACTGGCAGAGGCAATAGTGGATAAGAGCACAAGAGCAGTGCAAAGGATGATTTTCCACCCCCAAACCATCCGTACCTTCGATTGCTTAAGCTGCCAGGATGCTAATGGACATCTGAAAGTTGTGGTTCAGTGACAGTTTTCCTTTAATCCCCTCTGGAAAGTACCAGGCATTTGGTAAGCTTCTGGCTCTTGGTGGTTTCATTTTGGCTGAGGACACTGAGAGGGAGAGGTTTGGCACTCAGTGAGAGCTGCTGGTCATGGGTTAGGCTGGAGCTCCCCTTGGTCCAGCTCTGGGCAGTCCCTGATGTCATCTGCTCAGGAAATTCTCACCTCCTCTGTTCCCACATGGGTGGCTGTGGCTTGATCTGTACTTGGGCAGTCCTGAGAAATTACTCATGGTGATCTGAAGTGCTGTGAGAAATCCAGGAACCCCCCTGCAAGCAGCAGCTTGGGGGAGGTGTTAGGAAGGGGCACTCTTGCAGCACTTGTAAGTGCTCAGCTCCTGCCTGTAACCTCCTGACTGTCTCCACTGAGGTTCACTTCCTGCTGGGCTGAAACAGTGTCAAGAGGAAACAGGAATACTGAGTTTGGAACTTTTCTTTTGGTTGTTGCTGATTGGGGTTTTTGTCCTCTTTTTTCCCCCATTCCCTCCTGGTCCTCCTGTTGAGTGTTTCATGGGTTTTTTGTTTGTTTGCTTTTGTGTTTTTTGTTTTTTGGGTTGTTTTAGGGTTTTTTCCTTTTAAAACCCCTGAGTACTCCAATTCTGTCAGCCTTCTCTGGAAGACTATTTCTCTGCTGCAGTTTTACTAAGTGTAGTGCTCTTCAAAAGTGCTCCTGTGCTTCTCTGCACTGGTCTGAAGGAATCTCGGAACAGTTTTCCTGCTGTTCATGGATACTTAATTAATAGTAGTGAAAGTAATTGGAAACAGTGGCTCTGGAAGCACAGTGACAAAAATCCCCAAGCCATGTCCAGCAGCAGAGGCTTGGAATGAGGCTCTGCAGAGTGAAGAAGCAAAGGATGGGAGGGAACTGAGTCACTGCCTCTTCTTCCCTTCTGACTTTTGTGGTGGGAGTGAACTGCTTTTCTCTTTGGTCATGAATCCAAGCAATTAGAAAAAGGGTTCTAGATGTTAAGAGACAGATGATTCAAACCTCTTAATGAGCAGAAGATGTAGATTTTAAAGTGATTTGGATATTCAGTAGTTACTTATATTTGTGTTAGGGATCTGATAAAAGATCCTAACACCAGTTGTGGATGCACAGCTTCACAAGTATTGCTTTGATTATAGCTACATGTATTCTAATCTTTTCTTTTATCCCTGAAAAGGCCAAGAGAAACCTCTGGAAAGAAAGGTGGGATATAAAAGGAAACCCTTGAAACCATCCTGAGATTCTGGAGGGAGGAAATGTCTGATGAGGGCAGCAATTGGTACTTGTGACTGTGTCCCTGTGGGACATCAGCAGGATGTCTGGGGCTGTGAGCAGTGCCTGGGCCTGCAGCTCACATGAAATGCTTTTAGGGGACATGCCATCAGCCTTGTCACCCTGTGTGTGCATCAGGTGGTGCCACTGTGACACCGCAGTGATGGGAGCTCTGTGACTCAGGCTGTGTTTATGTAACACATTTCCATTTCCATAGGAAGGGACACATAGCTAATCTGCAGTTCTACTTTTTTCCAGGCTATCTTTATGCCTAAAGCACATACATTAGTTTTTTCTTAGACCTTATTTTAGGCTATTTAAGCTCTTACAACATGAGAATTAAAGGATATAACCATCTCGTGTTCTGGGGACCAGATTGTTGGGTTTTTTGTTTTGTTTTTTTTTAACTGGTCGTTTAAGGTAAAACATACTTTTTTTTTTTTTTTTTGCATTGGGATTTGGAGGGAGCATGTAGGGCAATAGGATCAAGTGTCACATTGGGGATTACATATTTGTCCTGGAGTGACCCTCTTAGTAGTTTGCATTGGTGTAATTTGGTGAATGACTGACTGGATTTATAGGGATGTATATCTGCATTAGCAGTGGTTTGATGTAACCCAAGCTTATTTACTTCTGGTCCAACCTATTTTCAGCTGGGGAATTCTCTATTAAGGACAGAGCCTATCATTTGCCTCAAACTGGCATTTTCAGGCTTCTATTTCCCCTTAAAAATAATGGTGGCTTTACTAGAAATTATAATTCTGCATCTGAGTGTAGCTGAGTATTGTTTGGCATCAGCTGGTTCCTGGAAAACCACATTTTCCCAATAAGCTGTGTATTTATTTGAGACCTGTGGATGTCAGTGGTGTTTATGTAAAAAAACAACAACAAACCCAAACCAGTCAACTGTTTTATTAAATCAGCAGCTGTCTTGTGAACACTGTAACAACTCTAATTCATCTTATTCTGTATTATTGTGCAATATACATCCTATATATTCTATATTATTGTGCAACAATTGTTCCTTTCCTGCTAGCTTCCACAGAATTTCTCTCTCCTATAATGAATAAATATGAATGTGAAAGAGCTGGGGAACACAAAGAAACTCCTTGCAATTCCAAGCTGAAGTTTTTCTCCAGCTAAGATGTCTAACTTGCCAAAGGACCTCTAATGGCTGGTGTTGCTGAAAGGCTTGTTCCAGGGGCACATCCTTGTCTCTGAACACAACCTCTGCATTCACCTCTGCACCAATAAGTAAAAAACAAAGAGCTGGGAGGCACTAAAAGAGAAAAGCTGAATTTTCCAACTTGCAGTCCATAGCTGTGATGTGCAGTGCATTTCTTGGTGTTTGACAGGGGCCTTCAGTTCAAGGTTAGTGATTTGGGTTTTTTAATTACCAGGAGCTGAGTCTGTGCTGCAGGTTCTGCTCTGCTCCTCTCTTTGCATCTCCATCAGCTGAGCTCCCAGCTCACCTCTGCTGCTGCTGATTTATGTTCCTTGCCTGCCAGATCCTGTTTATAGCACCTCTGGATACACTGGGGTGATTTTCTTATTTTTCCTTCAAAGACCTTTTCGAGGAAGCAGTTCCAGGGTTGATTGGTGCGTGTGATTTAATACAGCACCTCTAAAAATCCTCATTCTGGCTGGCATCACCTGACTGTGTCTCACTTAAACATTCTGTGGACTTCTTGATGTGTTTTTTTTCCCTGGGGGACTGACTTCCTGTGATAAACTGAGATTCCCTTTTAAAGTAGAGGGCCAGGGTTATATAATGAGAGTAGGAAATGGTCCAAAAATGGCACTGGGAGAATAGGAAAGTTATTTTTGGAACTGTTAGACTGCAGAATAGAAAATACACTCAGGAGCGTGTTAGTAACTTGGATTCTCTTTGGAAAGTGAGAGGGATGCATGGAAGGAATTAAGGAAGGGAGGGCAGGTCAGAGAGCAGCAGGGAGGTTACAGGAGGGACAGAGCTGGGCACTGCACATCCACAGTTCCTCTTAAAAGCTTTAACTCTTTCCAAACTACGTTCAGTCTCCTCAGTAAGCTGCTGTCTTGTGCTTAAGCACAGTGTGTCTTCAGGCATGGAACTCTTAAGAACCATGCTGGCTTTTGCTTTCTTGATTTGAAGACATAAATAAAGGTTATTTTAAGAATTTCTGAGCAGCTTTGTGCTGCCCCCTCTCCCCAGTAAAGCCAGACCATTCCTTTTTGCCATTTCCTGGTCCCCCTTACCAGCAGGGCACAGAATTAGGGAGCAGTCAGTCATCCAGACTGGGTGTCTGCTCCTGGGAGGGCAGTACTGAAATATGATTATCCATTCAGTGACTGGACTGAAGCAGGGACAGAAACCCCCAGAGCAGCCAGGTGGGTGCTGGCAGGGGGTCACAGGAGCTCCCCAGCCACCCAACTCTGCTCAGGTTCAGTGCTGCACACACAGCTTCTGCTCCAGGCTATGACTACCCGTCCCTGCAAACCCCGTGGGTTTTGTTGCTTTATTTATTTATTTAAACAGGAATATTTGTGGGGTTTTTTGGATTTAAACTGGAATAATTATTGGGTGGGGTTTTGGTTTTTTTTTTTCTATACAGCTCTTTTAAATAACTTTAAGATGAACTCCAGATACTCACAGTTTGTTGTGCAATGAGAATTTTTTGTTTTCTGGCTCATTCGTTTTCTCTTATGCTGTTGTCATGTTTTCTACCAATTTGTGTCTGTCCTGCCCTAAAGAGGGGATACAGTCAGTGGGAAGGGAATGAGACAGCCTCAGATTTAAAACTCTCTTCTGTTTGTTCCTCTCCTCCTTGCTCAGTAACCTGTGCTCAAACACTGAGCCTTGGAACAGTGCTGACATTTTTGTCATCTTCAGTGAAGTAAACAGGAAATTTTACATCTTTTTCTGGACAGCAGTTTCAGCCTGGATGTATGAGAAAGCAAAGCTGAATTGTAGATAACACGTTTGTAGCTCCTTGGGGTACAATCTGGGGTCAGACCCTGATTTTTGAGAGCCCAAGTACACTGCTGAGCTCCAGGACATGGGGTACACTTTAATGACAGGATCATTTTGGCAACTTTTTTTTTTTTTTTCCTGTCTAGAAGTGAGAAGGGAGGTAAGAACTTCTGGAGGTGTAATTATTAATTATAAATCCATGTGTGGAGTCCAGTTTGAGGATAGCAGTTTTTAAAGCCTGAACTTGTTGGAGTTGGCCAGCTGTTCTGGAACCATCAGCTGAGACCATCCCTCTGTCTGGCTTCTGAAATCCTTTTCTCTGTCAGCTTTGCTCTGGTATTTATTTGTCAGCTTTTGTTCTCTGGTATTAGAACCTAAATGCCCATTGATCAGCCCAGAATTCCAGGTGCTCTTCCGTGGAATAAAGCAAGATGTGGTAACAGCTGCCTTGGTGCAGGCTTGTTGCTGAAAGGACCCTCAACTGGTTTTCATCTGGGATATGCCTGTAGAAACCTTGAAAATGGCCAAGATTAATCAAAATTAAAGTGTTTTTCTTCCTGCGGGTCTGAGGTATGTTTATTTTCACTAGTATGTAATTTATCTGTAGCCTTATTTTTCAGCAGCCAAATATGCTGAGTGTGTCTGTTGCATTTCCCAAGTGAAATGCTCTGGCAGGCTTGACATCTTCTGATATAATCTTGAGGTTCTGATGTAATCAAATGGTTGAGTGTGAACTAAATTGGAAATAATAGTCAAAAATTGTTCTTAAAAAAATCTGTATGGAATTAAAATGCGTTTTTAAAAATATATTTTCATATTAAGGGTTTGTGGTAGTCAGTAATTTAGCTCTGGTCTTTTTTTAATTAAAGAGATGTCAAGTTCTTGAATGCCTAAGGAGAAGTGGGGGCAATCAAGGTTACAGATCTTCAGCATACCATAAAAATTCCTAATTATGAAGCATTTTGCAAGTGTGAAGGGGGTTAACCCAGTGACTAGGTGAGAGCAGACAGTTTCTTGTTGAAACACCCTAGAGCATTCAGACTGTAGAACTGTAAAATCCTGCATCTTTCTAAACTGTTTTAGTATTAGTAGAAACTTCACAATTTGTAACTAGAGAAATAAAATATAAACAGTGATTCATAAACAACATTCTGCAACAGAAAAGTAAAATACAAGTAACCTCTTCTCCTGGGTACCTTACCTTGAGCACACAGAGCACCTTGAGTGGTGGTGTTCTCTGTACTGAATTTTTAACCCATTTAAAGAAAGGTAATAACTTTGTGAGAGACTTGGAGAACCCCCATTCTGTCCTTAAATTATTTCAATTTTCTGATTAAAGATTGTTTGACCTAATTATTTATACAGCATAAGCTTTGGATTAAGCTGAGAGCTGTTACTGGGTATTAAGAGAAGCCCAACTACAAATGGGAGCTGGATCTCCCCCAGCTGCACTTCTCATTTTCTGATACAGGACTTTTTCACAGTAGTTTTCTTTCAGCTGTACAATTAGTGCTTTAGATTCAAGCCTAGTTCTTTTTGTGGGATTGGGAGTAGGAAAAAAAAAAGCTAGATTAGAGGAATAGACGGAAGGTATTGGGGCCAGGGGGGAGGGAATAAAGGCAAACATTTTAGCATAACAGCAGAGGAGTAGGGCAAGGTAAGTCACAGTTATTTTGTTTATTTTTCTCAGTCAGGAAGGCAGTGTTACTCTCTGCTCTCATGGCATATGAAGAGAAAAATCAAAGCATGTTCAGGTGCATCTCTTGGCTTCTTCAGAGCCCCTTTATCTGTGCTATGAAGGCTGACTTACTGCAACAAAAAATGCCTTTCCTTCTCAGAAGGCAAATAATAAACATGCGTGGACGGGAACTGCTGAGGGAACAGCCCAGCTCCAGCTCTCCCTGTCTCCAAACAACAAAAGATTATCTTGGGTTACTGCTGCTGTTGCCTTTGTCCTCTCAGCACCATTTATCAGACTTGCAGCCTGCAGCTCACACACCATCCACTCTCATCTCCCTCCCTATCTCTTCTCAGAGTTTTTCTTTTAGTCTTTTGAAGTACAGGAGCAGCAAGTTCTGGATGAAATGCACTTTCCAGAAGCATCCTACCTGAGAAGGGGGCTGTGTGTAACAAGGGGACCACTTTCATCTGCTGTTCCAGTTTTATGGAATTGTCTCCAGTCTCAGGGTTTTTTGGCTGGAGATTACCTGTGAATTGTTCTCTCTCAGCTAGTGTCTGCTAAGTTACTTCTGTTAGGCTGATATTACTTACTTAAAAAAGTAAAATTCAGTTTTCAAGATGGTCACCGAATTGATCTGAATAAAGGCAGTCTCTTGCTTTCATGTTTCTTTTGTGTAAACTCTGGGTTAATTAAGTGATTCATTCATTCCATCCAGCTAAAGCTGAAAGGCTGCAGAGGGGGATGAATTGGGGGTAGCAGATGCTAGGATGAAAGAAGAAACAAACCAAGCACAGGGTGAAACTTCCTGAGGTGTCTGTGTTTCCTTCTGAGAACAGGCAGCCTGTGCCTCGCTACACAGCTGCAGAATTGGTTGTTTCAGAGAACATAATCAAAGTTGCTTTTGATTCCTGAATGCTGCAGTTAGCTGTATTTTTGTCTTTGGTCTTAATTTCTGTGATCTGTCCCTTACTAAATGCATTTTGATTTGTTTCAGTTGGGTGCTAAGGGATGGCAGATCTTAATTATGCAGTTTTCTTTGGCTTTCATGGCTGGGGTGAGAATTCTTGCATGACTGGCATAAAACAATGGTTAAAAAATTGGCATGCTCAGTTGCAGGGGAGCAAAGAGGATGCTCAGGTGTCAGGAGCTGCGAGTTCTTGCTGCTGTCCTTAGGATTATTTCTCTTTTTATCCAGTAAGCCTCTTGCACGACGCACAGAAACAGTTCATGGAATCCCAGAGTCTCAGCTGGGAAGGGACCCCAAGGCCCATCTGCTCCAGCCCTTCTCATGTTATTGTTGATCTGAGATGTCTCAGCACCCATGGAGCTGAGACTTCCAACTTTCCCAAGTGGGGGAATCCACCCCTTCCCCTGGGAGACCATTCCAAGGTCTGACTGTCCTCAGGGGGACAAATTTTCCTCTGGTGTCCACTGGGAATCTCCCCAGGAGCACCTTGTGCCCATTGCCCCTTGTCCTGTCCATGGGACTCCTTGTACCCAGGGAGTCTCCAGCTGCTTTGGAGCCCCCTCTAAGTACTGAACATGGGCAGAAGGTCTCCCCTGAGCCTTCTCTTCTCAGCCCTGAACAAACCTCAGTTTTCTCAGCCTCTGCTCATACACAGTTGGGAGCACAGACAGGCACAGCCTCACCCACCTCCTGCATTTGGGGTTGCCATATGTGCAGAAGTTGCCTTTCCTGTGCATGAAGTGCCTGTGGGAAACGTTTGGTTGGGTGGAAGTGAGGAAGATGGCTTTGAAGGCTGTCCAGCTCCTGAGGTGTGGAGCCCACTTCACTTAAACCAGGGAGGCTGAAGGTGCTTTGGTTTTCTTCCAGCTTGTGGCTCTTTGTGCCCGTCCCATGTCCTGGAGTGATTTGCTTTGAGTGTCAGAGGTTCCTTTGGAGGTCTTACAGATCCAGAATCCTCTGGATATTTGGGTTTCTCAGTTGTCAGAGAGGTGCAGCAGCAGCAGCAGAACTTCAGCCAGTGGCTGAGGTTTCATGTGGGGGCTTGGCTGGCAGAGCCTCTGCAGCACCAGCACAGGCGGTGCAGTTCTTGGTGTCTCAGCTCCTCTGATCTGAACTTCAGGGGCCCAAGAACAGTGTTTGGATTTTACTGTTTGGGGGGGAGAATTAAAGGAAAAAAAATTGGTACTATGGCTGCTACTTTTATTTTTATTCTTGCTTGTTCTTCAGCAAGGGTGCCTTGCCTAGTAGCAGCCTTCTCTGGCCATACGTATTACTTTTATTCAGGTACAGGCAGTTCAGTGTATTTTATTCTGGAATAAAGGCAAAAGCTGTGCTGAAGTGATGTTACAGAGTCTCAAAGTGCTGCTTCTTTCAAATGCCAAGAAAAAAACTGAATGTAAAGCCCTGTCCATAGGGTGGACTTGATCTCAGAGGTCTTTTCCAGCCTCAATAATTGTGTTTGAGTGTAAAAAGTCTCTCTCTAACTCCTCTGATACTTGTTAGAAGCCATCCCCTAATTATTCTGATAATTTGGTTAAAAAAATGTAGCTGTGTCTCCTAGGCATTGTAAATCTAAAGAAATAGAAATACAGGAGGAAAAAGAAAAAGAGGGGGAGGGATACTGAATAATAAGGTGAAACCTCTCTGTAAAAGAACTTCTCTACTAATTAATCCTAAAATGAAACCAGCTTTCTGAAGTACAACAGTGTGTAACAAAAAGCTTTTTGATAAAGTTTGCTGTTGGGAATGATCTCATCCTAGTGACCAACTCCTCACTCTGCAATGCTTCAGCTATTTGCTGAGACAAAAGATTGCTGCAGGGGCTGAGCACCGGGGGATCTGTGGGATCTGGGGAGCTCTGTGTCCCCCTGCCCCAGCCCTGGTGTGTCCTTCCACTTCAGTTTAGAAGCAAGAGAGAAATCTCCCAGGTGGCTTAAACAAGATCTGATTCCTGTGAGCTGGATATACTCAGCTTTCTGGCAGTTGATTTTAAGGTTCTGTGTGGAAGAGTTAAATTAAAAATGGTGTAGCTTATAAATGATATGATTCCAAGTGATCCCAAGGTTAATCAAGTGACTTGTTTTAAAACCTATACAGAATCTTACTGATTTACTGTACTAAATTCACCCATCTGTATTTTGCACTGAGCTGTCTTGCCCCTGTGGGCAATGCTGGCATCCCTGAGGTGGGTTGGAGCATTTATCACAGGATCACAGGATGGTTTGGGTTGGAAAGGACCTTAAAGATCAGCTAGTTCCTCCTGCCATGGGGCAGGGACACCTCCCACTAGCCCAGCTTGTTCCAAGCCCCAGTTATCCAACATTCCCTCCAGACGATAGCATTGTCCCAGACTCACACAAGGAAAACATCCAGTGCCTCCTGTAGCTTCTCAGAATAAACTCTGATATGTTCACCACTGAGTACTGGCTGCTGGTGTGTTTGTGCTGCTGGGACTGAACTCCTCTGGCCTTGGGAAATGAATGTGCAGGGAGGAGAAGCCTCCTGCCCTTCTCCCCACACTGCTGCAGGACTGGGGGTGAGGGGATTGACTTTTACTGAAAGTTCTGGAAGCAATGGAGTTTTATTCAGTACTGGAAGGTACCAGAAGTGACGTGGTAAAATGCCATGTGCTTTCTACCTTTTTCCATTTTTAAAGTTATAAAATTGTTGCTTTAAAAAATATACATTGTACTGGAAAAACCCTCCTGAAGCAAGAGCAAAGCCCAGCTCTGTGATTCCTGCCCTTCTCGTGGGAGCTGACAGTTTATCTCTTGCTTACTGAGTCAGAATTCAGTGATGTGCCAGAAACAAAGTAAGCTTGATTCATTCTAAGTCAACTTTAAAAATGGGAAGTTGTAGATTTCACTGGTTTTGTTCTTTGTTTCTCCCCTGTGTGCAGTTGGTTGTTGTCCTTGGATGGGTCGAGAGCCGCGTGGTGGTTCAGAATGCGGTGTCCTGGAGCACGTTTGGACTCTGCTCAAACACAAACGTTGTATTAATGAAATATTGAAATTAGAAAACCGATAGAATTGTACGAGCCAATATACTATATTTGTCTCCCTTTGAGTTGAAACTTGTCTTAAAAATGATGAAAGAATTAATTGGTAATTTTGGAGTCGTGAGAGCGTCTGGGTCTGACTGCAGCAGCAGGGACTGTGTTTCCCTTGTGTCTTGTTGGCTTAGAAATCCCCAGACCCTGGGTGGCATAGGAGCAGAGCTGTTAATTACAACTTTTTGTTTTGTTAGTAACCGTCAGGGAAGTTGCACAGGCCAGATCCTCACTGGTCCCACCTCCAAGTTCCATTTTGCTAGCGCTGGAGATGATCTCTGGGAGCAGAGCCTGGAGGTGAGGGGTTGCTGTTCACACACCAGCCCAGCCAAGCAGCAGACAGCGAAGCAGCTTTGTTGAATCTTGCCAGTGAGCTTAAAATAAATACTAAAAAAATAAAAATGCAAACGAGTCCAGGTCATAAGTAACTCCTCTGCCAGGCAGCTCCACGTCTGGAACAGAACTGGCGGCCGTGGCAGCGCTCTGTGCGGGCACAGCTCAGACACCTCCCTGCCTCGGGGTGCTCCAGCTTGGCATGGAGCAGGGGTAGTGAGTGCCTGGCAGCAGAGCTGGGCTGCTCTGGGGCTCAGCCAGGCTGCAGGTGAAGCTGTGACATAGGAACAGCTTGCTTTGGTTTTTTTGTCTCAATGAGTCTGAGCTGAAAAGTTTTCAGTTCAGCTTAAAAGCGAGATGGGTTGATTTTTAAAAAATTCTATTTTATTATTATTTTTTTTTTTTCAGTAAGAAGCTACACACTGAACTGATGAGCTTCCTAGGTGTGTTTGGTGGGTTGGGGTGACCTGGCAAGCTGTCACTCAGGTGTGCTCAGGGCAGGAGGGTTCAGGGATGTGCAGCTGCGGGCTCTGCTTGCACTGCAAACCTCAGCACTTCTGGCACCATCACCCTGAGTAATTTACCTGTGTGCTTGACCTAGGCATTGGATGTGAGGTCACTGTATGGAGGAGGGAGGGATCTTTTTATTAGGAAATGACTTTTTTGGCACTGGAACAGCTCCTAGGATTGTTTAATTGGTCAGATGGGGCCTCAGTACACTGAATAGATGATGTGTCAGATATGTGTCTGTGTTCTTTCTCCCGTGTGTAGGCTTCTCATCCATAGTGCAGCTCTGCAGACCTTACTTAATTCCAATAGGTGTGAGAAATGGAAATCACACGGGTGAAGTATAGTGCTGGGAAGCAGTCTTTGTGGTGTGTCTGAAGCATTCTCACTGGGGAAGTTTTTTTCATCCAGCCATATAAAATATTTATTTTATTCGTGTAGCATTTTATTTCTGAGGACATTATTTGAGGTCTTTAGAGCAGTAAATCTGGGCACACATTTACTTGATTGTGATGTAAAATAATACACCTTGCACTGCTTTCAGTCATGCTGAGGAGCTGCTGCTGATCTCACTACATCTTCGGAGCAGCTATCGCTTTCCTTGATAAGCACAGAACAAGTAACAGAGAACAGTTCCCTCGGGCTCCCTCTGTTTAGGGTATCATTGCCTTGAGAATACTGACAAGCTGAGGCTGCTCCTCTGCTTTCACCAAAATAAAACAGTCTGTTGCAAAGGAGTTTTCTAAGATTAGGAGTCCCACTATTTTTTTTCCCTGCTGTTTTTTTCCACCTCACTCCTCACTTTCTGTGATCAAATAGCAGTTTGCAAAAATGCAGCAAAACAGAAGTCTGTGAGTCTCCCAGCCTCCACCCTCCTGGCTGGTTTTGCCCATGGCCATAGCTGCTAATAGGTCACCAAAAATAAAATTAAACCCCATTAAATTTAATTAAAAAGTAAAGAAATTAAAGTTAACAATGCATTGCAGGGCAGAGTGAGGGTCCGATGAATGGCTCTTACACTGCTGCTCTGCAGCCATCCTGCAGGGTGTTCCTGAAGGACCTGTCTGTGGCAAACACCCCACTGCATTGTGTCTCAGAGCTTGAACCAATTCCTTCATCTGTCCAGGTTTCACCCAGCTGCCTGCACCCTGTTGGAACCTAACTCCATCTCATGTTAGCTGCTGAGACCCCATCACACTTTTCCATGCTGGATTGAACCAGATCTGGGTTGGGAGGCAGTTGCACGATGGGAAATCTATTTTTCCTCTGTTTCTGTTTATTTTTTGTTAGCCTTAGAAATGTTTTTCTTTAAAAACTTCAATTACGCTTCTGTAGTTGCAAATAAGCATCTGAAGGAATTACCAGATTTTGAGGCCAGCCAGTTTTGTCTTGACTCTGCTGCAGAGAAGTGAGTGATGCTGTTCTGAGGAACAAAAAGCCATGAATTTGGTGCAGAAGGTGTGAGCATGTTGCAGCTCAACCAAAACGTCTGATCCATTCACAGGCTGGCATTGTCTTAGGAAAAACTGCTTCATTTCCATCCTGTTTGTGAAAAATGGAAGCTTACCTTTTACAGATTGACTTCTGTTTGTTTTCCAGCTGGAGTCCCCAGGATTGCTCCTCTTGGGGAGAGGGAAAAATTTCTTGTGTGGTTGGACACTTTTTTTGCACCCCCCCAAGTGTTCAGACTTAGTGACACCCCAAAAGCTTGGGTAAGATGGGCTTCTCTGTGCCTTGGGAATGTGATCTGCAAACCCAAAGGCAAATATCTGAGTGTTAATGAACTTAACCCTATCTGGCTACAGGGTTCTGACCTTTATCTCCCCTTCTCCCCTTTCACCAGGTGTTGATATCACTGTCTGCTTTCACCTGACAGAACAAATTCACTCTTGGTTGCTCTGATTTTAGCTGGAAGTGTTAAATGTTGGTGCTGTGTGATAAATAAAGGGGGAATGTTTGGTTTTGTTCCCCAGCACCTCCTTGCTGCCCAGGAGGTTGTTTCTGGGGGTAGGTAGGAGGTTGGTCTGTGTCCTGGGGGTCATGCAGAGCCACCTAACCCCAGGTGCCAGCTTCAGCTCAGCCACATCACTCAGGGGTTGTGTGCTGGCCCTGCAGAGGGAAGGGGAAGGGATGTTTTGAGGCTTCTCCTGAAGTAGCTGGGAGAATCTGGGATGTTCCACAGGTGACTTCTGCACAGCTGGGATCTCCCTGAGGTCCTGGTTGGTGTTATCAAGACTTCACCATTCCAGTACCTTTGGTATCTCAGGACCCTAATGCTGCATGACTGCACTTTCCCATGTAAAGCTTTTGAGCAGCAAGTCCTCTGAAAACTGCTGGAATGCAGTCATATTCTAATGGTCTTGCTTTTAATGGATTATAACACTTTGTATTGTGTCTGTAATGATTTTGTGTCATGAGCTGTTCTGTCAGAGGGTGCCTTCTAGTGTAGAAACCAGTATTTTGCTGTTAGGGAAAGCATATGGGCTGTCTCTCAGTCTGCTGAATAGCTATGACTCCTGGAAAGGTTTTTAAGGTTGAAGAAGGGGGGAAAAAATCCCAAACCTAACAACAAACCTCTGCCAGTGTTGTCTTGTAGTGCTTATTCTGGCTGAGCAGGGTGTGTGTTCCTGTGCTCCTCACCTCCAGACAGGATCTGCAGTTCATGACCGTGCCATCCAGACTCTGGAATAGGAAGGTTTGAAACATTTTGCTGTCAAATGCAGCAGATCCCTTGAGCAGTTTTGACTTTGTACTCAGCAAGGGAATCTGTGGCTGCAGAGGCAGAGGGCAGCCTGGGTTCCTATCACTGCTGCTGTGTGTTGGGGCAGAGAAGAGAAGATGGTGTCTGAGAGGAGCAAGGCAGCAGCTGGTTTGTCAGTAGCAGGTTCCAGAGAAGCAAATAGGGAAGCTCAGTGATTTCCAGCACTGAACTACCAATGGCCACGTGTCTGCACTGGGTTTCAGTGGGTTTTTTGCCTTCCTCTTTCTGATCCATGTTAATGTTTTGACTCTTGAGAATAATCTGTTGATGATGCAGAGTCTAAACCTGGTGTCTTTGTGCAAGGGAAAATGAAGACTGGTACCTCTCCACCAGCTTGCATTCCTTCTGTCTCATGAGAGCTTACAAAGCATCTTTTATATCATCATAAATCACAGTCCCAAAGTTTATGGGAACTGATAGGGAAGATGTAATAGCAAACTCAGGTCCTGTCATGTAACTGTTGAAATCTGGCATGGACTAAACATTAAGTGCTGGAGCCAAGGGGAATTCTCATTTCCATCTCCCCTTCCTAATCCAGAGCAGAAAGAGGAAAAGCCATTTTCCTTCTTTAATCTCTTTTAGGAAATAAGGTGCATGTGGCTTGCCCTTGGGATGCTCTTGTTCCCCTGTGACTGATGAGGAGTGTTAGGTGTTTCTAATAAGGTCTTATCTGGCTGTCCTGACCCAGCCCTGCTGCCCAGACCCTTTAGGGCCATTCTGCTCAACTTCAGCTCCCATTTCAGTAACAGACCCCAGGCACTGGAAACCAAGCTGTGAAGCTCCTGTGTGCAGAGGTAACAGACCCTGGGTGAAGGCAGATAGAGTTTCCTCTGAAGCTGCATCTCTTTGGTAGCAGATTGCACAGAAAGGAAGGAGAAAAGCACATTGATTTCTAGCACCTAAGTAGGAGAGTTCTGTGTGTGTGTTTGTAATTAATTCCCCTGCCTGCCTCTTACTCCTTCTGTTCCCTGCTGCCATTTTGCCTCTTGAATAAGGGGAGAAAACTCTTGATGCCCTGTTATATCATAGAATCATGGAATGGTTTGGGTTGGAAGGGACCTTAAAGCTCATCCAGTCCCAACCCCCTGCCATGGTCAGGGACCCCTCCCCCAGCCCAGGGGGCTCCAAGCCCCATCCAACCTTCAACACTGCCAGGGATGGGGCAGCCACAGCTTCCTTGGGCAACCTGGGCAACCAGGGGCTCAGCACCCTCAAATTCAAGAATTCCTTCCCCATCTCCAACCTCAATCTCCCCTTTCTCTCCAAGTTTTAACCCATTTCCCTTCTCCTCTCCCTACCCCCCTCTGTCCAAAGCCCTCCCCCAGCTTTCCTGTAGCCCCTTCAGGCACTGGAAGGTTGCTCTGGGGTCACCTCACTCATATATATATGCAAGGAAGGAACAGCTTTCTCTTGAAAATACTGCTTCATGTTGCATCTGAAAGTGCAGTGAGTGCAGTAAATAAAATACAGAGCTGGGGTGGAAACTCTGCCCCATGGTTTGTTATGGAAAAGTGTGTCCTTGGAACTGCTCACAGAATCATGTCTCCAAAGGGCAGGTAGTTCATGGAATAGATCACTGGGAACAGAGGAGACACTGAATTTGCCATTGATTGGATTCATCTTTCTGTCTTGCTCAACTTCTGAAGTGATGTGTGGCTGATTAAGGATGAGGTTGGTGGCTGGTTTGGTTCCTCTTAAATGTTCCTAAACATCCCCAAATCCTCAGGTTATCACACCTATCAAACTGACTTGTTCAGGTGCTAGACCAAGTTCTTATGGCCAGATGTACTCTAAATAACACTGTGTAGGTGACCTTTTCCACTGAGATATCTTATGTTTGAGTTGTATTTTGTGAGGTGTTTTTCCCCCCAGAGTTGTGAACCCAGGGTGCTGCTCAGGCTGCCAGTGTGGATGCTGCTTGGTTTTGGTGCTTTATTTTTTTGTTCCCCCAAAGCATGACATGTAAAATCTACTGTCATAAATCAGTTTCTGAACTGAAAATCCAAGGATTAAATAAATCCTAAATGTCTCTGTCTTAAAGGTATTGCTGGGTCAAGGATGGGGCAGTTGCAGGTCAGGAGCCGTGGCACGTTTGAGTCCTCAAGTCCCTGTAAAGCCACCCATTCACAAGCACCCCCTAAACCTCAATGTGAAGAGCAAAGAGCACCTTCTGTTCTCTGTGGGATCCTTCAAGATAAACGTTCTAGAGGTTTGATAGGTGGAGGGGGGTTTAAGATGTGCTGAGTGCTTAAGAGCTCAGGGAGGTGGATGATTTCAGTATCCCTGGAGCTGTGCAGCTCCCTACCCTGCCCTCATCCCCCAGCCCTGCCATCCCTGATCCTCTCCAGACTGCGCCTGCTCCTGGAGGAGCAGTGATATAAGAGGAGGATTGACCTCTGCAGGAGGCTTGTGTGGTACTCAGGAGACATTCCCGGGCAATTCTGGCACTTAAATTATGGAAGTTGGCAGGCATCAACCTTGAAAACGTAAGTAGATTTAAGTCTCATGAATTTTCATGCTGTCCTACAATAGTAAAGTGTCAGATACAATTCAGAATTCTCCAGGAATGGTTTGGCTGCAAAGCTGTTGCCATGGCAACGTGTCATTGCTGAAGCAGTCGCCAAGGTCCCAAAGAAATGGGAAATCCAAACTTCTCTCCTGTTTGCCCACACTGGTCCATTAGCTGACACTGCAAACAACAGCCTTTAATCTGGTGTAATTTTGTAGAATTGCTTTTGGCACCCCAGGCTTCCTTCTTGGCTTTCTTTTTCCCCGAGTCAAGAAGGAAGACAGTGTTTCACAGCCCAAAGGGGAGGGTGTTCAGCAGTCAGGGGTGCCCCAGCAGCTGGGTGTTACTTGCTACACATCCATGTTGTGTTTGTCATTGTGCACAGGGTCAGTGGCCACTCTGAGCCTTTCATCAGGGAGAGTTGGTGATCAGTGAAAGCAGAAAGGAAAACAGCCCTGCTCTGGATCCATCTGAAGAGTTGCCAGGCTGGGGTGTGGGAAAGTATGGAAGGATGGAGTGTGGATGAAGTGATTAAGAGAAGGAAGCTTTGTGCTTTATGTGTTGAAAAGCCTGATCCAGTGTGGCTGCTGCAGAACCTGCTCCAGGCTTGTGTGCTCTGCTTGGGACCTCAGTGCCTTTTGTGACTTGGAGCTGGAAGCCTTGCACTTTGTCCTTGCCCTCCTTTGCCTGGGTCTGGAAGTGATAACTGGCTGCCTCCAGGGAGCAAAAGTGAAGAGTTAGCTATGGCTTGAATAGGACTGAGCTCCTCACAGGAGTTCTGCAAAGATGGAATTGAAGTCAGTCATGGAGCAGTGTGTGGCACAGAGAAAACCAGACCAGGGCTCTCAGCAGCAGGTGAGGTTCAAGAGGTGGCACTTGGAGGTTAGAAAGTGGTGAGAACTTCTGATCAGCTCACACTTCCTTCCTAATGAACACAACTAACTGTTCATGAAACCTTTGGAGGACCCTATGAAGTGGCTGTGAGTGTAGAGGGAGCTGGGTTGGGAACAGCCCTCTGGTTCAGCTGAAGCTGGCATGGATGGGTGGCTGAACCTGGGAGGGTATAGCAGAGATTATGTGGCAAGTTGCTGATTGTCCATGCTCACCTTCTCAGGAATAACCTGGGAAGAACTGATGTGCCAGACATTCAGTTTAGATAAAAAGAGCCACCAGGAGCAGAGGGGCTTTATTAGAGCTTTTTTAAAGGCCAGCAGAAATGTTAATGCCTTGCCTAGCCTCTTTTTGCCTTTTTTTTTTTTAAAGCATGAGAGATAAGACCACACAGCCCTGTTTCTTACAGCAGTGTTTTGGGGGGACTCTCTTGGTGGTATCTTCTTTCACTGAGGTAGATGAGGGTGAGCTGGACTCCTGGAGTTCCTAGGAAGCTGAGATGATGTGCATGTCAAAACAACTTAATAAGTAAAAGCTTCTCCTAGTCTGGCGTCCCCAGCTACAGCAGGGAAATTACATGATGCTTGGTGAGTCCTGGCAGTGCCGGAACACAGCGTCTGTGCTTGGCTTTTGGAATGTTTCCTTCTGCAATCTTTGGCCTTAGGGCAGAAGCACTCTCCCAGACACTGCTGGATGCTGTTCAAGGGAGAACGTGGACCAAGACCATGCCCAGGAGCCATCTGCATGTAGCTTAAAGAGTCTGACTTCACACATCTGAAATCAGCCCCTTCCTAACCACTGTGGTCCTGGGCACATGGAAGTCAGAAGTTGAGGCTGAGAAAACTGAGGTTTGTTCAGCCCTGAGAGGAGAAGGCTCAGGGGAGACCTTCTGACCATGTTCAGGACTTAGAGGGGGCTCCAAAGCAGCTGGAGACTCCCTGGGTACAAGGAGTCCCATGGACAGGACAAGGGGCAATGGGCACAAGGTGCTCCTGGGGAGATTCCCAGTGGACACCAGAGGAAAATTTGTCCCCCTGAGGACAGTCAGACCTTGGAATGGTCTCCCAGGGGAAGGGGTGGATTCCCCCACTTGGGAAAGTTGGAAGTCTCAGCTCCATGGGTGCTGAGACATCTCAGATCAACAATAATATGAGAAGGGTTGGAGCAGATGGGCCTTGGGGTCCCTTCCCAGCTGAGACTCTGGGATTCTGTGAAGCCAGCTGTGACACTGAGGTGGCCTTCCTGATCCTTCCAGACTGCAGGGAGCTCAGTCAGTTTAGCAGCCTTTCATTAGAGGACAAGTAAGATTTGAATAATGAAGGCTGCAATTGCACACTGGTGTCTCATGTCCAGCTTTTCATCCATTCCAGCACTTCCAGGGCTCTTTCTCCATTTTCTCTCTCCAGCATGTCCTCCCCAGGCTGTATTCATGTCCTCCCCAGGCTGTATTCATGGCTCAGGTTGCCTTGGTCCAGATGCAGGTCCCTGCACTTGGCCGTGTTGATCCTCACGAGGTTCACCTGAGCCCACCTCTCCAGCTTGTCCAGGTGCCTCTGGATGGCATCCTGTCCTTCTGGCTTATCAACTGCACCACCCAGCTTGGTGTCATCACCAGACTTGCTGCTGGTGCTCTCAGTGTCCCTGTCAGTATTGTTAATGAGGATATTAAGCAACACTGGTCCCACTGTGGACTCCTGGGGGACACCACTTGTCACTGGTTTCCCTCTGGACTCTGAGCCCTTTGACTGAAGTCTGTTCCTCTTTCATTCTTAGTTCAAGACTTTGGTTCTTCCTGCTCCTTTTTCTAATTTGGGTGCAACCAAATCTTTATGAATCTTCATCACATCTCAGAGCATTCAAAATTCCTGTCTGTGGTCTGTGTAGCCAAAAAGAGTGTGGGGTGTGGGACAGAGCTCCCCAGAACCCCCCAGGTACAGCCCAGGGCAGAGTCACTGCAGCTGTATCGATTATATGTGAGAGTGGGGAGAACTCCTGAATTCTTAATCCCTTTATTTTTAGGTGCAGTTTGACTAGGCTGAAGGCTTACTGTTCAATGAATTGTTCCAGAAATCAATATTTCAGAAGAGGATTAAACTTGAATGTGGAAGGCAGTTTTTCTTATGCATCAGTGCTCCTGGAAGGAACTGGCCAGAAATCACTGTTCTGACCCCCTGGATCCAGGCTCAGACTGCTCTCAGCAGAACTGCTCACCCAGACTGGAAGCCAGAGGTGCTGCTGGGAACACAACCCTGACAGCTAATTTTATCTCATTTAGTCCTGTTAGCAGCAGAGTTCTTCAGCTGTGACAAGAGGTACTTTTGGTATCGCTTAAATCACTTTATTTTTTATTGCACTTCTAGTGGAAAGGAACGTGTGGTCACCAAGGGCATTGTCTGGTGTTTGTTTTGTGGATCTGGAGGTTTGTGTCTTACATATATATATATATATATATATTTATTTTTTCTGTTTAGACACACCTGAGGCATATACAGAAAGATTCAAAAACCTTTTCTGTCAAAGTATTAAATCTCAGCCTCCTCAGGGTGATTTCAGCCTGGTGTCTGCTTGCTCCCATCCTCTTTGGGTGGGCACTTACTAACTACAGACCCCTGGCTGCTGGAATTTACCTCTTAATCAGCATCTCTTGCACTGTCCAACCTTTTGGGACCGTTCTGGAAGGTTCTGTGCTTGGTCTCTGGCACTGATGATTTTGCAGTCTGAGAGTCCCTCTTCCAGCTTTCTGGAATCCCTGTGTGTTGTTTCTTCATTCAAATTGCTCTTGACACACGAAAATCCACTGTGTTATAAAACCAGCTCCACTTCTGCAGCTGCTCATTTACTGTCTGACTGTATGAACCTGGCTGGTTGATAGCTTTGTCAACTTGAATTGCTGCAGAAGCCTCTTTGTTAAGGCCTGTCCTCTTTCATAAGGATTAAATGTGGGTATTGGTGAGGAGTATCTGCTTGCTTTACATTTGATGGTGTTTATTCTTCTGTGTGCCACCTGCAATTGGGAAGTATCTTCTCTTTCTACAAGTAATAAGAGTTGTGTGACTGCCATGGAAGTCTGACTTGCAGAAGTGTTGCCCAAGAAGATTACTGAGTGGAACTCAGTCCTGTGTTTTGTTAGTTAATTTAGTTAGACTAAATAATTAGTGTAACTTCAGCCTTTCCCTCCTGGGAGTAGCTCTATCAAAAATACTCTGGAATCAAATCAAAGTCAGTCTCTTTCAAATAGAATCACAGGCTGGTTTGGGTCAGAAGGGACCTTAAAGCTCATCCAGTTCCAACCCCTCTATGTGCAAGGACACCTCCCAGCAGCCCAGGTTGCTCCAAGCCCCATCCAGTCTTGATGGGCTTGAACATTTCATGGGAAGAGGGATCCACAGCCTCTCTGGGAATAGTATCAGATTTATCTGAGAGGCCTCATATAGGTGTGGGAACAAAAGTGTGCTTAATAAAAAGTCATTAAATATTTGGCAGTATAACCTTGGAAGAAAAAGCCCACCATATATTCCAGAATGAATTCTTGTTTTAGGGTCTTGGTGAGTTCAGTTACAGGCAAGAAGCCAAGAAAGGGGGTTGTGACTGTAAAGCTGGCTGGCCTTGTGTCAGGGTGTTGCAGTTCATTTGCTGCTGGTGTTATTCCTCCAGGACAGGGCTGGGATGAAGAGCTGAGATGCTTTAATCTCCAGGCTCCATGACCACCATGTGTCTATACATCTCTATATGTCAGGGCTTGTGGGACTCCACTGGTTGTGCAATGCTGGAGCTGCAGTGTCTGCTGCCCCTCTCAGCTTTTCCTGTCGAGTGAGCTGCATGTTCCAGGCAGGTTTCAGCTATTTAAGGGAAGCTGTTTATCTGGAGATTTGGAAACCAAGTGTGAAGGGTGAGACAGCAAGAAACTGAATGATGGGAGAGGCATTCTCTGATGTGGGAAACGTGCTTCTGGATTTGGGCAGAAGGCAGAAAGTGTTGCTTGTTTGAGGGAGCCTGTAAGAGCATCTGATATGAGGAATGGCACATTCTTTCTGCTGGAAACTTGCATTTGAAGTACATTCCATTTAGCTGGGGCAAGAATGATAATCATGATGCAAACTGGAGGTTTGCTCTAAGATCACTCTTCAGCAGCACAGCAGCAGAAGTGCAGCAAGCACTGTTCATACAGAAAGTACAAACTGATTGGAACTGGAAGCTGTCTAACCATGATCATTTTGTGAGGTGGGTGTAGGGGAATCTCTTCCTTGCCTCTGTCTTGGATCCTTTTTGCATGGTGTATCAAGGTGAGCTGCAAGTTTTTTCATTGCCCAAGGGGAGGTGGTGGTGTGCTCCATCCTTAAATGGGCTGCCACTGAAGAGCTTTCAACAGTATAAAAAGCAGAAATAAATCATTAATGTTTGCCCTGAAATATGTATATGCTTTTGGGATGCCTCAGAGTTTCTGTTGTATTACAGATGGGGTGGGTTTGGTGAACTCTCAGGTGAGAAAGAAGCAGAAGGTACCAGGCTGGAAGTAGTCTGGGGTATTAATGGAAGGCAGGCAGTTCCACTGGGGGGATGGGGAAAATTCTGTGCAGAAAATGTAATGAACTTAGAGAAGCCTTGAAATGTTTAGTAATAAAGGAGCAAGGAGCTTGGGAACCAGCAGAGCTGAGGAACAAGAACTGCTGGTGTAGGATGTGGAACTGGATATTACCAGGGCAGCAAACATGATGGGGTGGAATGCATACCAGGCACTACCTGTTTTCTGATAGTGTAAGCAAGATAAAAATGAAGAGTGGGTGTGGTGTGGGATGTAAATTAAATAATCAGCTGCTTTTCCTCTCTTGTGATGCTTTCCAGTGTCACTTGCATAAAAATGGTGTTGGGGAGGAATGAAGTTGCAAACTTGGAATCAGATTTGCAGTGTTTAGACAGATATCTCTTAACATCAGAGCAGTTTCCAGTAGTATTTCTCCAGACTGGAAACTCTTCATGGCTCTTCATGGAACACGTGGGTCAGTATTTGCTGGCCAGGTGAGAGATGACTTTTTTTCCTGCTTTTCACCAGCACTTCTTAGGGTGGTTACAATCTTCAAATGATTGTGTGAGGGGATGAGGCAGAGTCCATCTCAGGCTGCTGTGAAACCTCCTGTGGAGGTTTTGTGGCCACACCTGCAGTTTTAGCAAATCTGTCAGTCTGGGGTAAACCAGATTATTTGGCATTTGTGCTTGTCAGCCAAGAACACCCCATACCTCAGGAAAAAAGGGGATCTTTACAAGTGTGGATAGTAAAGACCTCCTCAGTAGTACAGGAATGCTTTCCTCTGGGGATTATTTAAAGAGCAACTGGAGATGCAGGTTTGGCAGAGGGAGAAATGGTTTTTGCCCAGATCCCTTCCCTGGTATCAGACCTATGGTTGGTACAGGGCTGCTTGGTTTAGATGGAGCAGCAATGCCCAGCACTAGAAGGGGAGCTAAAGCTTTTCAGTTTCTGGAATGTTCTGCTGCAAAAGCTAGGGCTGTGGGGGTTTTCCTCTTAAAAAATTTATTTTCTTAACAAATAGGGAAAAGTTTGGTGGTGTTGATGCAAAGATACTGGAATAATTTGTGAGTGTGATGAGCTGGTGGATCCCCATGGGTGTGGGATGAGCTTCAGTGGTAGAGGCTCTCAGGCTGGTGTTTCTCCATTCCTTTAGGAACTTGGTGCCTCTCCTTTCCATCCCTTCTGAAGGCAGCAGGGCTCTTCCAGAGGGTTTTTCTCACTCCTGAATGCTTTACCACTTCTTAAAGCTGAGATGATACTCTCTTCATTGGGCTGTTTTCTCATTTGTCTGAAGGCTCTGGCACTTGGGTTCCAGGTGACAGGAGCTGTGCATCTGTGTGGTTGTGATGAGGCTGACTTGGTCCTTGCTGTGGGGAAGAACAAGTTGGACATCTCTCCCCAGGGACTGAAACACTTCACTGACTCTGACTGGGGGGCTTGGTTTATATTCTTTTGCTGCAGAGTGCTGCCTGGAGAGGATAACGAGTCTGATATAATTCTTTTTGTGTGTAGTTTTGCTTGTTTTACAGTAAGCAAACATTAATGAATGAAATGTAACATTTTATAGAAAAATTAGGGGCACAACACCCAGAATCATAGAATGTCAGGGGTTGGGAGGGACCTCTGAGATCATGAAGCTCAAGCCCTCTCTGAAAGCAGGATCACCCAGGGCAGGGAAACACATCCAGAAAGATGAGGAGGTGGTTCCCTGGTGAATCTGGTGGGTATGGTTTACTGAAATCTTGGAAAATAGCTTGCTGTGTGCAACTGGAGCATTGGGTGACTGTATTTTTTTTTTTTTCCTAAATCTGGATCCTCTGAAAACATGAACCCAAGCCCCATCAGTAGAGTGGTTGAAAGAATACAGCATGTGCTTTTCTGTCAGTACCTGTAGGTTTTGTGAATGTACAAATAACACAGAGAGATTCCACACTGTGGTTTGGAAGGATGGGGAATGGCATGGAGTGGTGTGGGCTTTGTTGTATAAAAGTAGCTTCATCTTTGCTTTCTTGCTTGTCTTGCCCTAATCCATGACAGTTCTGCTGTGTGAAAGCCTTTGGAGTGCCTTGCACAGGGGCTCTAGGTAATGACAGCAATAAATCAGGCCCCAGATGTTTGGGTGCCCCTTTAGCTTGTTCACCTCTGATAAAAATCAACTTGTGAAGCAGTCCTGGCTGGCACAGGTGGCTGTACAGGTGTGTGCCTGACAGGGCCTTGGAGAGCCTTGAAACTATGGTCTGAACACCTGAAATGCTGCTTCGTGGATGCTTGTCCTCAGTTACTTCGTGTGCTTGCAAAGAATCTTTATTTCAGTGCACAGTTAGGGAAAAGTGGCTGACGATTTTCATGGTATAACCTGGGGAGCTTGGGCAGTGAGTGTTGGGTGGGCAGTGTTCAGCTGGAGAGGAGAGCAGGCTGCTGGGGGACTCTGTAGCAAAAGTTTTTGAGACTTAATTGATTTTGAGTAATGTAAATCATCTCCCAGCCACCCCTAATAAGCTGACATCCAAGTACTGTGTGATTGTACAGCTCCATCCTAACTGTGCATGCATTGTGTTTTGCAGAGAAGCAGTTTCTGAGGACTGAAGGAGCTGACAAAGGGAACCCCTGCTTTTGAGGTATGAACTGCTTTTCTACTGACAACACAGGATTTAATTAAAAGCAAAGGCTTAAAGCAGCTGTGTGTACATGCTCAGACTTCATCTGTTCTGGGATCTACAGCTACCCTCAAGTTGTGAAATGTCAGAATCTCCAGTGGGAGCTGAGTAGCAGAGCCTGGCTGGGACAAGGGGAGTGTTAGATGGGCTCTGGGAGAAGCTGCATGTCTTTAAAAGGCATTAGATGGAGAGTTCTGTGGCTGGAACTTCTGCAGAATAAACACATCTGAAATGCACTTACCTTCCCATCTTTTTATCTCAAACACTCTGTTTACTGCTCCTTTTACATCCTTCCCTTTGGGGATTTATTCAGGTTCCTAACACTTCCCTGTACCTGTTCAAGGCAGCAGGGCTGGTGTGACTCAAGGGATGTCCTGACTGGCCAGCTGGACCTCCTTTTCTTGCTTTTTCTGCTGCAAAGGGCAGGCATCTTGTTTAATTTGGTCACTCAAATCTTTTTATCAGACTAAGAGGACTACAAAAGATTAAAATGAGCAAACTAGGCTAAGGGAAAAAAAAAAAAGTCTGATTTGATTTTTTTAGGAATTCCTCACCTGGGTGTCTGGTCCTGACCTTGCTTTGTGGAAAGCACTGCAAAGCTACACTTTTACTGGAGTCAGAAGCTCATCAGATCTGCAGTCAGAGGATATTTGAAGTGCAGGTGTTCACATAAAATGTTTGTAGTGAAGGAGTTTTTATTTCTTCTTGGTATTTGTGTGGATGGAGGGCCCCAAGTGTCTCCTGCCTGGCACAGCCTGTTTCTTCAGGTCCTGGGAGCAGCATCAGTCTGTTCATTCCACTAGTGAATACTTCCTTCTGCCTTAACTTTTAAGGCTCTGGACTGTAAAGCAGAAAACAGAGGGCACAGACTTGCCCCAGAATGATGTCAGTCTGCCAGTGCCACACGGTGCTGCCTGGCTGCAGGGAGTGCAGAGGAGTCAAATCTGTGTCTGCTGACATTGAGTACAACTGCCTGGAAGTGACAGGAGCTCTGCTGCTCTTAAGGCTTTGTTTTGAACAGGGAATAAAATTCACAGAATCATGGAATGGGTTGGGTTGGAAGGGACCTTAAATCCCCCCCAGTCCCACCCCCCTGCCATGGTCAGGGACCCCTCCCCCAGCCCAGGGGGCTCCAAGCCCCATCCAACCTTCAACACTGCCAGGGATGGGGCAGCCACAGCTTCCTTGGGCAACCTGGGCACCCAGGGGCTCAGCATCCTCAAATTCAATAATTTCTTCCCCATAACCTCCATCTCCCCTTTTCCAGTTCAAAACCACTGCCCCTTGTCCTCTCACTACAGGCCCTTGTCAGTAGCCCTTCCCCAGCTTTCCTGTATGCAGATTGTTCCAAAAATGCCTTTGGTCTCTTGAAGTGTCAGGTGCAGAGGTAACAAGGGTGCAAAGTTCCCTCTTTACAGTTCTGATGGGGCTCTGGTGTAGGCATCAGGATGGGGCTGGACCCAGGCTGGCTCAGGGGCAGCCACCCCAGCAGTTGTTTATACTTTGGGTTGTGTGGCTGCCTGCCAAACCATCCTAAGTCCTTCTCTAAAAGCCTTTTGAATAACAGCCAAAGAAGATGGCTTATCTCCCTCTGGGTGGGATGGAGGGAGGGGTGGGAGGGGAGGTGCCTGGGATGCTGTGCGTGCTTTGCACTGCAGCCTCCATGGGGCTGAGGAGGTCACAGGAGGTGGAGTGTCCCCTTTTGCAGGGACTGAGCTGTGGAGTGTCCCCTTTTGCAGGGAGTGAGCTGTGGAGTGAATGTCCCCTTCTGCAGGGACTGAGCTGTGGAGTGAGTGTCCCCTTCTGCAGGGACTGAGCTGTGGAGTGAATGTCCCCTTCTGCAGGGACTGAGCTGTGGAGTGAATGTCCCCTTCTGCAGGGACTGAGCTGTGGAGTGAGTGTCCCCTTCTGCAGGGACTGAGCTGTGGAGTGAGTGTCCACTTCTGCAGGGACTGAGCTGTGGAGTGAGTGTCCACTTCTGCAGGGACTGAGCTGTGGAGTGAATGTCCCCTTCTGCAGGGACTGAGCTGTGGAGTGAGTGTCCACTTCTGCAGGGACTGAGCTGTGGAGTGAATGTCCCCTTCTGCAGGGAGTGAGCAGGGTGTGGAGCTGAGCAGAGGAGGTGGCATGGGACTGTGAGTGACCTTCCTGCACCTCCTGCTGCTCAACTGCATTTTTCCTCCCTTTCCACTTGACTTTGACCAATGTGGTCTTAAAGTCTGCCAGACTCCTTGGATGTCTGGAACTGATCTCAGACTTGGTCATGTCCAGCTGTCTGAAGGGGTGAGTTTGCTGAGTTAGGATTTTCCTCCATTGTACAAAACCAGAAGTTACAACCTAAGCTGCCTCCTGGAGTCCCTGGTTGGGAGATGTGGTTGGACCTCTCCACATTTGTTGTTCTGTGGTTGCAGGACATGGAAACCAAACAGGTGTTTCCCACAGACTGCATTGAGCAGCTAAAAATGCTTCCTGCAGTAATTTCTCTGGGAACATTTAATCCATGCTCCCTGACTGCCCGGGTGAGTAACACTGACTTCCCCCCCACATCCTTTGGAGGAGCTCAGGATAGCAGCAGGAAAGGGGAAGTGTTTGTGCCAGTCTGGCACTGGCTGGGGGGTTCTTGTTTGGAACCCCCTGTTCATCTCAGATTGTCACTCAGAAGTCAGGGGGTTCTTCCTGCTCCTTCTCAGGAGCCCTTTTGGCCAAGGCCAGCTGCATGTTTGGCCATCTCACTTGTTAAACTCCCAATCCTGACTGTGGCTCCTGGCACCTACAGCTCTGCTTGTTGTAACATCCTTAGGTGTGGAGAAAAGTGATTCTAGAAACATTGCCTGAGTGATTTTTTTTTTTTTTTTTGGTATAACTGCTCTAGCTGGGAAATAGGATGCACACCACCACATCTGTGGGATCAGTTTTATGGATGAGAAGTGACCAAGAGCTGCTGCTGCTGCCAAAGCTGTGGTAGGAGCAGGTAACAGCAGCTCCCTGCTCCCTCCCTGCAGCTCAGGTAGCACAGAGCAGATCAGCATTGACTTCTGCCTCTGCTTGGCCTCCCAGAGGGCTTTGCAGTCTGCTGGAAGAGGGGCTGATGCATTATCACCCATCCTTTTAAAAGAGGTTGGATGGAGGATGTGCTGTCCTAGGCTGAGAATGCTGAGAGCAGAACAGAGAAGATGTGGCCCTTGAAGTATGAGAGCCCTTGGGAAGAGGTCAGTGCTACCCTGGCACTCTACCACCTATGGCTTTACTTCCCTAAAGTGAGGGGGGCATTTAAATTAAAGTCTAAAAAAAAATTTGCTTTTTTTTTCTTTAGTACTCCCCTGAACAAATATTTAGTCCCTTATCTTTCCCTTTTTGGAAGGGAAGCTGCCTGTGTCAGGGCACAGTGCTGTGGTGCAGCCATTCCTGCAATAAGAAGTGAATCAGGCTCCAGAGAAACTCATAGACCTCACCTGATAACGTTGTAGGGACACCTCGAGTTTCTGGTGTGGCTGTGTCTTTCACACAAGTTCAGCTCTTGTTTTCTAACCAGTGCCTTGTTTTTCAGCCATCCTTGAGTGTGTTTGTTATCCAGGGTACGGAAATGTAAATACAATAGTGGTTGGACTGCTGTAACTACTCCCTTCCTCCTCTGCTGGCTTCCTGCATACATTTTGGAAGGTGGAAACTGTTCTTTTGCATTAATTCATTTACAGAAGTGAGTGTTCTTCCTCCTGCTGCAACCCCATCGGGTTTCAGAAACCAAAGGGGATGAGCAAAGAGAAACTATTACTCTCTGATGCCTTCCCTGAGACAGAAGGAGCACAGGGGCTCTTGCTGGGGCTCCAGCCAGATGCAGGCACTGGCTGACAGCACATCTTATCTATCTCCTCTTTACTTAAACCTTGAAGCAGAGAAGGCACACAGGCCCCATCCTGGTTGAGTGAAGATGGTTCATTCCTCTGCTTCCAAGGTTGGAGCCTGTTTCTTAGAACAACTACTAAAAAAATGGAGCCCTGACTTGGGTTTATTTCTCCCAGACTTAAGTTTGCTGTTACTTTTCAGAGTTGTTTCCTAAATGTGGTTCTGCTTGTTCTAGCTGGGTCACTACTTGTTGGGCACTTTTTTAGGCAGGAATTCTGTCATTAAAACCAGCTTAAGGTAAAAGGCTGGGTTGGTAGAAGCTGTGTCAGTGTAAGCAGTTAAATGACCTCAGTCTATGGCTCTCCTGCTTCTTTGTTTGTTTTTTAGAAGTCTTCCATGAACTTTGCATGGCCCTAACAACTTTTTGGGGACAGTTATTTATCTGCAGGTACCCAGCTCTTGCCTAACCTGTCACTTCTGACGAGGAGCTGGGTGATGCTCTCCTGGCACTGGGCCAGCTGCATGGCTGAACTCAGCTAAATAAAAATCCCTAGGATCCTCTCTAAGAATAAACATCACGTGAGAGGCAGGAGTGTTTCCCTGCTTTGAGAGAATTAAAATGGCCTGCTGGGAGTTTCAGGGTTAGGCTGCTGGCCCTGGCTGGCTAGAAGGGCCAAGCTGAAGTCCAGAGGAAGCAGAGGGGTCTGGCATGTAACCTTTAGCTTTCCTTGCTGCTGAGTGTGCCAGCCCCAGGTGACACAGTGCTCTCAGAATGTTTGTATGGTTCAAGAATCTGATAAATACCCTTATGAAGGAGACATGGACATACCTGCTTCACTTCCAGTCTAGCAGTGGTTTAGATTGAGCCTTGGCTTACAACTTAAATACCTATTAATGTGCTGGTGAGCAGTTCCTTAGCACTTCTCTGTACCTGCTTTTATTTATTTGTTTACTTATTTTCCTCCTTGGTAGCATGGGAGGTGCTGGAACTGGTGATGGTGTAAGTGGGGCTGCATGTGGCTAAAGTCATGGGTGCTGGGATCACAGAATCATGGAATGGTTTGGGTTGGAAGGGACCTTAAAGCTCATCCAGTCCCAACCCCCTGCCATGGTCAGGGACCCCTCCCCCAGCCCAGGGGGCTCCAAGCCCCATCCAACCTTCAACACTGCCAGGGATGGGGCAGCCACAGCTTCCTTGGGCAACCTGGGCACCCAGGGGCTCAGCACCTTCAAATCCAAGAATTCCTTCCCCATCTCCAACCTCAATCTCCCCTTTCTCTCCAAGTTTTAACCCATTTCCCTTCTCCTCTCCCTATCCCCCCGTGTCCAAAGCCCTCCCCCAGCTTTCTTGGAGCCCCTTCAGATATTGGGAGGTTGCTCTGAGCTCACCTGGGAGCCTCCTCTTCTCTTGCAGTTCCCTTGCTGAGAGGAAGCTCTCTGCTGAGCTGGGGTAAGGGGGCAGCTGGGTGGATTCCTTGGTCCCTCAGCAAAGTGAATGTTCTCCCCTTGGGGAGCTTGGTGGTGACTCACTGGACATTGCCCTGCCTCACTTACAGTTCTGAAGCTCAATTATTGTTCTGCCTTTCAGAGTTTTGAAGCTGCTGCATTGCCAGGCAGGAGTGTCTCTTTCTCTTGGATCCCAGGCAGTATTTACTTCCCAGGCTTCTAGCAAATCCTTTCATGAGCTTTTGGAGCCAAAGACTTCAGTTCTGCTTCCAGAGGTGCACAAGTGTGCTCAGCATTTTTAGAACTATATGCTTCTCTGTTGTGTTAAAAAGACTAAAAAGACTTATGTTGTTTTTCTCTCTCCTTTGTGTGTAGGCACAAGTATGCCTACTCAGAACTTCCTAGTAACATGAAATATGTTTCATCTCCATTATTTCTATTATGGAATTGAACAAAATCCGTGCAGTGAATTGCAGGAGGTGGTGCAAAGAGCCAGACCCTTCCTCAGTGTATTCTGGTTGTACCCCACTGTGTAAAGACAGAGTTGGATATCCCAGAGCTTCTTAACAGGGTAAGGAGGAGCAGGCTCCAGAGCTCTGAATGCTCCAGGTGTGCTCTGCTGCCACCCTGACCCTGCTGAGGGACTCCAGGAATTTCTGAGCACCTGAGAGGCCTCCCTGGAAGTACAGGGACTGAATTTTCCTGGCCTGAAAATAAAAAATCTTAACTCTTGAAGCAAACAGCAAGCTGTTAGTGGTTGGTAAATGGGCAGGTTCCCTCTGCAGCAGTGTGCCCAGAGAGCTCCAGAGTTCTGCCCTGGTTGGTGCTCCTCAGCCTTGGTGCAGGGCATTAACAGGACATTTGCTTCTCCTTTTTAGATGTTTGCTTCCAGAACACTTTGTTGTGGTTTTCAGGTGGCAAACCCCAACCTCTCCCCTGGTTCAGATGTGTCTGTTCTGTTTCCAGGTTCCTTTTGGGGCTTATCTGTCAGTTCTCAGAAGCCTGAGGGGAGGGCATGATTCTCCAGGGCAACTGATGACTCCACTGACTGAACTGATTTCCTTGCTAAAGCTAAGCTTTGGCAGGATTTGTGACAAAACCTTGTTGTCCTGTAGAAAGGAGACTCATTTCATTCTTCCAAAGTTTTTGACCTCCCAGTAGTGCAAAGCTTTAAGGTATTGTTTGCTCTTTGCAAATCTATTGGAAAAGCATTGGCAGGTTTGGTGTTCTGGGGCATCAAGCTGGTGATGAGCTTGTCCCCAAACCCAGGTTCCTGGTCAGCTTTGTGTCCTGATTGACAGGTTCTGGGATGGCATGGTCAGGGGAGGTGCTGCTTTTAATTAAAGTAACTACTGCAGTCAGGGGGGTCACTGGAATTACCCTGGGGGTAAAGGAGCAGAGGGGGTGTAAGGTGGGAGCAGAGGGGGTGTAAGGTGGGAGCAGAGGGGGTGTAAGGTAAGGTGGGAGCAGAGGGGGTGTAAGGTAAGGTGGGAACAGACGGGGTGTAAGGTGGGAGCAGAGGGGGTGTAAGGTGGGAGCAGAGGGGGTGTAAGGTAAGGTGGGAACAGACGGGGTGTAAGGTGGGAGCAGAGGGGGTGTAAGGTAAGGTGGGAGCAGAGGGGGTGTAAGGTGGGAGCAGAGGGGGTGTAAGGTAAGGTGGGAGTACAGTGCTCCCCTGCCCGAGCTGCTGCTTCATGTTTGTGGCTGCTGCAGCTCCTACCCCCTGTACCCTCTGAAGCTTCCTGCTCCTTGCTCCAGCTTTATCTTGGGTTTTGTCTGACACTGGTGTGTTGGACTGGGGGCACTTCTCTGGAGTCAGTTTGCTTGCAGCAGCTGGTGGCAGCTTTTCTGTGGCCATCAGGTTGTGTGTCTGAGCAGGAGCAGCCACAAAGCTGAGCCCCAGGAGCTCCACTCAAAGGTTTTTCAGTGCTGCTTTATGACTTGATTTGTCCTCCTTTGGTATCTTTCTTGTGAAATAAAGGGAGCAGAGTTGCTGAATGTGATTTTGCCTCTTTCTGCCAGGCTGTTTCCACAAGCCTGGCTTGTTGCTGCTGTCCTGCAGAAAGTTCAGCTCAGGGTTTTCAGGGCTTACTGGAATGAACTTCTCCCTGTGTGCTGAGGATGTGGTAGGATGCAGCCCATCGAGTTGCTGTTTGTTGCTCCCTTTTGTTGCACAACTTCATTTAAGAATCTGTGTCCTCTATGGTCTTTACCTCCTACCCTCTCAGATGTGCATATATCACCTGAGGCAAAATGTTGTGAGTTCAGGAAGGTCCCACGGGCCTGTTAGGGTGTAACACCATAATTAAACTGGACTGGATCTCTGAAAATTAATTTTCCTCACAGCATGACTTGAGCTCTTTCTCATGTCCTGGTTTGTAGCTCCAGTGTTCATACTACACAGTTTTCTTCACAGGCAGTAACAGATGAAGTCACCTTAGGACTGAAAGCTGAAATGCTCAAGTGAGCACAAGGCTCCTTGTTGGGGGAGCAGCAGGAACAGGACAGATGTGGAACAGGATGAATTCAGAGGAGGGACGAAGTGGCTGAGCTGAACTCGGGTAGCTGAATGTCTGTGCATTCATTTATCTCCCTTTGCAGGCCATGGCAGAGAGATGATCTTGCAGGAAGAGGAGGTCCAAAAGGCCTAATAATAAAATACCTAATAAAAATCAGCATTATTGACTGGCCTGCTATACCAGCAGTGTGCTACCCTGCTCTTCCTCCCAAGAGAAGGGACTCTGGCAGCAGCCAGAAAGCCACTGCTGGGAGGTGGAAGCTGCTTTCCTTTCTGATCCATGTGCTATTAAAGGAAAGCAGCTGACAGGAGCAGCTGCTTGCCCTGCCTGTTTGGTTTGTGGCTTAGCAGTCAATATGCAACACAGAAAGACAGAGCTTTGCTAACAGCCAGAGCCTCCATACCCTGCCCCCACTTTGCCTCTTTCCCTCCTGTCCTCTGCCAAGGGAAACCAGGAGGCTCTTCCCCCTGATGAATGAAACTCTCCTTATTTGGGGCTGCCTCCCAGCAATCCCTCCCCTGCCACACAGCTCCCAAACCAGCAGGCAGCCATGGGACTGGGGAGATGGTTGGGTTTTTTTAAAAGCAATTAAGGAAAAGATCATTTTCGAGCTAACACTTCCAAGTCTGTGCAGAAGGTGGGCAGGCTCCTTTCTTTTCCTGAGATAAATATGTGTGATTTTGGGGGATGAGAGACCTGCCTTTTTGAGGTCTCTTATGTCAGTGCTTGCAGGCCTGTGTGGAGCTGGACACTTGAAAGTCCCTCACAGTTATTATCTATGAACTCATCTTCCATGTGGCTTTTTTGAAGGCCAGCCAAGACCATTAATCCCCACCTTCTAGAGTCCCTAATCCCTGCTGGGGTTTATAGGAAAGTTATTCTTGTACTCCCAGTGTAGCTGCTCTGGCAGAGTCTCTGCTGCTGTAACTTAAGGCAAGTTTATTAATGTGACTTTTTATCAGCTTGGCAGTGGTACAGCTCAGGATGTAGCAATGGAACTTGGGACAGTCTTACCCCATCTGGGTTCAAATTGCCCAAAGGGAGGGAATCACTGAGGAGGCTGCTGTTCCTTTATCTCCCTGTGCTTGGCTCTAATTAGCAGTAGGAAAACCCTCTTTACAGGCACAACTATGTGCCACATTTTTGGGGGGAATGAGTGCAGCTGAAGTGAATTAAGAGTTGGAAGTGATCTGCTGGGTGGTTTACATGTGTCACTCTTCTCAGCCTGACAGTCCCAAAGCCTCCCAGCTCTGTCTTTTGTCCAGTTGGGGTTAGATGGATGTAAATCCCCTCTTCCTATGTGAGCCTCCTCCCTTCCCACTATCTTGCTCAGACTTTTCTTTCATTCCAGGAAAACTTCTCCATATACTCAGGACTGGTCCAGGTGGGCTTCCTTCCATTTGTTGTCCCTCTGGGGTTCACTTGTGATTTAGAGAGGAATCAGAATCACAGAGTGGCTTAGGTTGGAAGGGATCTGAAGGGATCTGAAGGGATCTGAAGGGATCTGAAGGGATCATCTTCCCCAACCATCTACTCCTGCAACGGGCAGGGCAGGAAGCAAGTGAAGTATGAACCTTCTGTTCAGGATTGGTGACCCTTGTCAGCTTTGGTAGCATTGCTCAGCTCTGTCTGTGCTAAAGCTGCAGCTGAAGAGGTTTTTAGGGGGGTTGGCACCCTTATTGTCCAAGGGAACTGTGCTGCCTCCCCAGGGGAAATCTCAGCATTCACTTCAGGCCTTGAAACAAGTGGAGAGCAACTGAAGGTAATGCCCAGAAATGTGGTGGAGTTACTCTCTAGGGTGTCTGGAGTTGACTTCTCTAAGAATTCTGTGACCAGAATTGGGCTCTCAGGGCCAGGTAGCAAAAGAAATGGGTCTTGGCATTGCTCAGCTGTCAGATGTACTGATAAAGAGCTTTGTAGGCTTGGTGCCTGGAGTTCCCATGCCATCTCCTTCTGAGCCACTGCACGTAGAGGAGAGATTCTTCTGCATCAGAATCAAGGCAAGTCCTGCAACAAATATCTCCTTACCCTGGGCAGAGGAAGCACCTGAGTTAAGGTCAAAAAGGAATAAATGTAACTGATGGAAAACTGCAACCCCAGTCGTGCTGCAGAGTACATCTGTCCATGCACATGGGACTTCCTGCTGAGGTTTTGGGAAGAAGCAGGAGCCAACCTGTGCCATATAAATACCAGAAGGTTGTCTTGTTTCAGACAAGAGATGCCTCTGCATGTGGTGATCCTCAAGTATCATGATGTTATCTTAGGGAGCTGGAACAGCAAGAGGGAAGTCCAAGCCTTCTCAGGTTCATTGGCAGGGTGGTTACAAGTGCCTCAGTGTCCTTACAAGTAGCAACAACATGTGGAAGCTTTTTTAGATCATATTTGTTCCTATCATGGAATAGAATAGAATCATATTATGGCTTGGATTGGAAAGGACCTTAAATCCCCCCCAGTGCCCCCCCTGCCATGGTCAGGGACCCCTCCCCCAGCCCAGGGGGCTCCAAGCCCCATCCAACCTTCAACACTGCCAGGGATGGGGCAGCCACAGCTTCCTTGGGCAACCTGGGCACCCAGGGGCTCAGCACCCTCACCCCAAACAATTTCTCCCTCCCTCCCTC
The DNA here is from genome assembly GCF_003957555.1 of Calypte anna. NCBI lineage: Eukaryota > Metazoa > Chordata > Aves > Apodiformes > Trochilidae > Calypte > Calypte anna. The sequence goes on from NC_044245.1 coordinate 722,357, forward strand.
CCTGCCCAAGATCTCCTCTCCATCTCCCCTCTCCCAGCTCCAAACCCTTCCCCCTCGCAGGCTCCCATCCCTCCAGGCCCTTGTCCCAAGTCCCTCCCCAGCTTTCCTGGAGCCCCTTCAGGCACTGGAAGGTGCTCTAAGGTCTCCCCATTGCAGCCTTCTCTTCTCCAGCCTCAACACCCCCAACTCTCTCAGCCTGGCTCCAGAGCAGAGCTGCTCCAGCCCTCCCAGCAGCTCTGGAGTCTTAAAACTACTTTTTTTTAACCTTTTCATGCTGGAAGGAGGAGGTGAGAAGTGGTAAGAAAAAGACATCTATCTCCTGTGTGTACATGAAACTTCCATTTGGAGCTGATCCCCATGGAACTTGTAGTTGTCTGGAGTTTTCCCAGTCAGGCTTTTCCTACTGTGCTGACTTCTGGCTGTGGACAAATGGGATCCATTGCAGACAAGTAACAACTTGTGGGTGTTTAGAAGCAGCAGAGGAAGACCTGTGGGTATTAATAAGCAGGACTGATGGATGCCTTTCCATTGCAGGACTTGTTTGGTCTCCTGGAGCTTGATCGAGAGCACCCAAAGTTATTTTAGGTCTGAAGTTAAAAGCAAGAGAGTTCTTGGGTGAGCAAGAGTGGCCATTTTATATTAGAGATGGAAAATTTGGAATTATTCCTTTTTTTTTTTTTTTTTAATGTAGCCTTGTCTCATGCCTGTACTTAGTAAAAGCCACTGCATGAGTGAAATTCTGTCCCTGTTGCAGGAGGGCACTGCTGTGTGCTCCCCACACTGCTTTATTCTCTCAGTCTGGGACAGAGATGGATCTTTCCCAAACTGTATGTGTGGCCAGGGAAGTTGGGGGGGTTATTCTGGTTTGGTTTTCAGACTTACCTTTAAGAGACAAAATGGAAATGCTTTAGGACTTGTTCTGTTTGTAGGCTTTTGATCAACGGGTTTGAAGGTTTTAAAAGTGGTTTTCAAAGAATATCAGAATCCCCACATGGCTGAGGTTGTCAGGGAACTCCAGAGAACCTTTAGTCCAACAACTCTGCTTAAAACAGAGGCACCTGGAGCAGGCTGCCCAGGACTGTGTCCTTCTGGCTTTTGAACATCTCTGAGAGTGGAGAATCCCCAACCTCTCTGAGCAGCCTGCAGCTCCTGGTCTCTTGGTCCAGAATAACTGCCCCAGTAGTGTTGGGTGTATGGAAGCTGATGGAGGGACTTCCTCCTGACTTGATTCTCTGACCACCAACAGAAGGGGAGACCCAGGAGCTTCCTGACAGTCCAGTGTCTGCCAGGTGAGATGTGATCTCTTTGTTAAAATCACAGGTGAAGACACCTAAAATCAGTCATGTCACATTCTTAATGATGCTCCTTGAGTCTCCCTGTTCTGTCATCACTGAGTGCTGCACACCCAGGCACCTGGTGTGTATATTGTGTATATACACAATATACAAGAGAGTTAGTGGAACATCTTGGGTGAGCAAGATTGGCCATTTTATATCAGAGATGGAAAATTTGGAATTATTCCTTCTTTTTTCTGTTTGTGTATATTTAGACATCACAGGAACAAGAATTTCTATTGGTGCTCTTTTATTTGGGTATTCCTCCTGCTTTGATCTTTGAGGGAGGTCTGGCTCCAGCTAATTGTTTTTATTCTGTGTCAGTGGTGAATGCAGGCTTTATTTTTAAACCGCTTTTACTTAACTGAAATTAATGATAAGTGGTATGGAACATGCATGTCACCTACCACTGGAATACAGAGATTCCTCGAAGTCTTGAAGTCTTAGCATTTATTTGCTTCAGTTTGCTTAAAGGGCTTCCATAATACCTGGGAGTAATGGAATCCATCTTTTCCAGGCAGCTTTGTTTGGGATAAAATGTTCTCTGTGGGAGAGGTGAGTGTTAAGTTGGACATAGTGGAACCTGCAGGAGAGTTTGCACCCTCATAGGTGAGCTCCTACCAGGAGAACGTGGTGGAAAATTGTTGGAATCTGTGACAAGATCAATGCTGATGCTGAATTCCAGCCAAGTTTAATGTTAGGGTGACCCAGCTTCCTCCTGGACCAAGATGACTAGGAAAATATTTCCTTTCAGCTGATGCAGAGCTTGTCTTTTAAACAGAGACTCAGTTGTGGATGCAAGGACCAAGGTGTGGAGGTGGAGTGGGGCATTGATCTCTCCTTGCTGGCATAAAGCTTAAGGTTCCTGAAAAAACCATCACCTGGGATCATCTGCCTTGGAGAGGGTGGACAAGGCATGGACCAAGGTGCTGTGAGCTCATTGCATTGGCCAGATGGACAAACCAGGCTGCTTTTCCTCAAGAGCTCTCTCTGTATTTGACAGCTGAGGTAGACTTGAATTATCCTTGCTCTTGTTTCCTCCCCTGGATGGCTTTCTGCTGGTCTCAGTGTTTTCTTTTAAATCTCTTTCCTTTAAAGAAAAATGGTTTCTTTTTTTTGTTAAATCAAGGACAGATCATCTTAACGTAAGTAAATGTCTGCAGTTAAAAAGAGGCTCTAAAGTGAAATGCAGCTTGAGTAAACCTGAAAAATGTTGGCCTGTCAGCTTGCAGGCTGACTTTAATTATGGCTTTTGCATTGAGAGAGAAGAGGAGACCCACATGTGGAGAGGGGAGGATATTTTACAGCTTTCCTTGGCTAGGTCTGCATTTCTGCCTCCTTATCTTTGTGGGCTTCATCATTTGACAAAGCAGAGGCTCTTCAAGCTGTGAGTGTCTGGAAGGCAGGAAGAAAAGAGGAGTTGACTGAAATGCCCAGGAAGGAGACAATCTTTTAATGTTAGTGAAGAGGCACAAATACCAGGAGACTGTCTGCTGCCTTGGCTAATTCACATGCCAGCTGAATAATGGAGGAGGGTGAGGTGGGGCTCTTGTTGCTGCTTTCCTAAGGGAACTGGAAATGTTTCAAGCTCATGGAGCAGAAATGTTCCTTAAAGACTCCTGTGCAGTCTAGTTGTAGAACTTGAGTATATTTGCAGTACCAATTAACAGCAAAAAAAAACCTAAAATGCTTCTCTTCAAACAACAGAGGAATGGCTCATATCCCAGGGAATAAAACCCTACGAATGGATGGGTGCTCTTAAAAATAATGAATAAACCCCAGAGCTATGGAGACTCTTACAAAGCATCATGGAATCGAGGTAACTGCACTTCATTTTTAGGCCATGAACTTTCAAATCTTGAAGTTGCAATTTACAAAAGTTGAAAGTGTGGTGTTAAAAGAAAAAAATAATGAAAAAAGGCCTTTGTCAGCTGGAGCTAATCTTGTCCTCCTCTGTGTGTGCTTTCCCCTTGCTTCAGGTTCTCCTGATGCTCTCCTGGGGCTCCCAGCTGGGACTGGGTCATAGAATCAGAGAATGATTTGGGTTGGAAGGGACCTCCCAAGGTCCCCCAGTCCAAACCCTGCAGTCTCAGGGACACCCTCACCCAGCTCAGGGTGCTCAGAGCCTCCTCAAGCCTCACCTTGAACATCTCCAGGGATGAGGCCTCAACCCCCTCCCTGGGCAGCCTGGGCCCTGGATCCACTGCCCTCCTGGGAAAGGACTTGTTCCTACCATCTAATCTAAATCTGCTCTTCTCTAATTTAAACCCTCACAGCTTCCCAGCTTGTCTTTCTGGCCACCTTGACAAAGCCACCTGGAAGGTGATGGTGCTGCTTTCCCTCCTGTCCCTCTGTGGGTCCCTCTGCAGCTTTCACACCTCAGACTCAGTTTCACTCAGTTCCCTAATGAGCAAACCATGGCTGAGCTTCTGCCCAGGCCTCTTGCAGCTCTTGGGTTCATTTTCCTTCCTCCCATCTTCTTCACCTTGTTGCTTTCTTTGACTCTCAAGTTCTTTTTCTTTACCTAGAGCACCTCTGTACATGTGTTCCACCCCAGGGTTTACCTGAACCCAGTGCCTTTGCTCATGTTCATGCCTGCTCACAGGTTTACTCCAGTCATCTTTTCCCAAGTGCAAGACCAGCAGTGCTTGGAGCACTCATTTTGTTATCTCTTTGGATCACAGAATCATAAAATGGTTCAGGTTGGAAGGGACCTTAAAGATGATCTCGTTCCAACGTGTGCTGTGGCTTGGGAGTCCTGACTGGGAATGCTGCATTGTCCTCATGTTCCTCTGGGGAGGCCACAGCCACAGCACCCCAGGATAGGTGAGGCTGTCAGGAGCTGAGAGCTCCTCTGCTCCAAGCTCCTGCCATGCCCAGGGACACCTCTCCTCCAGCCCAGGTTGCTCCAAGCCTCATCCAACCTGGCCTTGAACACCTCCAGGGAGGGGGCAGCCACAGCTTCTCTGGGCAATCTGTTCCAGAGTCTCAGCACCCTCCTGCTGAAGAACTTCTTCCTCAGCTCCAGGCTGAACCTCTTCTCCTGCACTTTCAATCCATTTCCCCTTCTCCTAGGGCTGGACACTCTGAGGAAAAGTCCCTCTGCAGCCTTCCTGGAGGTTCCCTTCAGGGATTGGGGGGCAGCTCTAAGGTCCCCCTGGAGTCTTCTCTTCTCCAGGCTGAACAATCCCAGCTCCTCAGCCTCTCCTGGGAGCAGAGCTGCTCCATTCCCTGGAGCATCTTTGTGGCCTCCTCTGGGCTGGTTCCACCAGCTCTGTGTCCTTCTGCTGGTGGGGATAATAGAAACTTTTTTTTCCCTTTACCTTCGTTGTGCACTCTGACTTGTTACCTAGAGGAGATTGGAGATTCTAGGACTGAGTTAATACATTTAGTTAATATACTGCACATCGCTGTTGGAGAGTGTGCTGAGAAGGGAAACAGCTCTGCAAGTTCTTTGTTGTATCAGTCCAGGTGTAAAACCAACAAACGCCCCAAATCTTCTTTCTCTGCACCTGACACTTCTTTTATTCTTCATAAAGCAGGGAGGCAATTACCTAAGCTGTGTAAATAATAGTTGGAAGCTCTCTTACTTACTTATCTATTGTCTGGAGGAGAATGTGGTTTTCTATGACATGACTCTTGCTGAAATCCTGATGTTGCTGAAAATCCAAACATGTATTTAAAGTGAGTATCAGAGAGTTCCTGGGATGCCTTGCGGCAGAGCCTTGGTGTGACAGGGAGCACGGGGTGTGGGAGGCTGGAGCTGGAAACTGCTCCCTGCTCTTTGCTTCAGCCCTCAGGAGTTGGGAGAAAGCTGTGGAAATACCCACAGACATCTGCTTCACTGGTGGTGTGAAAGTTGTGTGGTCATGAGTGTGAGCAGCTCTTGAGTCTCTGTCCTGGCTGGGCAGATCCCTCCCCTGCTGAGATGGTGACTGTACAGCACCAGGTTGGTGAAGACCTGATTCCTGAAAATACAGACTCAGGGAATGGGTTGGGTTGGAAGGGACCTGAAATCCCCCTCAGTGCCCCCCCTGCCATGGTCAGGGACCCCTCCCCCAGCCCAGGGGGCTCCAAGCCCCATCCAACCTTCAACACTGCCAGGGATGGGGCAGCCACAGCTTCCTTGGGCAACCTGGGCACCCAGGGGCTCAGCACCCTCACCCCAAACAATTTCCTCCTAATCTCTAAGCTCAATTTCCCCTCTTCCAGTTCAAAGCCATCACCCCTTGTCATCTCACTACAAGTCCTTCTAAAAGTCCCCCCCAGCCTTCCTGTAGGCACCTGCAGATATTGGAAGGGTGCTCGTGGGTCCCCCCAGAGCCTCCTCCAGGCTCAGCCTGGCTTCCCACGGAGCTGCTCCAGCCCTGCCTCAAGCCTGTAGTTCAGGACCTGTTTTGAGGCTGTTGCATTGTTTTTTCTGGCAAATAAGTTGAACACAATTTTGTAAGTCTTGTTGGAAAGACTTTTTCAGACATCCTTTGACTTCTGTCTCACTGTCTGGGAAGAACCTTTGAGGTGTTTGAGTGATTCCCTGCGACTTGAACCATTAGCAGAAGTGAAGTGTAGTTATTACAGTGTTTCACCTTCAGAAAATAAAAAACCAAATCCCACTGGTTCTGACTTTGCAAAAAGAACCCCCAAAAATAATAATAAAAAAAAATTAAATCAGGTCATAGATGAGTCATGGCAGGCATAAAGTGTAAGACCCATCAGCAGCTTCTTTGTTGGTGTGTTGTCTCCTTCCAGAAGAGAGATGCAGACATCCTGCTCCTGGCAGACTCCCTTCAGGAGGCTGCAGAGGAAGGGGAGTTGGCATTTATCTGCTCCCTGCTCTCCTGGTTTCTCATGCCTCAGCAGCCACACTGCTCCTGGGAGCCTCAGCTAAGAAAAGCAATGTGACTGGCAGCAGAGAAATGGGAACCATGACTGAGCTGTTCCTCTGTCTCCCAGCCGAGGATTTTGTTCTGTGTGGAGTTAGGAGCTAATTTTAAAGGAGCAAAGGGATCTGATGAAATAACACACCTGCATCTCAAATGTGTGTATCAGTGTCTCCTTGACACAAACCAAGTGAGGGGACACTGCCTGCTTTCAGAAACCCTCCTCTGAGGCATGCTCCTGCTCTGAGCAGATTTCTCTGTGGCACAGAGATTGCTCAGACTTTATTTTGGCAGGGGTGGATGTAGCAGTGGCACCAGCAGGGACAAAACCAGCCTGAAGTGGAGGAGCAGAGCTGAGCACAGGTCCCTGGGCACGGGGAGGAGGTTTGTGTCCCTGAAGTGCTGTGTCACCATGGGGCTGGCACTGCTCTGCAGCACTGGCAGAGGCTGGGACCTGTCCTCTGGGTGCTGCTCTGGGAATAAAACCCTCTGCTCCCTCTGCCAGAGCCCCGGAGGAAGTCACTTGGTGGCTGGTGCCAAGTAGGATCCTGGTCAGTTTACAGGTTTTCAAGTATCTTTTCCTTTTGTGGGCAGCACCCTCTGCCCCCACTTGCTGCTCTCCCCTTTCTCCCTCTTCAGATGAAACACCCAAAATCTGGGTCAGACTGCTCATAAATTGAATTTCAGAGACAGTGCGTGCCCAGAGGCAGGTACAGCCCAGAGCAGGGGAGGAAGCTGCAGAATGGAAATACAAAGTTTAGGAAGTAAATTCCACTCATCCCGAGATGGGAAAGTGGAGGCAGTGGCTTCTGCAGTGTTGTTTGTATTGCAGAGGGTGGCTGGATGAGATGATGTTTCTTGGAAGTTATTCCATTAGGTCACTTAAAGTAAAACTTCTGCAAGGAGGAGCCAGTCTGACTTCTCTGGGATCTCCGGGATGTTCTGGGATCTCTGGGATGTTCTGGGATCTCCGGGATGTTCTGGGATCTCTGGGATGTTCTGGGATCTCTGGGATGTTCTGGGATCTCCGGGATGTTCTGGGATCTCTGGGATGTTCTGCCTGGGTTAGCAAATTTCAAATTTGGGGATGTGGTCAAGCATCAACTCAGAAGGTGGAAACATCCAGCAAAGAGCTGGTTTTGGAAGGGAAGAGAAGGGAGAGACTAATTCAGTTGGGAAAATCTTTCAGACTAGCTAACAGAGGATGGATTTCATTTATCAAAATGAATATATGCTGACTGGGTATGTGAAGGTTCTGAGCATAAAAAAGAACAGATGGGGCAAATAGTGAGCATGATAAATCAGCAGTTGCTATAATATGAATAAGCTGAGCAATCCCTTTTATATACATAATAAAAAAAAAAAGGTACCAATTAAGGGAACATGATTTATTTGCTGTGGAATAATCTGAAGATTTCCTGGAATAGGTTGAGGAATGTCAAGCTACAGGAAAACTTTTCCTTGTCTGTAGTGCAGCTGTCACTGGGGGACTGATAACAAACACTCTGCTCCCTTCCACACCTCTCCTCTCAGCAGAATGCTCACAACTTGGTGTTCTTCAGGAGGGCTTGACAGTCCTCAGGCTCTTCCAGAGAGAGAAATCTTGAGTCACACAGGTTGGTGTTGCACCATTGCTGCTCTTGTTCCCTCAGCTAATTAATAAACAAGAGGACCTCAGCAGCTGTCTCACAGCTGAAGAATTATTTAATATATCTGCTGCTTTCTGGAACCCCAGTCCTTCCTCGGGATTTGCCCTTTCATCTTGAAGCTTACCATGGGAATTGGTATTCCTTGTGCTCTGTTAACACCCCATTTGCATGGCTCTGGAATGCAGAGTGGATTCACCTTCATCTTGCTGAAGGTTCCTGAAAGCTTCTCCTGCACAGCTGCCTTGGGTCCCTGGGAGTGGAAGTGGTGCAGGAAGCATCTGCCCTGCCTGAGCTGGTCACCACATGGCTCTGCTTCAGGATTCCCTTGGGCAATCTGCAGTAGATTTATTTTCCTTTTGTCTTAGTTAACTCTGCAGACTCTGCTCTGAACTGGGAGTCCCACCAGAGGTGGAAAGGGAGGAATTGCTTTCAGTCCAGTTCCAGTGGTGTTCTTGGCCCCCTGGGTGCTTTGTCCTTGGGCAGTTGTTTGCCAGGTGCTTTTCCATGCCAGAGGTACCAGTTCTGCATGGGCTGCAGAGATGCAAAATGGTTTCTGTAGGTTACACTGATTTGTTCCCTTTCACACATAGTTTCTACACTCCCCATCAGTGTAGCCAAGGAAGTGTCCTGCTGATAATTTCCATAACTTCATTAATATTTTTTCCCAGAACTGAGATTGCTTTAGTGCCCTAACTCCTGTGCAGGTCTGAAAGGGAGACACTGTCAATGCTGGTTTGTGGCAGCTATTTCATAAGGTGCCACCACATTGATGTGGACCAAAAAATGATGATGGGAGTCCATCAGGTTTTTGTGGTGGAATATTCATATGATGGAGGAGGGTCTGGGTGAGATTAGTCTTGATTTGGGTTTAAGTTTTAACTGCTTCCCTAAGTCCACTGACTTGGCAGCTCTGCTGCCTCTGGAGGCATTTGCTCCATGAGCTGAAGTGCAGGTGGCTGGGCTGAGAGGAAAGGTGAGTGAATGCCACGGTGGAACAAGGAGTAAATAATTCCATCTGATTCCTGCATGTGCCCTTGCACTGGTTTCTGGGTTGGCTGGGGATGGGTTTGGATGGTGCCAGGGAGGGGATGCTAAATGTTAAAGGGCCTCTCAGTAAAGCAGCTGGGTAATAGTTTCCATCCAAGGGGGAGGACAGCAATCACTTGCTACTTGGACAGACCCTAAATTAAGCTGTCAAGAGGAAATGCTCCTAAAAGGCCACTCCTGTTCCTGAAACTAAAATAGCAGGAATGCTTAATCTGAAGTGAACGTGTGAAAGTTGGGAGCTGTGAGTTCAGTTTACAGACTGCCATCTCCTAAGGAGCCCTTGGGGTGAGGTTCAAGAGAGCTTTTCCTAAATTTACAGAAAGTTTGAGGCTCTTGCAGGGTAACCCCACTGTTTGCCTTTGTGCAGGACTAAGATCTGGTCCTATGAACAGGAGGAGACATTTCAGCCTGAGCCAGCATGCCTGCTGGGAGGAACAGGAGATGGGCTTTTCTTTGGCCTCTGGCGTGTTCACCTCAGCCTTTGCTTGCTTATTGCCCAGGTCACTGGGTCACAGAATCCTCAGAGTTGGAAAAGACCTCTAGAGATCAAGTCCAACTCTCCCAGTAAAGCAGGATCATGTTCTGGAGCTGTGTTCTCATCAGGGGCTTGATTCTTGCATTTCCTATTAACAGTGTGAAGCAGCTTGTCAAAACATTTAAATAGTGTTTTTCTTTCTTCTGAGAAATACAACTTTCTGAAGGAAAGGTTGACGTGTTCATAGCTCCACATTTTCTCTGGGACAGACTGACTTTAAGAGTCATCATTTCTCTTTCAAGCTGAAAGCAAGGGAGGATGTGGGTGAAAAGGTGGCTACTGAAGAGCCCATTCCTTCCTTAGGAGAGACTGGCCAAGGCACAGAGAAAACTTTCAGGGGTCCTTTCCCTGGTGGAACCTCAGTGAAGAAATGTTCTCAGTTGTGTGCAGGTCTGGGTCTTGGAAAGAGTCCAGAACCCTACCTGAAAGAAACTTTCTTTTTTTTAAAGACTCTTTCACATCAGAATAAAGATGGCTTTTTTAATAACCAGAATTCATGCAACCGTGGCCCTGCACAAAGAGTTAAGAACTCCAAACTTTCCACCTCTAGGCTTCCATGAAGTGGTAATTCTTCAGGGCCTTTATCTAAACCAACAAAAGCTGCAGTTGCTGCTTGAAGTCTGCTCTGGCTTGAAGTCTGACCTTTTATTGTTAAAGAAGAAAAAAAGAATAGATTGAGCTGCCTTCGTTTCCATAATATCCTTGCGTGCAGTTCCCCACAGAACACTGTCAGTGGGATACCATTGTTGTGAGGAATGTGGAGCATTGCCCTGTCCAGGCGTGGGGCTGGAGGTGTGTGTCAGGGGCTGCCCAAGAATTTCCTGCACTGGAGGAGTGGGAGCCTTTGTGTTTGGGGAACAAGAGGAGCTGTGTTCTGCCCTCCTGGGGGAAGTCACTGACCCTGGGCTGCTGCACAGTGGCCACTTGGCTCAGCCCTTCATTAACCAGCACACACAAATCCCCTTTGTGGTTTCCTCTGCCTCTTTCCTTTGCCACTTTGGGATCTTCAGCTCTATTTCATGGGTTTCTTCCCTAGTGTGGCTTCGTGGTTCTTGTCCAGTACAGTGAGAATTGGTTGTGAAATGATGAATCACTTCACCTGAGCTCCTTCATATTTCTTTATTTGGCTGAATTTGTTATTGGAACTCTAAACTTCACTTCCATCTACTTGTTCTCTTCTAATTCTCAGGCAGGGGCTGCTGCTGGACTCCTAAACCAGAGTCAGGCTTGCATGGGCAGGGAGCCTCCTCAGACTGGGCATCTAATAGTGAGTGGGATGCACACCAGCACTGACCTGCTCAGTGCTTCCAAAACTAGACCAAAATTAAAGGAGGCTGAGTTACCATAGTAGGGGTATGAAGGTTGTAACTTCAGGTGGTAATGGCTCCTCCTGCTCCTGGTTTTTCCTGCCTGCACCAGACAGTTTCTGCAAATGGCCAAAACGTGTAACTAGAGCTGGTGACATCTCTGCTCTGCTGCCAGCATTGTGCACACAAAGCATGCTGCACTGAAAGGAAGTTTCAGAAATGTGCCTATGGTCAGTCAGAAGTGGTGGGTTTTGCTGCTTTAAATTCACTTCAGTATTTGTTGTTCCCAACAATAACCTTAGAAGGGTTGTAGATCATTGCTGATGGGTGTATCTGTTCTGCCAGCCTGAAGGCTTCAGCTGCAAAGCAGGTGAATCAGGTCAGGTCCATTTTCTGGTTAGTGCCAGGAAGTTAAATTCAATGCTGAGATCCAAATCAGGGAGGAAAAGGTAAGTGGTGATTCTTTCTACTTTGTTTTCAGTGTACAGCTTTGTATTTCATATCTGTACCTGTACTTGACAACTAATTCTTCACGTAAGCACTGTTACAGCACAAAGGGCTGGAGTGGGTTTGCTGGTATTAGCAAGGTTTGCTGAGGACATGCCCATGCTCCAGGACCCCAGCAGTGGGGTCAAAGGCATCACTGAAGTATACATCAGAGCTTATGTAAAATCTTAATCTCCATAGGGGAAGCTGAGTGGAGTCCAACCCAGGGACTGAACTCGTTTGCGTCATTTGTCTTTCTGCTGCTGAGGAGGTGGAATTAGCTCCCAGATCTGGGGCAAGGCAGAAATCGGTGTAAGATGGGGCTTGTGCTGGCCAGGAACTGGTGTTTTTTTTTAATTTTTATTTTTTTTTTTAATTTAAGGTTCTGATAAAGCATGATATGAAGTGTCCGTGCAGTAGAACCTGCTTTGGGTGATCTGTTTTGGGGATGTTGTAAACATCTGGAAATTACAGAGCACTGAAGCAAATGTTACAGCACAGGAGCCTCACAGCTGTCAACATCAGACTCTGAATAAACTTAAAAGGCCTCTTATTAAAACGTTGTTTTCTTCTTCTTCTCCCCCATCACTTTTCAGGTTGCACAGGTGCTGAAGCATGGCTGACTTGGATCACAACCTCAGTCTGGCAGATGCTCTGACAGAGCCACCTCCCGAGATTGAGGAAGAAGTGAAAAGGGACTTCATTGCCACTCTGGAAGCAGAGAAGTTTGATGATGTGGTTGGAGAAAAAGTAGATAAAACAGATTATGTTCCTCTGCTGGATGATGAAGATGAGGCAAAACCTGGGAGCCAGGAACCCAAAAGCAAAGCCCATGCTGATGGTATTCAGGTGGAACGTAAGTGTCTGAAGTACAAGAGCAGACCTTGCATCACTTCACATCACAGAGTGCTCACTGGAATATTGCTGGGTTTTACATGCTACTGGGTTTAGTCAGAATAGCTTATTGTAAAAGATTGAGATCAAATCCTGTTTCTTGCTTTTCTACTCTACCATCTGCTCAGTTCTTCAGCCTGGAAATGAAGCTAGCACAGTCCCCAGAAGAATATATTATTTATGGTAATATTTTGTGGGCTGCCTCAGGCATCCCAGAGAAAGCACCATCCAAGGCTTGTGACTGCTGCAATTACCATATCAGTGCTTTCTGTCTTAAAATAGTAGAACTGTGCCACCCTGGCCAGTGGCAAATCTAAAGTGTTAAGATCAAAGACTCTGCTGTTGCTGCTGAGGTCTGCAGGTCAGCATCTTCCTAAGGTCCCCACTGTTTGGGAGCTTCAGGCTCAGATGCTTAACAGCTAAAGCTTTGTTTCTCCCCTGATCTGAGAGTCTACTTGTTTTGTTTTCTTGGTGCATGTGTATGCAGGTTCTGTGCATATACAGTAAAATGTGGTGCTGTCTTCTAGGTATTAACATCTACCAAAACAGTTGATCTGCATTAGTGTCAATAGCTTTATCAGAACTGCTTAGAAAAGTGAGGGTTATGTATTTACCTCACTGAGGAAAAAAGAAAACAGTGAGATTTGGGGGTCACCCACTGGGTTTCTTTCTCAGTAAATGATTTAAGTCTCTGTCTTTGCCAGCGTGGTGTCTTCCCCCCAAGTGAAATACACCCATGACAAGTTCTGCCTTCATTAGTTTTTCATGGTTTGGTTTTGATGTTCTGTTAAAGGTGTCTGGCCCTAGACAGGTAGCCTGGTGACTTCTTTTGGAAGAAAGTTTTTCTTCTTTTGCCTTAATCTTGATGTTCATCAATGTTGGTCAAAGTGGAATGTGCAGGAGAAGTATAACAATCACTCATCAGAATAAAGAGGAACTCAGGAGTTCTATAGTGGGGATTTCTGGTCTGTTTAAGACACTTGCATTTAGGAGTCTGTTGAGTGCCTGGTAATACAGAAAATGTGATTTTGAGTGTTCCATACTAATATAGCTCCTTAAATGGTAACACATGAGTAGGAAGGCTGGAAGTGAGCAAAGAGATGGTGAAACTTTGAGCTTTGGTCAATTCAGATATTCATTATTGTATACAATTGCAGTAGGTGTTTTAGAGTCTGGCATTGCAAAAGTGGGAGTAAAAGAGAAGCATGAAAGCTTGTTACCACTTCTGCATGGGGTTTAAGGATATTTTTAAATAATGCTTTGTTCTTGATGTTAGAGGTTCTAAACCATCTGAGCACCAGAATTTCCCAGTTAGTGTTAAACTCATGATATCACATTGGTTTGAAAGGCAAGTTCCTTAAGTCCTGTCCTCTCAGCTGTGTATGCACTGAGCCAGAACCATCATGGGATCACAGACTGGTTTGGGTTGGAAGGGACCTTAAAGCCCATCCAGTCCCAACCCCCTGCATGGGCAGGGACCCCTCCCCTGGTCCCACCAGAACTGATTGTTTCAATAACTTTGGATTCTTGAAGCAGATATAATGAGGCCTTTTGGGTTTGCTGAGGAATTAAAACTCTGAGAAGTTGTCTGTGAGAAAGCTGCAGGTTCCTGTGTGCAGCAGTGGGTCAGGGCTGGGAGGGAGCCCTGGGGTTGGGCTCCCATCTGCACCTCTTGGCCCCTCTGAGCCCCTTCCCCTCCCCAGTGCCCCCCTGGCTGCACAGTCACTTGTTGGGCTCCTTGGGCAGAACTTGTTCCCCTCCTGCAGCTCAAGAGGGGGGTGCAATTTCTTGTTCTTGGTTTGGAGATGGGTTTTTTCCCTTTGTTGGGGTAGCTGGGGAGAGGTTTTGTCAGGACAAAACCAAGACCCTAACTGAAGAAACCCAAGAGCCTGCTTGCCTTGAGTGCATAAAATAATGGTTTTTAGCTTTGCCACCTTGTACCAGGGAGGGAAGTTTATTTATCTGTTTTATTGAAGCTCCAGGGGCCAGTCTGAGGATTTGATCCTGTTGTATCTCAGTTTGTCTAAATAGCTTTTCCCTGAGGCAGTAAGGGTACCTGTTTCTGCCACGGGCTTTGTAGAGTGTCTATAACTGTTTAAAAAATACAGTAAAGCTTAATGTGCTTATTTTTACTGAGGCTAGAGAGTAAATGAGCCTGGGTGAGCTATTTCAAGGTCCTTGTGGGGTGTTTGGTGTGGTCTTAGAGCAGTGCTTTGAGTACAGGGTGAAGTTTCTGGGGAGGGGGGACTGCTGCAGGGAAGGCACCAAAAGTTCTGTGTCCCTGGCTCCAAATATGACTGTAAATAGCTTTGTTTTCCTGAGGGAGAGGAGTAGCTTTCATGGATCAGGCTTTTCAGCCTCTGCTTGTTAATTTATTTATGTTAAAAGGCACGAATGTGTTCAGACAGCCTGGTCTCTGCTGCCCAGATTGCCTTTCCCCAGTCAGAAGAGGTTTCATCATGTGTCGTGTCAGGCTCCAGCTATTCCAGCTCTGCTCAAGGTTTTTATTTTACTTTTTTTTTTTTTTTTCCTCCCTAAATCCAGGAGCCAGGTTAGGCAAGTTTAATGGCCAGATGGGTCCCCAGCATGGACCTGGGTGAACCATATGAGTACAGAGAGATGGAGATGAGGAGGGAGAAGTGATGAGCAGTTGTCTGCTCACCTACAAATCTACCCTAGACTAAAGCTCTAATAACAGTTAACTTTTCAAATATCACTGGCAAAGCATAGCTTAAGAAAAAAAGGGGTTTATTCTCTTCCTAGCACCTGGCTGGACATCATAATTTTGGGAATTCTGGGCTAATCCTCTTAGGACCTTGTGGGCTTTACATAAGGCTGCAGGATCACTTTGGGTGTGTGCTCTCTGCTGGCAGGTGCCTTTCCTTAGCAGCTCCAAGGAGTCCAGAGGATGCTGAGGAGCTTCCAGTTGAAGCCACAGAGGCTGTAGCAGCAGTTGTCATTAGGCTGCTGCTGTGATTTAAGGGATTTACATCCTAGAAGTGTGAAGGAAGAGATTTTTTGGGTGGGAGCAAGTTCCAAGGAAAAGGGAAACCCTGTGCTTCAGTAGCTTGGAGCAGGCAGCAGTGCTCCTGTGACCTCTGTCAGTTCAGGTGTTGTTTCTGAAGTGTTCCTGAATTGGTTCTGTTGAGGACTTGTGTCCAGAGACAGGTCCTGTGGCACAACTCCTTGTGGGTCTGTACCCAGCACAACAAATGGATCTTTTTGCAGTCTTGGCCTCTGTTCACAAACTTGATAACAAGTCTAAACTGTACATTTAGATTTATAGCAGGGAAACAAATGATGAGTGTGATGTAAGTAACACAAATTCTTCTCACTTCCTGCAGGGAGTGTCTCTGGGTTTTTTCCCAGCAGCTGTGTCACCACGAGATGGCTCTGCTGGGGCTGTGTGAATGTTCCACCCATCCCAGAGTTTCAGAGTGATTAAAAACACTAGCAAATAACATTAAGATACCTGCATTTTTATCCCATATGCCACAATAAACACCTTCCCCCTTCCAAAGTCTGTCCATCCCCATTCCTGCCCCCCCAGCATTAAAACTTCAGGCTGGTGTAAACCCCTGTTTTGTCTTTTTGTACAGAGACAAGCACCCAGCATGATGTGAGTGTGCTCTCAGGTATGTCAGGCACTTTTATATAAACACCAAAATGAGTTCACAGAGCCCCAGGTGATACCAGGGCTGCACTCCTAAACTGTGTGTGGGTTTGGGGGTTTTTATGCTGCCCCAGATTTCAGCTGCTTTCCCAGCATCTTGTGGCCCAGCTGCAGAAGTTTGGGGTTCATTTCAGTGTGGGGCCTTGTACCACAAGTCCATTGAAAGCAGATTTCAATGTGAGGGTGTTTGGGGCTTTTTTGGTGCTTTTGTTTAAAGTTTAAATTTTTGTTTAAATTGTATTGCAGAGGTGCCTGATCTTGGGTTGAGTTCCTGAACTACTTAATACACCTCTGCTTTCCTAAGAAGGATGGAGCACCCTAAGTGTTGCCTTGATAAGCCCAAGTGTTCTGGAAATTTGTGCATGTTTTATGAGCAAAAGCAGTGAAATGAATCCAGCTGTTGGGCTTTACAAACAGAAATTAATCTTTCTCTAACCTAGTTGCTGTAAACTGATTTGGCATCTCTGGGGTAATACCTGTGCTCAGTGAGGGAACTGACTTGGGGTACTTGAGCATCTCAGCCACCATGGGTTCAGTCCCATCACAGCCAGCACTGATCAGACTCAGAGGTTCAGCCTTCCCCCTTCAGCTTCTGTTTGCTGCCCAGAACCCCCCTGCACTGAGCTGTGTGAGCAGCAGGGCCAGGGAGGGGATTGTCCCCCTCTGGGGAGACCCCCCTGGGGTAAAGCTGGGTCCAGCTCTGGGGTCCCCAGCAGCAGAAGGACATGGAGCTGTTGGAGCCAGTGCAGAGGAGGCCCTGGAGCTGCTGGGAGGGCTGGAGCAGCTCTGCTCTGGAGCCAGGCTGAGAGAGTTGGGGGTGTTGAGGCTGGAGAAGAGAAGGCTGCAATGGGGAGACCTTAGAGCACCTTCCAGTGCCTGAAGGGGCTCCAGGAAAGCTGGGGAGGGACTTGGGACAAGGGCCTGGAGGGATGGGAGCCTGCGAGGGGGAAGGGTTTGGAGCTGGGAGAGGGGAGATGGAGAGGAGATCTTGGGCAGGGAGGGAGGGAGGGAGAAATTGTTTGGGGTGAGGGTGCTGAGCCCCTGGGTGCCCAGGTTGCCCCCAGAAGCTGTGGCTGCCCCATCCCTGGCAGTGTTGGAGGTTGGATGGGGCTTGGAGCCCCCTGGGCTGGGGGAGGGGTCCCTGACCATGGCAGGGGGTTGGGACGGGATGAACTTGAAGGTTTCTTCCATCCCAAACCGGGGACTGTGAGGGGTGGGATGGGGAGAGGGATCTCAGTGCAGGTCCGTGCCCCTTTTCCTGCTGTTGGAGCCCAGAGCTGCCTGTGCAGCTGTGCTGTACCTGGGGCCATCTGACATCACCTGTGTGCTTCCAAAGCTCTGGCAGCCCTAAAACAGAGCCGGGCAAACCTTGGCTTCCCTTTAAGTTCAGTTTCTCTTTGATCCTCATGGTCAGAGAGAAGCTGCAGACTCCAAACGAGGCCTGCATGGTTGGCATGCCAAAGGCAAGCAAAGCTCCAAGCCTCTAGGCCTTTTTTTTTTATTTGTGATTCTGGGAATGGTGAGTTTCACTTTCAGAAGCAGTTTTGGGGCAGGATATTTAACTGGATGAGTTGAAATAGCTCAGGCTCCTTGTTCAGGAGTTCCCAGCCAGTTTTGTCTGCATGGCACTCAGTTTATCAGCTGGTTTGTTCCCACTCCTATTCTTTTTGTCTGACATAGTTGCATCCAACCAAACCTACACAACAAATGTGTGATAAAATGAAAAAACATCCCAATTTCCTCTCACCTGCAACCTGTCCATCCACACCCTGGCCTGCCAAAAGGTTGGGTTTTTTTGGTCTTTTTTTTTTGCTTTCTTTTTGCCCCTTGGTGTCCCCTGGAAATGTTCTGGGCTCTGCTTCCCCACTCTGTGCCGAGTCACTGCTGGAGATTAAAGCTTTTTATCTTGGCACTGTCCATTTGCTGGAGATTATGGGTTTAGCCAGCACGGCCTGAAATTTGTTTATATAAAAACCAATCCTTTGATCCACGAGCCAGATGCAAATACTATCTTGTGATTCTGATGGGGATTATGTAGTTACAGCATCCTGACATGGGCTTTGGTTTTATGCAATTTAGAACAGGAGGGAGGAGGAGACCTGGCCCTGGGGAGCTGCTGGGTACTGTCACACCTGGACTCTGGCTAACTCAGGATGTGCTCCAGAGGAGCTGACCTGCAGGGCACACACCCCAGATCTCCTGATGCCAGCTGGAGCTGCTTGATTTGATCTGGTTTGCTAGAAACTTGCCTACCAAAGAAGCTTCACGTGTACAAGGAACCATTTTACCTGCTTCTCAGGCTTCCCTCTTGGGAAGTGCAGAAGGAAGGACACAGCATTTTGGATTCTTCTGCTTTCTGAGGAACCCACCATTGAGCCTGAAATCTTCAGGTTATTCCTGGTTCAGTGTTTGATTTGGGGAGCCCCTGGCTGGCCTGAGCACACACTGCCTGTGCAGCTGTGTCCTGCTCATCCCTGCCTGTGTGCAGAGCTGTTTCATAGCATCATGGAATGGCTAAGTCTTACATTTTAATTTTTTTTTAATGACTGAATATAGGGGACTGATGGAGAGGAAGCTGCTGTGAAGGAATGTGTTGGTGCTTCTGGAGTCTGAGCTGCAGAGGCTTGAGCACCCATCAGCTCTGTGGAAGGTTAAGCCAGAAGCACAGCTCAAGCTTTTCCTTTTCACCTGCCCCAGCGTTCAGTGGGCTTGGCTAATATTTTGGTAGGGTTTTGGTTTGTTTCATTTTGAATTTTGCTGAGCCTTGGGTAGGGGAGGGTGAGGGGGGTATCCTGGTTCTTTGTGACAGGAGGCAGTTGGCTTGGATCACTTGCAACCTAGGAGATGAGTCTCTAAATGAAACTTTAGTGCAGATGGAGTGTTTATTTTCTGAGCAGCTGAAATGCTCTGAGTTGCCAGAAGCAGTGTGGGGATGGTCTGAGTGCAAGGCTGAGCTCAGCTGCACACAGAGTGCTCAGTCCAAGTGCCACCAGCCCACTCTTACAGATGAGGGGTTTCTTGGCAAGCTGGAGCTGGTGTTCAAGGTGTGCACACAGACTTGCAGCCCCAGTTTGTAGTGGTTTGCTGTCCTCTTTTTAATGCCTGCAGAGTGGTGGTGGCATTAGAGCTGGCTATGAATGGTGTCACCAGCTCTGTTGTCTGTACCAGGTGTGATGAGCAGGTGCAAAGGAAACTGAAAGCCACGTGGGATCCATTTGTGCAATTTAACACAGAACTTGTAGTGAGTTTTTCAATTACAGGGTGCTAAGGAAATGGGAATGAGTTTCTGGGTCATACCAGGGGGGTTGCTGGTTCCCCACCACCCAAAGATCTTTGGCCATGTTTAGGATCTGGGAAGCCTCTGTTCTGTTGTCCTCATCAGCTGCCTTCATTAAACCAGTGCTATGACTCCCACTTGAGCAGGACTTAGGAAAACCTGGAGCTCCTGCTGAGCTCCCTGGCTGTCACCTGCCTGTCCCTGCTCCAGAATTCCTTGGGGATCTTCTCCTAAACCCCTTGTTCCTTCAGGAGGTACCCAGCTTACCTTTTGGCACCTGTGAAGCAGTGTCCCAGAAACCCTCCCATGACCCTGATTCCTCCTTGCCTGCACTGATCAGTAAACTCAGGGCCTGGGCACCAGTTCTCCCAGTTTCCAGTTTTAAGACCAGTTCAGCTGTTGCAGTAAATCTCAGTCCTTGTGAGGACTGACAGCAGGAGGAGCTGTGTGTTTGACTGCTGAGAAACAGCTCCAGGGATTCCTTGCCTATTTTCAGTTACTGGAAGAGGATGTAGGTGTATGTTTTTCTATAAGCTGTCTGGCAAGTTGATGTGGAATTTCTGTAAAGCACCAGGATGAGCCACTGAAGACTTTCCCTTTGCTGGCTGAGAGGTGGATCCAGCCCTGAAGTGCTGCCTCTAAAGTGCAGTGGGTAATGTAGCTTTGCTTTAACACTGCCTGGCCTCAGGGGAAGGATAACAGCAACTCCAGGGAACTCAGAGTGTGTCTCTTGTAGGAGTCTTTTCATTTTATTTTTATCTATTTATCAATAGAGTTTTCTTAAGCCGTTGCCCTGAGTATTTCTTTGGAACTGCTCTTGGAGTTCATGCTGCTTGTTAAGTTTAGCTCAGCAATGACTTTTCTTCACTATTTCACAGCTGGAAAATGGGATAAATTCTTAGAGATGAAGCAGAGTTATTTAAGGAGTTACTAGAAAATATTTTAGGACTTGGTGGGAAAGCTGATACCTTCAGTTGAGGTAAATGGCCTCGTGATACTCATCTCTCATAGTGATGGTCTCCTGCAGAAATATTGTGCTGCTGGCAGCCTGTACCAGGATGAATACCAGCACAGTCCAGCTGCTTCTGTAAGGACCACAGTCTGACCCCAAGGGCAGTCGTTTAAAAGAGCTAAATTCCCCAAGCAGTTTGGCCAAAGTGATTGTAGTGATGGACCCTCTGCAGCCCAGTGCAGAGCTTCAGGCTGGATGCAGAATTTCATCAGCATTTTAAAAAAACAAACCCCATTTTTAATTCAGTCCCTTAATTGTGCCCAAAGATGGTTTCCAAGCAGCATTTTCAGGAACTTTATACTCTGTGAGTGAGCTCCCTGTGAGCAGAGCAGCTTTCCTAGGGTGGCCCAAGGAGCAGACACCAAAGGCACCTTTAGAGCTCGGTTCTCTGGTTCCCCCATTGCCTGAGCTGCCCCTGGGTCTTGTGTGCAGGAGCTCAGCATCAGCTGGGGGTGCTCGTACAGGCTCAGGGAACCCCCAGCCTGGGAAGCACCAAGGAGAGCACGGCCAGCAGGTCAGGAGAGGGGATTCTCCCCCTCTGCCAGACCCCACCTCAAATCCTGCTCCCAGCTCTGGTGTCCCCACCAGCAGAAGGACACAGAGCTGTTGGAACCAGCACAGAGGAGGCCCCAGAGATGCTCCAGGGAATGGAGCAGCTCTGCTCCCAGGAGAGGCTGAGGAGCTGGGATTGTTCAGCCTGGAGAAGAGAAGACTCCAGGGGGACCTTAGAGCTGCCCCCCAATCCCTGAAGGGAACCTCCAGGAAGGCTGCAGAGGGACTTTTCCTCAGAGTGTCCAGCCCTAGGAGAAGGGGAAATGGATTGAAAGGGCAGGAGAAGAGGTTCAGCCTGGAGCTGAGGAAGAAGTTCTTCAGCAGGAGGGTGCTGAGACTCTGGAACAGATTGCCCAGAGAAGCTGTGGCTGCCCCCTCCCTGGAGGTGTTCAAAGGCCAGGTTGGATGAGGCTTGGAGCAACCTGGGCTGGAGGAGAGGTGTCCCTGGGCATGGCAGGAGCTTGGAGCAGAGGAGCTCTCAGCTCCTGACAGCCTCACCCATCCTGGGGTGCTCTGATTGCTGCTGTGCTCACCAAGTCCAGCAGGTACATCCTGGGGCCTCTTCAAATTTTATCTGACAACGTCAGACCAAGATAGACAAAATCTCTTGGTCGTGAGGATCTTCTGTACTAATTTTTGGAATTGCTTGACTTCCAGGCTGAACCACTCTTCTCTAAATCTCTCCTGATATCTGCTGTAGCAATGTGCTGTCAAAGCTGAAGCTGAGGTTGTCATATCCTTTTCTACTTTGTCTGCAAAAAACTTGTCAGGCCTGAAGTGGGCCAATATTTTGAAATTTTGGGGAATGACTTTGTGCCTCTTGACTCTCTTGTTCTTTCACTGTGCTCCATGGGCAGGAGTGTGCCCCAGGCTTCCTCACAGCCTCCCCTCAAGTGCTCTTACCCCCAAGTCTTGTCTTCTCCATGATGAGCTGTCCCAGCTCTCAGCCTTTCCTTGTATCAGGGATGTTCCAATCTCTTAATCATCCTCATGCCCCTTCACTGACCTCTCTCCAGTAGCTCCATCTCTCTTGTACTGGGGAGAAGAGAGGGAGGGGATCATCCCCTCAGCCTGGGGCAGTGCTCTGCCTGATGCAGCCCAGGATGCTGCTGATCTTTTCTGCAAGAGCATGGTGATGGGTCATGTTCAGCCTGCTGGCCACCAGGATCTCAGGGGCTTTTCCTGCAGGACCTTCCTTCTGGCAGGTTTTCACCTGTGCTTGGGTTTACTCCTCCCTTGGGGCAAGACTGCAGTTTCTTTTGAACTTCAGGAGCTCCTTCTCTGCTCTCCTCTCCTCTCCAGCCTGTCCAGGTCCCTCTGGATGGTGTCTCTCTTCCCAGTTCAGTGTCATCTTCAAGCTTGCTGTGGCTGTGTTCTGCTCCACTGGGCAGGTCATTAATGAAGGTGTTTAACAGTACTGGACCCATTCTCAGCTGCTGGGGCCATCACTAGTGCTCCAGCTGGGCTTTGTGCTTCCTTTCACCTTTCTCCCAGTTTTCCATCCCCCTTAGTGCAGTTGCCTGCCCCATGCTTTGTCTGAGGATGTTCTGGGAGATGGAGCCAACAGGCTCAGGAAAGTCAAGGGCAATGGCATCATCTGCCAGCAGCAGCTTGGCTGAGCATGGGTTGCCTGAAGGACCCCAGAGTCACAGAGATGAGCCCTGCCCTCAGGAAAGCTCAGTCTGAGTGATGGGAGGAAGGGAGAAAGAGACTTCTGGCTGTTAGGCTTTGAGCCCCCTTCATCAGGCTAGATTTTCTGGGCTGAAAAGCTCTCCTTTTTGAGCTTCAAGTGGCACAGAGTCAGTGTCATGTGGGTGCCTTAACATCTCAACATCTACTTTTTGGTGGGGAAGGGAAAAACCCCTTTATCTGTGTTTTGATAACACTGCAGTGTCTTTACAGTGTTGGTTTTTGAGTTTCTATTAAGATTTAAATCATCCAGTGGCTGACATTTCCTTTGGTTCTTGCAGATACTTCATCTTCTGGGCCAACAGTTGTAGAGAATGGTGACCATGGAATGGAAGATCACCACCCAGGTACGTGCCTAATGTCTGAAGGAAACACAGCGACTTCTCTCTTTGTTACTGGAGCAGCAAAACCTGGTTGTGACCAAATGCATCTTCTTTTTGAGTCTTATTTCTTTGTAGGGGGTTTGGTTTGTTTTGTTTTGTGGTTTTTTTTTTAATGATCTTTTGAACGATTTTGGAAACCAAATCAGACTTCATTCTTTGTGGGGTTTGAAGTTGTTTGTTTGTATAAAGCCATGTTCTGAAGATGTTGTGGACTTTATCCATGGTCATTTTTGGGAAAGCAACACCCAGGGCACTGATGATGATACCTGGATGGCTTTGCAGTGATTCCAGAGTAGTCATAGCTGAACTCCACCCCTACCCCTGAGGAGGACTTCTTTTCCCATGAGGCTGACAGTGAACTTTCTCCTGAGTTCCACCATCCCTTGATGCAGTTGTTTTATTCACTGCCTCTTACCTGCTGCTGCAGTTACACTCCTGTCTTTGTTCTGCAGCTTCTCCTTCCACCTCACACTACTCTTCTGTAATATCTTCTCAGAATTGCTTTAGCAGTGGCAAAGCTGCAGTTGGGAATTTTCTGAACGTTGTTTCAGTAGCATTAGGATAGCTTTGTGTGCAAGGAGTTGGGACTTCAGTGGACCAGCATTTCAGACTGGAGAGGGATCTGGAAAATAATTGATCTTTCTGCTCAGCTCAAGTCTTCTGTCAGCAGCTAAGTGATCAGCACCAGTTAGTTCCCAGTCATGAGTCCTCCCACCAGTTCCAGCTGAACCCTCCAGATGAGCAGCACCCAACCCCACAGCTGCTCACATGAGCCAGGGGGTTGGGTTTTTTATGCTGAGGGGTTTGAGAGGCCAAACTGAAGCATCTCCTGCCCTGGACAGAAAATACTCAGAAGTCTGTTTTCATCCTGGCACTGGTAAGAGATGTTTTTTTGGTCTCCCTTTCCATGACCTCCAGCTTCAGAATCAGCATCATGCCAGTCCATCAGCCATGGCCCCAAGGCAAAAATAATCCAGGAGAAATGCTGAATGTATGGAGTGGGAGACAGGCATGAATTAAAATTTTTTTGGTTTTAATTCTATTGAGATTGTGAATTTTATGTTTCTTATCAAGGATAGGAAATATAAATTGATCTTTGTGCTTATTTTGCCATTGTAAATACACTCAGAAGGAAGCTGTACATCTTTTATTATTTTGTGTAAAACTGAAATTAAGAACACTTCTGAGCCTTCCTCTTTCTTTCTTTAATACATATAACTGAAAGGAGATAGATATAAAAGAGAAAAAAGAGATACATTGAGATTTTTTTATTAAACTTCTGAATTATCTTTAAAAATAGATGTTATTTTACCAAACAGGATTATAGCTCAGTGAGAGCTTTTAACTCTTTCATTGTGCATAAATTGCTCACAGCTTGATCCAACATACTTTAATATGTATTTGAAGATTTGGATTTTTATCTGACTGTGTTTCATCTTTGTGGAGGTAGGGTTGGATTTTTTCTTGTATAGGATGTCATAGTGTGCACATCAAAGTTTGATAGAAGCAGCATGGCAAGGACGAGAGAGTCAGAGGCATCAAGTTATTAGCTTTCAGAGTACAGCAGATCTGTGACAACACAACTGCTTCGTGGACTCTTTTTCCCCTGCCTTCTCTATGGATAGTACTTTGAAAATACCCATCTGAGAGGAGAAGTACTTGATTTTCCATCAGATATGAGGAGTTTTCAGGACTTGGTGCCTGCAGAACTCCAGGGAGTTGTTCCAGCCAGGTGATGGAGTTCGTGCCTGTTCTGACTGATGGGTGGTTGCTAGCTGAAGCCTTTATGCCCCTGGCCCTAAACCAGCTGCAGGTTTGGGCTGGCCTCTTTGTTTTCAGACTGGATTAGGCTCCCTAATCGTTTCTGTCTTTTTAAAGCTGAAATGATCTTGCTGATGTGCAGATGTGGGCCAGCACAGAGGTGGAGAACATGTGACTAGCATGAAGAGCGGACTAAAGGAGGTGATGCTTGAGGAAACAGATTTCTGCTGCAAAGCCAGTGTTCAGGCTACAGAGAGAGCATTTAAAAAGCCAGAACCTGTGTTGGAGTTGGATTCTGAAACAAGACTTCAGGGAAAATACTGAGGAAAGATTGTCATTAAACTCTTTGAAAATACAAATGCCTGCTTATCTCTGCAGCCTAGGTCACAGGAAGCATCACTCCGTAGTCTTCTCACCTCTCAAAACAGGGTGATGACTTGCTCATGTTTTACTGCATTCAGCATCATTTGCAGACATCTGGTGTCTGCCTGTGCAGAGGTTAGAACTGGTGAGGACTGAAGTCTCAGTGCTCTTTTGGCAGCCTGTGCTGCCCCACTCCAAAACACGGTGACTGCAGCAGGTGGCACAAATCCAAAGCAAATGTGACTGGGGGGCAGCACCCCATCTCCAGTTGAATTGGTTTTATTGTGGCAGTGATGCAGGGATGTGTATAGCCCAGTATTTCAGAATGTAAAGCACCCTTTTGCTTTCTCTGAAAAGGGAGAGACTGGCAGTTCCTCCACGGGGCTCAGTTCTTGGCAGTGCTCAGCCCTGGGTGGCGATTACTTCTTTGCTTTGTGGGGTTTTTGGTTTATTTGTTTTGGTTTCTTTGCTTTTTTGAGTTTGGGGTTGGGTTGGTTTGGTTTTTTTTTGAGAATTTGAGAACTGCAGCCCAGGAGCTCTGGCTTGGATACTCATCCCAGAGACTGAAACTCTCTCTATGAATTCTGTTCTTCCTTACAAGGATAAATAGAGGAGCAGTTGGCTCAGTGCTCGGGGGGCAGCTCTGTGTCTGCTGCAGCTGACGTGAGGCAGCCAGGGTGCAGGGAAGTTGTCACCAGCTTCTCATCACTGCTGCCACCAGGACTGAGTCAGGGATACAACTTGCACCATGCAAAGGTTAGGGGGGTGCTTAGGAAAACTCCTGACAACAGGTTTAAAAAATCTGCATAGTTTTCAAGTAGTGCAATGGTTGCACCTCTGCATTGCAGGATATTTGCCTAGAGTTGGAAGGAATGATATATTTAAAAAAAAAAATTTTTTTAAAAGAAATCCATCAAGGATGATTGTATGGTTTCATCTGGGTACCTCTTGTTCCCAGGTGCTGTTCATTATTCTGCTGGAAGGTGGGAAGTAACCTAAGGAAGTATTGCTCTCTGCTGTCCATACTTCCTTTAGCTGGACTTTCTCCCCAGCCAGCCTGGTTGTCCTTCTGTCACCTGAGATTGGGTCACAGAAATCCTTTATCACTGCTTTCAGTGCAAGTTGTGTTTTTCAGCAGCATCCCAAGCTGCTACTCTCTTGGTGGCAGTTTGTCACTGATCATGATTTATCCCAGCTAACGTTTTGCATGTGGCACACACGATGTCATGCTGTGGCGTGACGACCCGTGTCCGTTCAGACACTTGGAAAAGCAGAATTCCACATCTCTCTAATCTGGCTTTTGGCAAATCTCCTGGCTGCACTAAATGAAATGTTGCTTGTTGTGCAGTGTGCTACCTGAATGTTGATGTTTACTAATGACTTGCGCTTTTTTGCCCCTCTCCCCATCCCCTTTCCCTCTCCTACTTCTTTTCCTCTCTTCTATTTTCTCCTCCTAGAAGCCTAGACTGTCTCCTAACACTGGGGCTGCCACTGATACAAGACCAGTTAATTTTCTACCTGCCATTACACTTCTAAAATCTTCAGCATTTTACAGAGCTCTTGCTTTCCATCCTTGGACTTTCGGTGTAGAAGAACCCAGAGGGTGGCGGTGGTGCCGGCTGAGCAGCCCTCCTCATCCTCCTCCTCCTCCTCCTTCTCCTCCTCCCTCTCTGCTCTGCAGTGCTTGTTGAAACCTTCCTTTCTTTGTGTAAGCACAAATGTGCACCATGGTTTTTAACTGCACCATTTCAGCACTCCCACTGGTTTAAAACCATAACTCCAGCTCCATATTTGGGTTTTTTTGTTGTTGTTTTGGTTTTTTTTTTCATTCAAACCACTTTTAAATTTTCGTTTGTATCCTTTTCCATGGATGCTCAGTAACAGAAGGTTTGAGATGAGATTCCAAGTTGTGCTTTCCTAGTGGATGGCTCCACCATGACTGCAGCTCCTTTCCCTCCCCCCATGCTCACCACAGCCTCTTAGAGTAACGCTGACTTGTAGCTGCCTTTATCCTTCCTGCTGCTTTGGGACCTCCTCATACGAGGTTTTTACCTTTCCTAACGTTGTCTTTTTCAAAGCTGGTGTTTCCACATCATCCTGCACAGCCTTGGGCTTAGGGCAAACCTATTTCCTGAGTGAGGGGCAGATTGTTTCTGGTTGGGGAGGGGAGGAACACAGGGTTTGAGAATTTACTATTAAACATAAAGGAGAACAACTCACCCCAAATTCCTGCCCCAGGAAGTGGCTTTGCTGCCTTACTGCTTCTTGCAAGCCCTGGAAGTAAGGAAGAAAATGACCTTCCTTTAACTTTCATACTTTTAGCTTTGCTCTGGCAATGCCAGCCTTGGGTGAAACTTTCACCTTCCATGAAAAATAATCAGTCCTGGGCCTAGCTTGTTAAATCTCTACTGGAATAATTGGGACATTTTCCAGCAACCCCGAAAGGAAGGGGCCTGTTGTAACCTCAAACAGAGCTCCAGCAAATCCATTGCAGTTCCTGTGGGGTCCATAAAGCTGCAAAGCTTTCCAAACACACAAGTGTCAGTTTCTGTCATTTGACAGGAAAAAAAAATGCAAAAGAATGAAATAATTTAGAGAGACAAAATATTATACATGGGGCAAGCTCAGCTGGGGTTTTGTGTAGCCAAGGCAATATTTTTGAGGATAACTGTGTTGTGCAGCTAAAGGAACTTTACCTACACCCCCTGAGAGAAGTGCAGGGTTTAGTTGAACCCAAATCCAGTCTAAGGAAGGATGTGATTCTCCAAATTGCCAAAAGTTAGCTTATGAAGACCTTCACTTGCCTCAAAATGATATTTTCTTGTTGTGAAGGGAGTAGCTTCCTCCTGGATATCCCCAGTACCCTGCTGGTACCCAGGAGTACCATACTGGTCTGGCAATGATTTACTGGGAGAGTATCCCACCTGGAAAGAATACTGCTGGCAGGTTGGTTTTTTTTTTAAGTTCTCCCTCAGATAGTGACTCATCCAGTCTTGATTTACTTTTATTTTTTTTTCAATCTGAGACCTCAGATGCTCTCTACTCCCCATGCCAGTGTCCAGAGCTGCTGCAGTGGATGGGGTGCAGTCAGCCTGTTCACTCCTCTGCATTGGCACTCCAGGCTTTGGTTCTCTCATCTGGGGGCAGCTCATTGCTTTGCCCACCATGCAAAGCCCCATCAGCTGCCAGCATCCCTGTGCCAATTCCTGAGCAAGTGACATGGTTGGCTTCTCCTCCGAGGCAGACTTGGCATTTCTGAGGAAGCCCCATTGCCTACCAGCACCCAGGTGCCAAAGTTGGGCTCTTCATTGCCAGCCCAGTGTTCCAACTGGGCAGAGCCACCACACAGCCTTTGAGACCACATCCTGCCCAGGGTACAAAGATTTCCCTCTGGAGTGGAGCAGTGGAGGTGTTTGGGGTTCAGGATTCACTGCCTGGCACAGCTCCCCCTCTGCCTTGCTGTGGTTGTGTTCAGCCATCAGCCCCCACCTCTGACAGACCTCCAGAGCCTCACCAGCTTGTGGGGTTGGTGGCAAGTCCTCAAACATGGGGTGAGGCCACCCAGGACCATTCCTCCAGCTGTGCTTCACATCTGCTCTCCTCCTCATTCCCACTGAGAGGTGAGAGCACTGGCATGGGATGCCAGGAGAGGAGCTTGGTCCTTCTTCTTGTTGTGAAGTCCTTTCCTCTTGGGGGATTTTTGGTCTCTTACCATGAAAAGGAGATTGTTGTGGCATTGACTTTGGTTTTCATGACCTCTTAGTAGCTTTTTCTTGTATTGGTGTGGTTGATTTTGGAACAAGGCAGCATCACAGCTAGTTTGGTTTCCCTTTTAGCTTGGTTCCACAAGTCATTCCTCCTCACCTTTTGCCTTAAGTGAGTTTAACTATTTGTGCCCTAGAGATAGAGAGCAAATAATTACAGAGAAATATTTTCAGCTTAATAAGAGATTGCAGATTAACTGATTGTTAGGCTTTCCCCCCCTCCCACAGCTGCTTTATTTTTATACGAGTGCAATAATGTTTAGAAGTGTTGGGCAGAGGAGGGGTTCTGAGCAGTTGGCAGCAGGGCTGGGGAGGGTCTGCCTGGTGCAGGACCCCCTGGTCAGTGCCATCCAGCTGGGTGCCTGTCACCTCAGCAGGCACAGCCCTGTCCTCAGCAGGACAAGGCAAAGGCTGTGAGTGGAGATGGGGGCACCCCGGGGGCTCAGTCACTGTCTCAGCTGCTAACACGAAGAACTCATTCCATCACACTACCACTTTTTTTGTTCCCCCCCCTCATCTTCTTATCCCTGTTTATTTTAAATGTCGTTAGGTTTACAGCTTTGAATGTGAGCTGTAGGTAGAGGAAGCCAGGTGGTTTCTGTGGGGTTGGGGTGGTTCTTCCTTCCAGGACAGGCACCCAAAGCTCTGCAGTGTCACCCATTTGCTTTTCCTGGGGCAGGTGCCTGTCCTGGGAGGATGGATGGCTTGGCAGGGGGTGGGTAAGGGGGTGTTGCTGGGTCCATGCTCAGTGTTGTATCTTTTGTTACTGCCAGAAAATGTAAATGTGTCTTGCTGACAACTCAGTGCAGTAAATGACTCTGCAGGAGTGTGTAGTTCATTATGCAGCTTTTACTTTCAGTAAGCCAGGTAGCCACCAAATGTGTTCCTCTGTTTACATTTCCTGTTACCCATCCCCTTCTCCAGGCTTAGGAGATGGTATGAAATCTCTGCAGAACTTACTATAACTCTCTTGTGCTTCCAAGCTTGTCTGTTAACACTTCTGATATTTCTCCTTTTATGATTCCAATGCTTTGTATGATGTGAAGCTGTGTATGACTGTTAAATAAACCACCTTAATAAACATCTCAAACTAACCTCTCAGTAGTTGTACTGTGGTGAGAATCTTCTGGGGTTCTGCTGCTTGGTCCTAGGTGAGATCTGCAGGTTGAGATCTGCTCCTCCAGCCCCTCTGTTGTGATTGCTGGGAGAGAAATGGCTTAAACTGGGACAGTCTGCTGCCTGGGCAGATGTTTGGAATCATGGCTGTTAAATAAGTTAGGTAATAGATTAAAACGAAAAGTATTTCAATGAGCCACTTGGTTTTATTGCTGGGGGGGAGGAGGGTGGGGAGAGAGCAGGAAAATTCCTTCCTGCAGTGCTCAGGGATGAAAGGTGAATGGGGAGGGGGGGGGGATGCTCACGGCCATCCTGGGCTCAGAAGGTACTTAAGATCTGCAGGTATCAGCTAGGTAGGGTTGGTGTTGGTGGCAGTGCACCTCCTCTGCTTTAAGGGGTCTGATTTCCTGAGGATTCCCAGGAAAATGACACCTCTGTGGAGTGGGCACTGAGCAGCATTTCTGAGTGTCTGGTGTGTACCTGGGAAGTATTTCACTGCCACCCCAGCTGGGGTGCAGTCTTTGCTGTTTGCTATCCAAACCCCCTTCTGCTGAGGAATAAGTTGATAGTGCACAAAAATTAAAAAAAAAAAAAAAAAAGAAAAAAAGAAGAAAAAGACCCAACAAAACTCAATTCCTTATGTGTGTAGCATCTGGTAACCAGGACACTGAAAGGTGTGCTTTTCTGATTAAAGCTGCTTTTCCCTCTTCTTCCTGCCTGTGTGTTTCCCATTTGATGCAAGTTTTTATTTATAAGGCTTTTAATACTTTCTGGTCTTCAGGGAGAGCTCTTTAGGCTTTTTAGATGGGGTCTGCATCCAAGCGTATTCGCTCAAGGAGAGTTCATGTTTTCTGATGCTTCAGTCTAAAAAAAGCAGCCAGCTGAATAATTCAGGAGGCTTGTTGGGCTCTGCAGACAGGCATGACTAAGAGGTTTTCTCAGTGTGTGGCTGATTATTTTGGGGTGATTATTTTTAGGTCTGAGCTGGAAGGGAAGGTGGGTGTCTGGAGGAAGCTGCTCTGGCAGCCAGGGATGGGGGGCAGAGGGTGGGGGGTGTTTGTGCTCCTTGATTCCTGGGGAGGATCCAGGGGGGAAGCAGAGGCAGTGCCAGGATGGGATGTGCTGCTTCCCCTTCCCCCCTGGAGGATGAAGGTTTGTGCTCTGCTGGGCACCTCCCCTGTGGGCTCTGAAAGACCCTCATGGCTTTCTGTGATGGCATAAACCCAGCTCAGCAGCAGTTCAGAAAAGCTTAAAGCCACTTTCCAGGTGTTGACCTTTATAACCACTGAGAATGAAGGAAAATCATAGAATGGCTGAGGCTGTGAGGGAGCTGAGAGCTCCTCTGCTCCAAGCTCCTGCCATGCCCAGGGACACCTCTCCTCCAGCCCAGGTTGCTCCAAGCCTCATCCAACCTGGCCTTGAACACCTCCAGGGAGGGGGCAGCCACAGCTTCTCTGGGCAATCTGTTCCAGAGTCTCAGCACCCTCCTGCTGAAGAACTTCTTCCTCAGCTCCAGGCTGAACCTCTTCTCCTGCACTTTCAATCCATTTCCCCTTCTCCTAGGGCTGGACACTGAGGAAAAGTCCCTCTGCAGCCTTCCTGGAGGTTCCCTTCAGGGATTGGGGGGCAGCTCTAAGGTCCCCCTGGAGTCTTCTCTTCTCCAGGCTGAAGGGCTCAGGGTAAATGTTTGTTCAGCACAGAGCTTTCCTTGGACAACCCCAGTGCTCTGAAATCCCTTTCCATGCCCTGGGTAAATCAGGGGCTGTGGTCCTCCCCTGGGGGAGTGTTTGGTGGAGCATTGCATGGGGGGGACACAGTGGCCATGGCCCCAGCTCACTGTGCCAGGTGACTTGAGCCCAGCAGGACACAGATCTGTCACTTCAGTGTGCATTTCATGTACACACCTCTTCTGTGTCCTCTGCCCATGTGCAGGGTTAATGTACCTGAGGGATGCTGGAGCTCCTGGCAGCTGGAAAGGTGCCTGGGCAGCTGCTCTAACTTCATGTCCTGCAGCAGCCTGGCATTAAAATATTGCAGGTCTGTGCTAAAAGTGTTGTATTTAAGAGCTTGCATTACTTGAGTCTCTTTTGCTCCTCCACATCCCAGGTCCTCTCCAGCCTCAGTGGTTCTCTGGCTCAGAATAGAATAGTCAGGATTTGTGTGGCTGTGATGGAGGTGTACCTTGGCCAGTCACTTGTGTTCTCTAAGTCCTTCTTTCTGTAAAGATATCCTGAATTTTGTAAACAATCTGCTCAGGATGCTGGTTTCATCTGCACACTGAGATGACCATATGAGCATTTGATCTCACAGGAATAACTCATTGGAGAACTGACTTGGCTGTGGGCACAGGGAGCAGGATGCAGCTAACACAGGAGATCCAACCTAAACCTAAGCAAATCTTGTTTGCTGTGAGGGCAGCAGAACCCAGGCTGCCCAGAGGGGCTGGGGAGGCTTCTCTGGAGGCTTTCAGAACCCATCTGGACCTGTTTCTGCATCATCTACTGCCCTGAGCCTGCTCTGGGAGGGAGATGGACCAAGTGATCTTCCCAAGTCCCTTCCAACCCCTGCCATCCTGTGACTCTGTGACAGGAAAGCACTGGTGCTGCTGGGCTGTGGTGGTGGCACCAAGCAAAGCTGGGAGAGGAGGAAGGGGGAGAGGCAGGAATTAGCAAGCAGGTGGGATTTCAGGAAGTCAGAGGCCTTTTCTACCCAGTGCCACTTCGGGTGCCTAAAAACCTGCTTGCTGGTGCATAAATCAGAGAACCCCAGACTGGTTTGGGTTTGGAGGGACCTTAAATCCCCCCCAGTGTCTCCCCTGCCATGGTCAGGGACCCCTCCCCCAGCCCAGGGGGCTCCAAGCCCCATCCAACCTTCAACACTGCCAGGGATGGGGCAGCCACAGCTTCCTTGGGCAACCTGGGCAACCAGGGACTCAGCACCCTCACCCATGAAGGAACAGGTCCTGGAACCCACTGGAACTGGTGGTGGCTACTGGGAATACATTGAGAGCTCCAGTGGTGACTGAGTAAAAGGAGGAGCCTTTTTTTTGTTGATGAAAATGTTGTTCCCATGGCTGTGTCTCTCTGGAATGGTGTTTCCCCAGCAAGCTGCTGCTTCTGCTTTTGACTTCTCAACTTGGAAAGTGGAAAGTACCCTGACTTGACTCGTGGAATAGAAAATAAAAAAGCTTCTAATTAAGCAGGACATATGTTGAGAAGGCTGTTAAAAGCTTTATGGAGAGGCTTAGGGAGATTTAAAAAATGTTAGTACAAAACCTTTGGTTTTTGTAGTGTGTTTAAGAGCCATTCCAGGAAGCATCTGACAGCTGGATGAATCAGTTTGGTTTTATACAAAGCTTAATTTCCTGAGCAAGTAGCTGTTCCTTCAGATACTCAAGCCTTGAGCTTTCGAGCTTGTATTTTGAATTTTGTAGCTTTATTAATGCCTTGAAACCAAGTGATTTGTGTGAAGTCTGCAGAGTCATAACTAACAGGCAGTTAGAACTCTGCTCTTCTCTGCTGGTACCTGGACTTCATCAGCTTTACACAGAAGCAGCTTGGCTGCTGTTTCTCAGGACTTTGTTTCTGTGGTATTTTTGTACCCCTCATCCTCTGAATGGTTGGACACTGAAGCAGCCTTTTATAGCTGAATAGTATTTGTTAAAGAGTTTTTGAGGCAGGCAGAAGAGAGATTGAGGTTTATTGCTTAAAACAAGAAGGACCTCTTGCCCTTGCTGCTTTATAACCCAAAGATGGGTCCTGGTTTTATCCTGCAGTTACATTGCCCACTTTTCCTTTCATTACCCTGTCTCTCTGGGACTGAGCTCCAGGTTACAAAGATACTTTCTTCTTTTTCCCCTCTTTATTGCCTCAGACAACATCCTGTTTCTCTGCTTGCTTATTCTGATAGCTAATACTACCATTTTTGCAGTGGCCCTGGGGATTACTCAGATTTATATGCCAGGGAGATTTGTCAAAGGAAAATAAAACAAGCAGTCATAGTGTAAAACTAAATTAAATTTAGTCTGAATGCTTCATCATCACCTTTTTGCTAGGCTGGGTTAATTATTTAGGGTTGGACCAGATGATCCTTGAGGACCCTTCCAACCTGACACTCTGTGACTGTATTTAGCTGAACAATGAGAATTTATCTTTCCTATTAGATCAGTTGGCTAAATATTTGCCTTTGAGTTGGTAATATGGCCAAGCCCTCGGGATGAGCTGCTGAACTAACAGCAAAAAGCAAAGAGGAGCTGCAGGATCAGGCCATGGCTCTCCTGCAGGGATGGGCAGGAGCAGAGCCCCAGGGGAAGGTGCTTTGGGGGGATCATTTCTCCTGCTCCAAGCTGCTGTCTCCTCTTCCTTTTTTATTTTGGTTTTGTTTTTATTTTCATCTCTTCTTCCTGTTCCAAGCCAGGGGGGCTGCTTGTAAAACCAACTGATTTAATAGGGGTTTATCCAGCTTACAAACCAAATTCAGAATTGTGTGCTGGGCTGTCGGTGTGGCTTTGAGAGGTCGTGTGACATGTGCTAAATATGAACCTGGGGGTCAGGAAACTTCCCTAATCCTGGCTCTGGTTGTAGCTCACTCGGAGGCCTTAGCTCTTTAATCTTCTTCCATTTCAGTCCCATCACTGAAAATAGGGTAAGGCTGATTATATTGTGCATTTTATCTTTTCTAGCTACACTGCATCTGTTGTTATCTCAGCAGTCTTGTTTCAGTGGTGTTGACAAGTACTAAGGTAATCTTGGGTTAATCTGACCATTTCTGGAAAAGGGGGAGCTTGTTGTTCTGAAAGGTATCTGGGTAGGGTGAGGCTGAGCCAGAGGAGCTGTTTGGGAGCTGGTGGTGAGAGCAGATCTACACCTGGGAGCAAGGTTATGCTTTAAAAGGCTGAGTAAATGGCAGTTCAGCTCGGGTGCTTAGCAAGCTGGCTGCTGGAGTTCCCTCATTAAACCCATAAAACTGCTCTCTATGCAAATGGGTTTCAAGCAATTCACTTAGCCTTGCATTAATAATCCACTAAAAAAAATAATTAGAAATACGCTCGTCAGTAATCCCCCTTTTTGCTGCTATTCTGGGACACTTTGTGCAGCTAATTGCCATCTCCAACCCATGAAATACCAAATACACCTTCAGTGCAGTTTGTGTTTCTGAAATAGTGCATCTTTTGTTCTGGTATAGCAGTATTGGAAAGGAAAGCTTTACAGCTTCCTGACTTACAGCACTGAAATGAGACCTGAAGGATGCTCAGGATCCTCTTCTCCTCCCCTGGCCCAGGGAGCTCTGTCTGCTCCCATCTGAGTGAGTCCTCTCCCTCTGGCTGATGCTGCAACTGAGACTGATCCTGTTCTTGGAGACTGGAGGTGCAAAGTGCAAGGGGTGATGAGTTTTAAAGTCTGTGTCCTGGGCTGCATCCCTGCAGTGTGAGCAGCAGGGCCAGGGAGGGGATTGTCCCCCTCTGGTCCCCTCTGGGGAGACCCCCCTGGGGTAAAGCTGGGTCCAGCTCTGGGGTCCCCAGCAGCAGAAGGACACGGAGCTGTTGGAGCCAGTGCAGAGGAGGCCCTGGAGCTGCTGGGAGGGCTGGAGCAGCTCTGCTCTGGAGCCAGGCTGAGAGAGTTGGGGGTGTTGAGGCTGGAGAAGAGAAGGCTGCAATGGGGAGACCTTAGAGCACCTTCCAGTGCCTGAAGGGGCTCCAGGAAAGCTGGGGAGGGACTTGGGACAAGGGCCTGGAGGGATGGGAGCCTGCGAGGGGGAAGGGTTTGGAGCTGGGAGAGGGGAGATGGAGAGGAGATCTTGGGCAGGGAGGGAGGGAGGAATTGTTTGGGGTGAGGGTGCTGAGCCCCTGGGTGCCCAGGTTGCCCAAGGAAGCTGTGGCTGCCCCATCCCTGGCAGTGTTGAAGGTTGGATGGGGCTTGGAGCTCTCTGGGCTGTGGGAGGGGTCCCTGACCATGGCAGGGGGTTGGGACTGGATGAGCTTCAGGGTCCCTTCCAACCCAACCCAGTCTGGGGTTCTAAATACTCTTCACCATTTCTGTTGCTGAACACTGAGCTATCTCCTTTCCTTCGTGTGATGTGATCAAAGCTCACCTGGATCTGTCAGAGTTGGTCCCTCCTCAGTTTGAAGCTGCTCTTTTCTGCTGTAATGAAGAGGGCAGCTCATGGTTCCTGTGACACAGAGATGCTGAGGTATTTGAACAGGAGGCTGCTCCCATAAATCTTATGGTTCATTTTTTTGCAGCAAACAATAGCAAAATAAAAAAAAAATAAAGAAAAGGGGGGCAAAATAATCTGCTTCCTGGAGATGATTGGGAAAAAGCTGAAGTTTCTTAACTGACATCTGGCTGTTTGCATTTAATCAATTTCTGTTAAACTGCAAGATTAACAGCTCCCTTAGGAGTGATCATGTACAGTGGGGGCTGTGGATATTTCTGCAGACAATTGCTGCTGTAGGCAGCTCTGAGATGAGAGATGGCTTAGCAAGGCACTGAAGTGCCATGGCACTCTAGGAAGTGAACAAAACACGGCTCATCCCCCCTAAAGAAAGAGATGATCTGGGAGGGAGGCTTGATTGTGTTTTGTCATGCAGCTCATTATGTTATTTAACCTTCTTCCTTTAACTGGAGCAGTGCTGTGTTTGCCCTGTCAGTTCTGAGAACAGAATTGTCTCTCCTTCTCTGGGACAAGTCAGTTTTTCCATGCCCTCAGGTTAGTCTGGCTGCCTGAAAAACCAGAGAGCTTGGCTCAACTCTGCCTTTCTCTGCTCCTTCTGAACTGCTGAGGATTTAGCATTTCAGAGGGTTGGTAAGTTCCTCAGAGATGTCTCTAGGAGTAAATAATGGCATTTGATTGGAGTCCTCCTTTCTGGGGCCCTTTCCCTCGGTGCAGATTAAGCCTGGCTCTCTGCCAGCTTCAGGAGGAAAATGCAGTGGCAGTGAATGGTGATGGGGAGTTTGGGGAGGGCTGGGAGGAGAACTCTGCTTTCCTCAGCCAGCCCTTCAAATTGCTGCTTCCCAACCCAAAACTGGCAGGCAGAGAGTCAGGACCCGAGCAGTTTGCCAGCAGAAAGCTGTCCTGGGTCTCATCAGCAATCTGGAAGGGCTGTAGGAACTGTTCCCTGTTAATGGGATTTGGCAGAGGAGAAGGGTTAGAGGTGTCTGGGTTCTGGAGATGATGCCACATATTCTGCCTTAATTGGTACACAGCTTTTGTGCTTTAAAATCTCTTTTCTTGGTGCCAGCTGGAGACGTGCTGCTGGGTAGAAAGGCCAAGGGTGTTTCTGAGAGCAGAGAACAAGCATCTCATCTACAACATGTTCAGGTCACAGGAATCTGGCTGCTTGCTTCAGTCCAGTGTGAGTGAGGTGTGGAGTGAGGATGTGTTCCCCACGGCTGGGAAAAGATGCTTCTGCTTGTTCATTATTTCTGTGTGTGTGTAGAACAGGATCCTGGTTGTACGGCAAGGCTCAGGGGGCTCCTTGTCTCTGTTCCCTGTCCAGATGGGCCCCTGCCTGCCAGGGCAGCATCCTGCTTGCTGCTGTTGCTCTGGCTGCAGTGAGGGCTCACAGCATGGAGGAGACCCAAATACAGACCCAGATAAATTCCATTTGTAGGTAAATACTGTTGGAGGGGGAGTGTACCAGACATGGGAGACCAGAATGATTCCATAAAAAGATTTGGCTGTGAGATGTTGATGGGATCAGCTTTTCTTGGGTGAAGCTCAGAGTCTTTGGAGCCAAACCCTATGTGATAGATGCAGATGCTGGTTCTTGGTACTCTCCCCCTTTCAGGCTCCTTTCAAAGGAGCTGGGTCAGTACATTAGAGCTGATCACATCCTGAGCCATTTCTGTTGTGTGTATTCTGCAAACCATGGGCTTTGTTTAAATGTAAAGCTATAAATGTTTAAATGTAAAGCTCCATGGAGAGAGCCCTTGGAGTGCTGGTGGGCAGGAAATCCTCCCTGGGTCAGCACTGTGCCCTGGGGGGCAATGGGATCCTGGGGGGCATCAGGAAAAGTGTGTCCAGCAGCTCCAGGGAGGTTCTCCTCCCCCTCTGCTCTGCTCTGCTCTGCTCTGCTCTGCTCTGCTCTGCTCTGCTCTGCTCTGCCCTGGGGAGAGCAGCCCTGGAATCCTGGCTCCAGTTTGGGGCTCCCCAGTTCCAGAGAGCCAGAGATCTACTGGAGAGAGGCCAAGGGAGAGCTGGGAGGGTGCTGAAGGGACTTGAGCATCTCTGGGGTGGAGAAAGAGTGAGAGGCCTGGGGCTGTTGAGGCTGGAGAAGAGAAGGCTGAGAGGGGATCTGCTGAATGTCCATCAGTAGCTGAGGGGTGGGGGGCAAGAGGAAGGGGCCAATCTCTGTTCAGTGGTGCCCAGGAATAGGAGAGGGAATCCTGGGCTGAAAGGGAGAAGATGGGAAGTTCCAGCTGAAGCTGAGGAGAAACTTGTTGGCTGTGAGGCTGAGGGAGCCCTGGCCCAGGCTGCCCAGAGAGGTTCTGGAGTCTCCTTCTCTGGAGCCTTTCCAACCCCCCCTGGATGTGTTCTGTGTGCCCTGCCCTGGGGGATCCTGCTGGGACAGGGCTGGCACTGCAGCAGCTCTGGGGTCCCTTCCAGCCCTGAACATAATATGATTCTATGATTCTGTGATTTTTTTCAAACCAATTTGCTACACAGATCTGAAAGGTGATGGTGAAAAACTGGAAGACTTGGTTCCATTTGCTGCTTGAACCCACAGAAAATGCAGTTCCCCCCAGACAGATATTTCAAGTAGGTGCAGTGACACAAGGATGCAGGTGAAGCACAGGCAAGCAGCTCACTTATTGTTATGGGCTCCTTCTATTTGCAGTGTGAATTACACTCATAGCAGAACCAGATTTTCCAGTGCACTGAAGTGACTAAAACCTTGTCTCTGAGAAAACTGAATTACTCCGTGCACTGCTTTATAGCCCCAAATGCCACAATTAAACTCTAAACCTTCACCCAGCCTGTCCCTTCTAATCCTTGTTGAAGGTCATCAGTCCCGCCGAGCACCAGAGGCACAGAGGATATTTTGGGAAGGGGAGCTGTGATTTTTGCCTGTTGTAGGGGGATGACAAAGGAAGCCTGAGGTTGGGGTGAGTGCTGAGCTCAGGGCTGTGTCTCTGCTCTCAGGGTGTTTCACTGAGATAGCTGCACACTGGGGTG
Source organism: Calypte anna (assembly GCF_003957555.1). Lineage (NCBI taxonomy): Eukaryota > Metazoa > Chordata > Aves > Apodiformes > Trochilidae > Calypte > Calypte anna. The sequence continues at coordinate 761,256 of NC_044245.1, forward strand.
ACTCTGAGCTCTCCTGTGTCACCAGCACTGCTGGAAACTGGGACACTGAGGGTGTTTATTAATGAACTCAGAATACCTCTGATTTAATTAAGAAGACACAAGCAAGGGAGCATGAAGCTGGGAAGATGTTCTGGGGTGATCAATCCCAGATTCTAACTACTGGAGGCAAAGGGGTGATTTCTTTAATAATGAGCAGCTTGAAGAAGGTGCATCTTCCTGTCTCTTCTCATGGGCTGTTTCACTGCCGCCTCTCCTTGATGGTTACTAAAAAAATGTCTTCTAAATTCCATGTTAAAATACTGTGGGAATGACATATAAGCAGTTGTTCTGTGCAGATGTTGGCTCTGAGGTGAAGGAAACACTTCCAGCCCCCTAACACTTGTCCCAGTAAACTTACGGTGAAGTTTGTTTTCAATCTCAGAAATTAGAAAGGGTTCTGATTAAATGAAAATATAAACTCAGCAAATGGTGTTACCAGGAGGGAGCAGGGCTGGGGAAGGGTCTGGAGCTGGCCAGGAGCAGCTGAGGGACCTGGGGATGTGATCCTTTTATTTCTACATCTTGAGCCAAACTATTGGAATTCTTAATTTCTTTGCAGTATTCAAGCACATTTTAATACTGTTGTCCATCTTCCAGTCCCAAGTCATCATTCCTTATCCTGGGATGCTGGTGAGAGCTGCAGGATGTTTTGCTGTGGGCTGATGGTGTGTCCTGTGCTCTGACAGCCCTTGCCTCTCCTGCTCCTGCTTCTCTTGGCTCTTTGGGTCTCTCTGTATTTCACAGGGCAGCTCAAGCCCTGTTTCTCTTGGAACCCCCAGCTTATGGCACAGATCCTGTTAGTTCATTGGTTTGGTCCCTTGCATGACCTTCATACTGCCAAATGTTGTCTCATGTCTGCCATTCTGATACTCAAATCACTGAATTTCTCCTGGATGGAATCAGAATCCTGAAATCATTTTGGTTGGAAAAGACCTTTGAGACCCTTGGGTCCAACCCTTCCCCCATCCCTGCCATGTCCCCCCCAACCCCATGTCCCTCATCCCCACATCTCCAGGGCTCTGAAACCCCTCCAGGGATGATGGGGACTCCAGCCCTGCCCTGGGCAGCCTGGGCCAGGCCCTGACAACCCTTTCCAGGCAGAAATTCTTCCCCAGCTCCAACCTAAACCTCCCCTGGCACAACTTGAGTTGTGCCCAAAGTTCCTCTTGTCCCATCCCTTGTTCCTTGGGAGCAGAGCCCGACCCCCCCTGGCTCCAACCTCCTCTCAGGGGGTTGCAGAGAGCCACAAGGTCTCCCCTCAGCCTCCTCTGCTCCAGGATCAACACCCCCAGGGCCCTCAGCTGCTCCTGGGCAGAGCTCTGCCCCAAACCCTTTGTTGCCCTTCTCCATTTGCTGACTTTATGTTTTAATCTCATTTCATCAGAACCCTTTCTAATTTCTAAAATTCAAAACAAAAATGTCAAGCCCCAGTTATTCTGTTTTCTCTCTTTTCAGACCCTAACAACTAATTCTCCAGAGTGATAATTCCCCTTTTGACATTGCCTTGCCACTTGTCACTTAGCCAATTTTTTATTTACCTTTGTGTCATTTCCTTGTGTCTGCAGCTCCCCTAACATTTCCCCTGGCTACAGATAAAAATACTTCTCTTTCAGCTAAGTCTTCCATTCTTTGTCTAGAAAATCTGCTATGTTACAGCTCACACATGAACACTCTCCTGTTTTTTAGTGATACAAATGGTTTCTCTTTAAAAATGTCACTCATGTGAAACAGTTTTGTAAGGTTTTAAGGGTTTACAACCAAAATAACTGATTCTGCATGTTAAAAAAAGGAAAAATACGTGTTTTTATGTCAATTACTTGATATTTCAGATAGTTAATGCAATATTGTGTTCTACTGAAGCCACAGCCCCAGATTAAATGTAAATTGAAACCTAATAATCATTAAAAGGTCCAAATTAGAGTTGCCCAGTTTAGCAGCTGAGACTTGAGGGGGATTAGATTCACCTGGGCAGAGCTGCAGTTCAGCAGAAACATTTCTGTAAGCTGATTACTGGTTTCAGGTACCAGGGGGGTTGTGTTGGTTACAGAGGAGCTGGTAGGGGTTCTGTCCATTTCTGTACCCGTTATTCTTTAGGCTGTTCATTAAAGTCATTTATGGGGAAGCTGACCTTGAAAGCAAATCCTGCTTGTTGAAGGGGGGATTGTACAAGTGCTGAGCTGTCTGTTTGCTCTTCAGGGTTCTGGGTGGGTGAGGGTTGTAGGATCCTGCATGTGGCATCATCCCTGCTGTAGAGCTGGGCACTTTTCCATAGTACTGGTAAAGAAAAAGACCTTGGCTTCCATGAGTTGTATTTCTAAAGGTCAGAGGGTTTGATAAAACAGAAAATCTGAACATCCTGTGGGGTCTGTCATGGACTGGTAACTAAAAAGTCTGTTAGGACTTCTGGAAAAGCCAAAGAATCAACAGGAAAGAGAAGGTTACTGAGGCTGTTCCCATTAGAATATTTTTTTACCCCTTTCTACTTCCTGACAGTGTTCAGTTCACCCTCCTAGCTGGGTTGCTCAGTGAAGTTCTCAGGAGGGCTCCCGCTCTCTGTGCTCTCCTGATGGGCCCTTCCTCTCCTGACCACTGCAGCTGGAAAGCCTGCCCCAGGATCCATGGATGGTGTTCCTGCTGGGACTGAGGCTCTTCTGCCAGCCCAACCTTCATCCTGCTGAGGCTGCTTCATAGGAATGGGAATTTCAGTGTTAAATTTCAGTGAAGGGAACTCACCCAGGCAGGGCAAGGCGTGTGGAGCCAGGCTGAGAGAGTTGGGGGTGTTGAAGCTGGAGAAGAGAAGGCTGCAATGGGGAGACCTTAGAGCACCTTCCAGTGCCTGAAGGGGCTCCAGGAAAGCTGGGGAGGGACTTGGGACAAGGGCCTGGAGGGATGGGAGCCTGCGAGGGGGAAGGGTTTGGAGCTGGGAGAGGGGAGATGGAGAGGAGATCTTGGGCAGGGAGGGAGGGAGGGAGGGAGGAATTCCTTGGGGTGAGGGTGCTGAGCCCCTGGGTGCCCAGGTTGCCCAAGGAAGCTGTGGCTGCCCCATCCCTGGCAGTGTTGAAGGTTGGATGGGGCTTGGAGCCCCCTGGGCTGGGGGAGGGGTCCCTGACCATGGCAGGGGGTTGGGACTGGGTCAGCTTTAAGGTCGCTTCTAACCCAACCCATTCTATGGTTCTGTGATATCTGAACTTGGTGGTTAATTCAAACCCCATGTTTTATGCTGTACCTCAAAAACCCCACAACTCCTTGAGGGGATTTGGGTTTTTTTCCCCTATTTATATACTTAGGAGAACTTTCTGCCTAGGTGCACGCACCACTTCTTTGCAGCCTTTTCTCCTGTGTTCCTGCTGGTGCTCCCAGCTGTGGGTGTCAGACACAGCTTGTCCCTTTGCAGCCCTCTGAGGAGCACAGAGGCCTCTGCAGAGGTGGTGTCACGCCAGTGCCCAGCTGTGTTTCAAGGCCAGACTTTCTGTTTGCTGTTGGTATTTTTCCTAAAATGAAACCAAAGCAGAGGAGCCGTCTGGCTGGGCTGCAGAAATGCCCTGCAGTGCCCTCACTGCGGCTGCAGCTTCCTGGGCCCTGCAAGTCTCCTGCCAACCCTGGAACGTCCACTCAACTTACTGTCAAAGAGGCAGGAGCATTAGCAGCTCTGCTTCAGCTGCGTGCTTGAGACCTGACTCTGTCAAATTCATCTAGGTGAGACAATTCAGTATTAGACCAGAGGTCTGGGGAGCAATTTCTGGTTTTTTCCTCTTTGTCTTGGGTGGGTTGGGTGTTGGTGGGACCTCCCGTGCAAACCCCAGCTCCAGCAGCTTCTCCTAGAGGAACTGCTTCCCTAAGGTGGCTTCGTGCAGCCTCGAGTGGCTTGTCCACATGAATCAAGGTCCTTTATTAGAGTCATAGAATCATCATGGTTGGACAGGACCTTCCAAGATCGTAGAGTTTAACCATCAGTCCTGCAGCCCTGTTTCCAGAGAGAAACCAGTATTGATCAAGTTTGTTTAGCACCACGACACACCCAAACCTTCCTAAGTCAGGAATTAAAAAGTTCCTAGAAAACTGTGTCTGTACTGGGCTGCAAATGAGGATTTCAGCAGAGCAGAGGCAACGTGTCGCTTGTCTCATTCTCCAAGGAGAAGCTCCCTGAATAAATAGGAAGGGAATTGTCGATCCTTCCAGTATTATGTAAATGCCTTCATGCTTTGATGTCCCTCCTGTCATTAGTTTGACACTAGCTGGAATTAATGGCCAGAAAACTCTATTACAAACGGGGCAGATAGATTTCTCTTGACTGCTTCTGATCCCTCATGTGAGCTTCGCCGCTCTCGCCATGGGATTTTTAAAAGCAGAAAGTAGGTCACGGCGATGTGTGTGAACATAGGCTGAGAAACGGGCTCTAATCTCAGCATTAAACAAACATGACTGTAATGCTGAAGGGAAATTTTCTATTTTAAGCACTTATTTCCATTTTCGATACCTCGTTTCTGCAGCACAAGCAGATGGGGACTTCTGTGGGCATGCACCCGCAGATGGGATTCGGGAAGCAGTAAAAAAGAGATATATGTATCCACAAAATTAAACGTGTGCCTGTGTGTGCAGATCCAGAGGTACTGGTGTGCTTCAAGAGTGACAATATGTATTGTCACTTCTCAAGGATTCTTCAGCAGCTCGTACAGAGCAGGCAGGGAAAGAGTCAAAGTACCAAAATATGTAGGTCAAGCGAAGTGAAGCGTTTGGAATCTGAGCAGCAATCAAACACGAAAGGTTCCAAGGCTGGAATGACTGATCCTGAGGTGCTTGGGCCTGAAGCAGGGTTATATTAACATTTTTCAGAGTTCCTGACTTCCCTGCATATTTCTAAGATTCTTGGTCCTCTGGCTGCCTCGCTCACTGCTCTGGGTTTGGGGATGAGTCTTGGCTTACGAGCCCAAAGTGAAAGGAATTGTTGGGATTTTTTTCCCTAGGAGAAGGGTTAATAAGGGAGGTGGTGCTGTCTCTGTTGAATGGTTCTGGGAGCTGAATGAAGGCGAGGATAGAAGGTAGGGTGTGAGGTATGAGCAGCAGGGAGAAAAGGAAAGTGGATCTGGATTCATCTTGGCAGCCGGGTGCTCAGGAGTTAAATCTGTTGGGAAGATGAAGTGCTGAAAAACTACTGAGGGGAGATGGTTTGGGTGGATAGGCAGGACATTCATAGACTAACTAACATGGCTGTGTCAGGAGTTCTTTAGCAGGTCTGTCAAAAAGGAGGAAACTAATGAAAATGGGAGCTAGGATGTCAGGCTCTGGAGATTTGAAAGCTGCAGAGATTAAGGGACATGATGCTTTACAACTACTGAACTGCATGAGCCAAAGAGAAGGGGCTTTCTGATTTATTAACATGAAAAGGCTGAAAGAAAACTCTTAAACACAGATGGAGGAGCAAATGATGCAAAAAAAGTGGCAATAGAGGCACCTTTGTCTGCTCTACTTCTGGTTTGTTGGGTTTTTTTTGTTATTATTTGACTTGATAAGAAATACTGTTTAACAAGGTTGGAGCTTAATCCTCAAGAGTTACTCTCTCCATGTAAGGGAGTAGAAGCAGGATCAGCCTCTGACCCAGCAGCAGATCTGACCCACCTGCACCCCTGGGGATGGAAGGTCCCAGGTAACAGAAGAGGTCAAGCACTGTTCCTGGATTAGAGATGTGAAGCATGACTGATTTGCAGCCTGGTTTCAATTAATGAGAAGGTAACAGGACAAGTGATGAAACAGCCAGCTAGAGAAATAATAAACAATGCACAGCACTCTGGGAAGTCTTTCAAGCTGCTTTTGTTTGACAGGGTGGCAGATGAGGTGGATTGGGTGCAGTGAGCAAGGATGTTTCTTTAGCATCACCCCAGTTTCCTAATTTGCTTTTGAAAAGTTTTCTGAAGACAAGAGCCTGTTGTGTGCCCTCCTCAGCTGGAGAAATAGCTCTGGAAAGGAACCTGCCTATCAGTGGATCACTTCCAAGGAGTGGACTGGACACTTCAAGAAGGTGTGGTCCTTGTTCTTGATGTATTTCTGTTTAAGTATTGACCCTCAACAGAATATGGCTGTCGTGATCATTCAGTAGGGACTGCAAGTGTTTTATTTATTTTTGTTTCCTTCTCTGGCCGTGATGGCATTTGAAGAAAGAATTCAGCACTTGAAGGTTGTCAGGAGAAAGCTTGGGAACTGTAAGAGCTCCCAGCTGGGATGTGGCTCAGCACAGATTCTGCTGCTTCTGCTCCAGTGGCTGTTGAGCAGGCAAATGGGGACAGTCCAGGGACATGGGGGATGAGTGACCCCCCCGTGACAAGGCATGGCAAACATAAAATATTTGTCATTGGGCAGTCTGTCTGGTGTGAGCATGGGGTAAGAAGAAGTCTTACACCATGTTATGATCTTGAAGACAAAGAAGCAGTTCTGTCTCTACCTGAAGAGATGTTTGCAGGCCTGTTTTCACACTGGTTTGGGGAGATGTGATCTGGTCTTGAGTGCAGAAGGATAAGGCTTAGAGAAGGTTGGAGTTCCTCAACTTGAGCTGCCAGATCATCATCAGATGCTGTGGAGGGGATCTTTTCTTTAGGAATTTTGCTGGCTTTTTATACTTCAGCTGTTTGGTGGAACATAGGAGGTTCCAGCTCAAGATGAGGAGAAACTTCTTGGCTCCTTCTCTGGAGCCTTTCCAACCCCCCTGGCTGTGTTCCTGTGTGCTCTGCCCTGGGGGATCCTGCTGTGGATCTCTGGGGGTCCCTTCCAGCCCCTGAAATCCTATGATTCTATGTCCATGTTTGAAGGCCTTGAACTCTGAGCTTTGCTGAACAGATCTTGCTGCTCACCTCAGAGGCTTCTGCTCTGCAGCACTGTGTGGTTTGGTGACCCTGGATTCACCTGGAGCAGGGTCAGGACCCTCCCAATGTCCCCCTGCCACCTCTGGGACACTGCTCCAGCCTCTGTACCCTGTGTCTGAACTGCAGCAGTCCCTGGGTCAGGGTGAAGCTGTTTAAATTTGGTAACAGCCCTTTCAGGGGAAATCACTTCTCCCTGCCTGGAACAGGGGGTGACAGCTCTGCAGGTCAGGGCTCAGCATCACTGCCTCCTGGGGACAGCACAGGGGACAGCCTGGCCCTGCTCGGGGTGGTACCAGGCAGAGAGGAGACTGCAAAGGGGATGAAGTTCACCCCAAAAACTCTTCAGGGTTTCCTTCCTTGAGCACTGTCAGCTTCCAGATTGCTCTGGAAGTCCAAGAGGCTTTCTGTAGGTTGTTAAAGCAACACAGCTCAGTGTGAGACTTTGTGGGATCACAGAGACACAGAATGTTCAGGCTTGGAAGGGACCCCAGAGCTGCTCCAGTGCCAGCCCTGTCCCAGCAGGATCCCCCAGGGCAGGGCACACAGAACACATCCAGGGGGGGTTGGAAAGGCTCCAGAGAAGGAGACTCCAGAACCTCTCTGGGCAGCCTGGGCCAGGGCTGTGTGGAAGGGCAGGTGGTGCTTATTTTAAACGTAATTTAGTCCCTGATCACTGTTTTTGTGTGGCTGTCACTTGCAGACCTGAGCACACGTGTGTGTGTGTGTGTTTGTGTGTGTGAGTGACATCTCTGTGCTCAGGAGCTCTGACCAGGTTGGTAGCAGAGGGGATGAGACTCCACTGCCTGTTCCTTACAACTGGGGTTCTGTGTGTATCCCCTGGGGTAAAGCTGGGTCCAGCTCTGGGGTCCCCATCAGCAGAAGGACACGGAGCTGCTGGAGCCAGTGCAGAGGAGGCCCTGGAGCTGCTGGGAGGGCTGGAGCAGCTCTGCTCTGGAGCCAGGCTGAGAGAGTTGGGGGTGTTGAGGCTGGAGAAGAGAAGGCTGCAATGGGGAGACCTTAGAGCACCTTCCAGTGCCTGAAGGGGCTCCAGGAAAGCTGGGGAGGGACTTGGGACAAGGGCCTGGAGGGATGGGAGCCTGCGAGGGGGAAGGGGTTTGGAGCTGGGAGAGGGGAGATGGAGAGGAGATCTTGGGCAGGGAGGGAGGGAGGGAGGAATTCCTTGGGGTGAGGGTGCTGAGCCCCTGGGTGCCCAGGTTGCCCAAGGAAGCTGTGGCTGCCCCATCCCTGGCAGTGTTGAAGGTTGGATGGGGCTTGGAGCCCCCTGGGCTGGGGGAGGGGTCCCTGACCATGGCAGGGGGTTGGAACTGGGTGCTATTTAAGGTCCCATCCAACCCAAACCAGTCTGGGTTTCTATGATAATCCTTGGAGAAAACACAAGGATCCTTCTCATAACTCATGCAGATACCTGCTCCAAGAAGCACTTCAGGGGGAAGTCTCCTAAACTGAGCTCTTGTTTATATGAGCCTATGACAATGCTGGAAATAAGCCTTTTGTTTAAAATCAGAACTTCAGGTGCCTCAGTTGGTAAAAGGTGTGGAGTCCCTGGAGTGCAGCTCTAGATGGAGGCATCTCAAGAGGGTACCTGGTGGGACCTGTCCCACACTGTGGCCCAGAGCATTGCCCTTGATCCCAGAGACTTTTTTCAGTCCCATCTGAGATGTGATCACAAATTACTCACTTCCTGAGCATCTGACATTCCCAGCAGGAAGCAGGAACATGAGCACAAGCCTTGCTTGTGGGGAGCAATTAGAAGAGAGGGTGGGAGGAGTGACTGCCATGCAGCTCTGCTTCTTGCCTGCAATTTGTCATGAAGCAATCACTGCTGAAGACACTTACTGCTCCTTATTTGGAAGAATGAGCCAGGGCAAAAGCAATGTAATAAGGGAAAAGTCATAAAATAAGCTGTAACAATTGCAGCTTGGGTTTGGTTTTTTTTTTTTTTAACTGGCAGATTTTTTTATTTTTTTTTAAAGCAAAATGTGAACCCTGTGTTGAACTTTCAAGTTCCTGACTTGGCGTCTTCTCCAGTGAGGAGATAGTGGTTCTGACAGTCATTTTTTTAGCCTTCTGGATTATATAACAGCATGGAATTTCAGAAGGAAAGCAAGAAAATGTTTCTCGAATTGTCAGCACCCTCTGAGATGCCCTGTGGTTTCTCCAGGACCTGGAATATATTCCTGATCCTCTTTCTCCCCATCCGACTTCTCCACTGTGGATTTTAATTTGCTTCTCGTTGGAGCAAATTAAAGTATTTAGAGCAATCTCAGTCAGATTTGGTTGGAGCAATAGCTCTGGGTAGTTAAGCCCTTATCTTCTTCAAAGCCAGAAGTCATTTTCCCCCAAAAGCTGCATCTGAAGTGCCTGTGAAGGCTTTGGAGGCTGGAAGGGACATCTGACATCTCTGACATCTCGAGTCCCTGCTCAGAGCAAGGAAACCCCAAAGGCTGCTCAGGCTCTGTCCAGCTGGGGTTTGAGCTGTCTCCAAGGATGGAGACTCCACAACCTCTCTGGGCAACCTGTCCAGTGCTCAGTTTCCTTCAGATTTTTGTAAGTAAAATAATAATGTACAAGAATGCACAGTAATAGAATCATAATAGGAATAATAGTAGTAGTAATAGTGTAAAGAGTTGCCTGTATTCCAGTTTGATAAGGGGAGAGTCACTGGGTAACTGGTTTGGTGGCTCTGGTTGTTCTTCATCAAGGCTGCCAGCTTGGTGCTTTCTGTGTTTATTAAATGCAAAATCTTCTTTTAGTCTTGAGCTGTTATCTGTGTTTGAGCCTGGGTGTGCACTTGGCTCAGGCTGGGCTGCATCCTTTTCCATGCAGTTGTTTGTTTATCCCTTGGATTTTGGGTGTCTCTGGAGCTTGTCTGCAGCACACACTCACAGGGATTTTGAGACCCTTTGCTCTGACAATAAAATACTGAGAAGGTTCCAGTGAGGAACTGAGTGTACTCTGAAGGGATTAAAACACACCAAGGGAGCACTGAGCATCTTCACAGAATCATCTTGGAAGTGGTGCAGGGGAAGCTCTGAGGTGATGCTCCTGGATGCCTTCCCCTTCCTTGAGCAAGGGAAAGGAACCCAGAACATCTCAGCTGCCTGTAGGGCTTTTGACCTGGTGTTCCCCATGCCCTGACACCTCTGGTCAGCAGGGTGAGGGTGGGACCTCTGTGTGTGTGCATGAGAAAAATCAGAGTGGGGATGCAGGCAAATATCTCATGGGTCTGTAAGCCTGGACCAGAAGCTGTTGGTGCTGCTGGTGACTGCCCCCAGCAGAGCCTCAGCCAGCACCTGGGTGCTGCCAAACTCCAGATCTCAGAGGATAATCCATGAGGATGATGGGAGGACTGGAGGAGCTGCCACATGAGCAGAGGCTGAGAACTGGGTTTGTGCAGCCTTAAGGGAGACCTTATTACCATGTACCAGTCCTTAAAGGGTGCCTGCCAAGAAGATGGAGACTCCCTTTTTCCAAGGACTCACATGGAGAAGACAAGGGATAATGGGTACAGGTTACTCCCGGGGAGATTCCCATTGGGTTCCAGAAGAAAACCTTTCACTGTGAGAGCAATGAGACATCAGAAGGATCTCCTCCCAAGGGAGGTGGTGGGTTCCCCTGCACTGGCAGTTTTCTGACTCAGCTTGGCAGGGTGCTGGGACACCTCATTGCAGCTGTACTTGTACCTAGAAATTTGGACTAGATTATCCTTGGGGTCCCTTCCAGCACAGCATCCTGTGATTCTAGGGAAAAATTGGGTGTTGCTGACCTGCCTTCCAGCAACACCTCCTGAAGTTCCTTCCATACCCCCCAGGGTGGTGTGGGCTTGCAGTTCCTTTCAGATCACTGGGAAGTTGTTGCTGGGCACAGGTTTGTCTGCCAGCTGGCAAAATTATTGTTTTTAAGTGGTGATTCCAGCAAAGCAAACTGGACATCCACTTAAGATACTGAACCCACCCAGCAATCTGCACAAAAGAGCTTTAAGGAGGCTCTGAAGATTCTCTGTTTGCTTGGCTTGGTGCTGGCAGGGCCATCTCCTGGCTGCAGACTCAGTAATTGGGAGGATGCTTAACCTCCAGCTGGGGATCTGGTCAGTGCCCTATCAAGATTAACACCTCCTGCAGGAAAAAGGCTTTGTCCTGGTAATCCTCTCCTAAGAGTGCTCCTTGCTGGGGGTTCACTCTCTGACCTCCTGCCTCTCCCTGGGCACAGCTCTGACTTTTCTCCTGGACCTCTGAGCTGCCAGCACTGGGTCTGTCTGTGCTGGGGCTGCCAGAGGGGCTGTTTCAGATGGATTAACTCCTGACCTGGCTCAGGGGCCAGTGCTGATCTTTGCAGAGCAGCTGAGCAGACAAACAACCCTACGCTCTCAGCAGCCCCACTGAATGTTTTCTGCTCTTTCTCTGGGCCCTGCTGGGGGATCCGTTCAGGGAAGGTGCTTCTTGCATGGGATCCTTATTTTTCCTTTCAGAAGCAAGCTTGCTTTGTAAGTACATTGCTAATGGTATTTTTTTTTCCTTTAAGCAAGACATTGTAAGCTGTAATTCCTGTGTTGGTTTATATTGACAGTCCTAACCAGATTTTCAGCCATCAGCAAGCTCTAATGTTTGCTAAAATTACTTCACAGGTTTGTGGGATCTGTCAAATCTGCATTTTGTGCTGAGTACTTGAGCTGCTGATAGGTATTAAATAGGCACTTTTGTACTTGGTCCTCACAGGAGCTGGGCCAAGCTTTCTTGTTTGCTTTTATGGCTGTAATTCATAGGTCACACTCAGACTGTGTGCAGAGGGTCTGCAGAAGTGGGTTTGGAACTGAAAAATCCTCTTTTTTACAGTCCTGTGGAGCAGGATCCTACAGGATAGGGTCCTACAGGACTCTGTTTCTGACATCACATTTCTCGTGTCCCACCAAGCTGACTTGAATAAGGAGGAACTGAATAGTGGGGCAGGGTGGGGGTGACAAACTGCAAGTGGCCACTTTGGGGACTTTGGGTGCAGCAGGTTTTGCTCCCCCTTGCACTGTCCCCGCCAAGCTGAGGTTTGTCACCAGCCTCAGGAGCTTCTGTGACTGCTCCAGATCTGGCCACTGGCCTCCTGGCTGCCTCCAGCAGCTCCCTTGGCTCCTTCCTGCAGCCCTTTTTCTGCAAGGATGGTTTGAGTTTGATTTTTTTTTAATTAGCATCTGTTAGGAAAATGTTGTATGAAAAATATTCAAGTCTTTGGTTTGCATTTCTCCTACTTTGGCAGAGGGAATTCACAGCTGCTTCTGAATCATCTTTCATCTGGCTTTGGGGCTTTTGCTAGAACTGAGGTTTGCAAATCCCTACATATTTGTGTTGAACTGTTCCAGGAGTTTAATCTGATGGCTCTGGTAGATGTTTCCCTTAACACTTCTTAGTATCTGCTCTCTTCTCCTCTACTCATTCCTTCCAGCAAGGTGTGTGAGGTTCTCCTCTCTACCTAAAGGTATAAATGCAACCTCTCTACGAACAAGAAACACTAACTGGAGTTTTTACTCCGAGTTTACCTGTTGTGACCCCAATTCCCCCCTTGGACTGGTGGATAGGACCCTGCCAGTGTGCAGCTCAGCTCTGGTACTCATAGAATCAGTCCAGATCTGTGGAGTTCAGTCAGTGTGTGCTCTGCAGCTGATGGGGCTCAGTGTGGGTCCAGCCCCAAGATCACTTAAATCTGTGAGAAAATTGATGTCAGATTTTCTTGTCTGTTCCAGGGCCTCTTGCTTGTACTCACAAGGACAGTGACAGTCTCCTGGGTTGTTTTTTTGGGTTTTTTTTTGCTTTAAGTGGAACTTCATAGGCAAACGAATGACAGGTCCCTGTCCAGAAGACTTTACAACAGAACAAAATTAAATCCCTCACTATTCTGCCCCACAAAGAGTCTTAAATAGTAGTGTCTCTTGACACATGTAGTGACACTTTGTGTACGGAGTGCTTTACAAACCTAAACAATCATGGTCTGTCCTAATAAAATATTTCCTGCTGAAACTCTCAGCCTGAAATCAACAGCCAGCATTTCCTTGCCTGATGTCCCTGATGTCCCTGCCTTCACCTGCCCCCTCCCTGCCTGCTCCTGCCCCTACTTACCCCTCATCTTTGCACAGAGGCAGCAGAGCTGTCTCCAGGCTTGGCCTGGGCAGCTCCTGTATCCTCTCTGCTGAAATCATCCGTGTCAGATGTCATCATTTAGCAGAATAATTGCTGAAAGCCACTGGCAGAAGAGCAGCATCTGCTCGCCAAGTCAGCACGGTGCTGGGATGCTGGGAGCATCTGCAGGGATGTGGCAGGAGAGGTGGGAGAGGCCCTGCCCCTGGTCAGAGAGGGAATTTCTGCAGTTCTTCAGCACCTTCTCTTGGTGCTGTTTCACACGGGGGTGAAGCAGTCCATCATCTTGTGTTTACTGGAGTTATACTTTGGGTTCCCATTCTCTGGCCTTCAGAGTGCATGTAAGAGCAAAAAAATAAATGCAATTTGTTTCTTTGGATCAGAGTCTAAACAGTGACTCTTCCCCAGCTGTGAACTGTTAGAGCATAACATCACTGCCCATGGTTGGTGCCTGTCTTGTGGTGCAGGTATCTGCCTGCAGTGTTGGGTACCAGCAAAATGCTCTGTATTTGAAATTTCATCAGGAAGAAAGCATGTCTGCAGCATGCCACGTGTTCTGTTGTTTCTCTTGGGACACCTGAGTTCAAACTCTGGTGCCCTGAGCAGTCTTGTGGATTGTGTGTCACGTTTCCCTTGGAAGATCCACTCCTTCTTTGTTCCCTGCATCTGTGTTGGGTGCAACATTTCTCAGCCCTTGGAAGCAGAGCACACCTGGGATGTCCTCGTTCAGGTCAGCTTGGGAGCTGGGAGCATAGAATTGTAAAATCCGAGACTGTTATGGGTTGGAGGGACCTTAAATCCCCCCCAGTGCCCCCTCTGCCATGGTCAGGGACCCCTCCCTCAGCCCAGGGGGCTCCAAGCCCCATCCAACCTTCAACACTGCCAGGGATGGGGCAGCCACAGCTTCTGGGGGCAACTTGGGCACCCAGGGGCTCAGCACCCTCACCCCAAGGAATTTCCCCTTTCTGGTGCTGGTGTTGTCCTTGTCTCATCTCCTTTAGCCCAGGGCTGGGGCTGGAGGAGGAGGATGAGCTGGGGCTGGCAGCAGCTCAGGGCAGGCAGAGATTCTCTGGACAGGGAGATCCCAGGTCCTTTCTCCCCCCAAGGGTTTTGAGATGTCATTAATTGAAACCTGGTGACACCAGCTCTGAATTTGGGTAGACAAACACCCACCAAGGCCCATGTCCCATCTGCCACGAGTTAAAGCTGATTAATTCTGCTGCCTTTCCTGGGGATTAGCTGTGAAGTCCCTGCTCAAGTGTGCCTGGGAACAACTCAGAATAGGAACAGGCAGCCTGCCCTACACCTCTGACCTTGCAAAGGTTCTGACCCCAGGCATGCTGTGTGGTGTTGAGCTCCAGAGTTACATCAGGAGAAGGAGCATTTGTGTAGGCATCTGAGATTCTGATGTGGTTCTGGGTTTGTTCAGTCCCCTCCTGCTCTTGTAAGACCAAAACCCCTGATGAGATTGCTGTAAGTACTGACTGATTTGTACTGAATTCATTATGTTACTGTGCCATGTGAAACAAACAGCCCCACAAAAGCCATCCTGCTCTTCCTTAATCATTTTTTAATTCAAGTTATTACAAGCTCTATGAACCTCTGTTCCACCTTGTTACAGATGCTTTGCCTGCAGCTGGCTGGGCCTCCAGCTCCTAGAGGAGGCAGCACTTGTTGCTTTTTTTATAAGTATTGTGGGGTTTAATTATTTCTTCCCTTCTTGTTCCTTCCGAGTGTTAACAGTGGGGTTGCTTTCATTAACTGCAGTTTTGCACCAAACTCAGGATCATCTTCAGGGATTTCATTGGAGAAACACTCTCTGTTTCCCTTTCTGAGCTCCAGGCTGGCAAGCAGCATCGTCAGCCGAAGGGAAGGCAGAAATATTAAAAGCATGAAGGGATGGACTGGGAAGAGAGTGCAGCACATTGCCTTGGGGAATGAGAGGAGGAGTTTGTGTCAATTCTGCTTGGGATTTTTCCAGAAGAAACTGGAAATCACTTTGAAAGTCTAATGTTGTTGATAAAAGAGTTGAAAAATTCACATCTTCTGAAACTGAAAAGGAATCTGGAAAGTCTTTTAGACTGATCTCAGGAAGAAGTTCTTCAGCAGGAGGGTGCTGAGACTCTAGAACAGGTTGCCCAGAGAAGCTGTGGCTGCCCCCTCCCTGACTTTGGAAGCTTTGAAACAACCTGGCCTTTTACAGAGCAGCCTGGGCTATGGGGACCTGGGCTGCAGTAGCCACGTGCACACTGATGTACAGGATTCCTTTTGGTGTAAGTTTTAAACCTCAGAGGTGTTATGTAGCTTAGTATGTATTTTATTTTTGTATAAATTCACAGCTTTCCCATAGCCCCATTTATAGCTTTCACGTGCTGTATGGATTGGTGCAGCTCTTCTTTACAACGAGAACTTAACTTACTCCTTAGTGCTTTGCCCCAGCCTGGCTGTTATTGCTGCTTTTATTTGTCTGCTGAAGTGATTTAAGGTTGAAGTGTTGAAAATAGAATCAATATCAAGAAGATATTAGAATAGTATCATAGACTGGGCTAGGTGGGAAGGGACCTTTCGAGGTCATCTAGTCCAAGCCCCTGCAGTGAGCAGGGAATCTTCACCTTAACCAGGTTGTTCAGAACCCTGCCCAGCCTGACCCTGAATGTTTCCAAGGATGGGCCATCATCTACCACCTCTCTGGGCAGCCTGGGCCAGTGTCTCAGCACCCCCAGCTTAAAACATTTCTTCATCTGAATCTCCTCTCTTTCAATTTAAAACCATCACCCCTTGTCCTGTTGCTGCAAGCCCTGCTGAAAGTCCCCATCTTTCTTACAGACCCCCTTTAAGTATTGGAAGGTGGCAATAAGGTTTTCTTCAGGCACTGGAAGGTGCTCCAAGGTCTCCCCATTGCAGCCTTCTCTTCTCCAGCCTGAACACCCCCAACTCTCACCCTCACCCCAAGGAATTCCTCCCTCCCTCCCTCCCTGCCCAAGATCTCCTCTCCATCTCCCCTCTCCCAGCTCCAAACCCTTCCCCCTCGCAGGCTCCCATCCCTCCAGGCCCTTGTCCCAAGTCCCTCCCCAGCTTTCCTGGAGCCCCTTCAGGCACTGGAAGGTGCTCTAAGGTCTCCCCATTGCAGCCTTCTCTTCTCCAGCCTCAACACCCCCAACTCTCTCAGCCTGGCTCCAGAGCAGAGCTGCTCCAGCCCTCCCGGCAGCTCCAGGGCCTCCTCTGCACTGGCTCCAACAGCTCCGTGTCCTTCTGCTGCTGGGGACCCCAGAGCTGGATGCAGGACTGGGATTTAGAGGTCTGCAGCATTCTTGGGAGCCTTGAAATCCCAACCTTCCTGGAGAGAGATGAAATCCTCATGTTCACAAAGATGTGGGTGCACCTGGGGCTGCTGTCAGAGAGCAGACTGGAGCAAGGTAGAGATAATAACCTCACAAAAAGCAACCACCAGGCATGGATGGTGAGGAAGAGGAGAGCCCACAAGAGTCCCAGTGCTGCTGCTGCAGGGCTGTATCTCAGTTCACAGCTGAGCTTTCTTGCTTTGTTTTTTTTTTCTAAATATCTTCCAACTGCTCATAAAGACTTGAGGAAAAGGCTGATCTGCAGGTTTTCAGTACTCCCTGTGACAAACCTTATTGGAATAGCTTTATGTAGTCTGACTTCTTGATTTCCATCCCTTTTTCTGTGCAGTGTTGATGAACAGTTCTGTGAACTGTTGTTCTGTGCAAGGTGCCTCCCAGGGTCTGGTAACAGAATCCTTGGCTCTGGAACCTCTCGGGTTGCTGCTGGCTCTGGGTCTGTGCATTTGGTTTTATCACAGGCCAGCAAGGGCAGATGGACATTTTCCTCAGCCAGATAAAAAGCACCAGGCTTTGATGTGTTGGTGTGTTCAGCAAGCACTTTATTGGAAACTGGGGGAAGATTTGGCTAAAGTGGGCAATATGAAATACACAGCCAAAGGCCTTGGGGGTATTCAGGAGAAACTGATTCACTGCAATGCTTCAGCATTTGTCCTCCCAGTAAAGAGAGAGCCCAACATCCTCTGGGTGCTGTGGCTCTGGGGTGGCATGAAGGTTTTTGTAGCCATGGTCTGATTCAGTGTGTGGAACTTGCTGGCTGGGCAGGAGAGGAAGGGGCTTTGGTTTCCCCTCCTCCTCCCTGTGATGTGCTGAGCAAGCTGTGCTCAGCATTTCTGTACTGATGGACTTGAAAGCTTTGCTCAGCCTCACCAGCTCAGGCTCTGGGGTTGTTCCAGCTCTTGTATGAATGAAAGATCTCCCTGGAGACCAGGGTGAGAGCCTGTCCAGTGTTTGGAAACAGGCCAGCACTCTGAGGCGTGAGTCCACTCGGGGTCTTACAGTTGAATCAGGATGCAGGAATCCCCATCACTCTGTTCCTTCTGTTTGAAGAGCTGGATCAAAGCAGGAAAAAATGAATATTCATGGTCTCTGGTTTGGCTAACAGTGTTACCTCTTGGCCTCTGAATGCCACATCATGCAGTAATCTACTGAAAATATTTCAGCTTAATGTTTCATTTCTGACTTGGTCCTTTTCTTGTCTAATTTCAGTCTTCCCAGGAGAAATCATGGATGAAAAGATGTCTTACAAAGACTTTCTCGATCGCAATGAGTCCTGGACAGTGGATGACAGAGAGCTGTGCTTTGAACCACAGCCCGTGTTCAAACCCATGGATATAGCTGGTAGGACTGTATTCCTCTGCAAACTCTGATATCAGTTATCTTCTCAGTCATGCAACAAGATAAAGTCCTGTCCCTATGGGGGGGTTATTCTCTTGCCTTGTATTTATGCCTCTGTCCTTGGGGATATGCAGCTCTTTCCCTGAAACACAGAACATCTTCACACCAGAGATATTCAAATCCTGCCTGGATGCAGTCTTGGGTAATTTGCTCTGGGTGATCCTGGTTGGGGTAGATGATCTCTATAGATCCCTTCCAACTCTGATAATTCTGTAATTCTGTGAATGAACTGAGCACATCCAGGCCCTGCCTTGCCCTGGAGCACCCTGAGCTGCTGCCCTGCTCTGTTAGAGCACCCTGAGTCTGGGTGAGTAGATTTTCTCCCTGACTTGGCTCACACAGTGACAGCAGGTTTTTGGGGTTTTTTTGTTGGCTCCCACAGTTTAACCACTTTCAAATCCTGTGGCTTTCTGTGCAAACCTTGCCAGAAGTCCTTGCCAGCTGCCAGCAGAGCCTTCCCAGCTCTGGGCAGTGCTGGTTCAGCTGTCACGTAGCTGTGGTTGCACTCAGGTCAGGCTGTTCTGGGGAGCTGCTGACTCTCTTGAAAATTAAATGAACCTTGTATAACTTGTCCCTGCAAAAATCTCCCCTTTCACCCAACGTCTTCCATCCAATTTTCTCTCATTTCTGAGAAGACTGATGGGAAATTGCTTGCTTGCTGTTGAGGTGTGAGAGATGTGTGTGCTGCCCAAAGTGCAGCACTGGAAACCTGGCTGGAAAAGGGTGGAACTTTTGTATGTATGTGTGGGTTTGTTGAGCACTTTGTACCTGCATACAGATTATTTTCTTGCTGGCTAAATCTTACATTTGCTAAAAGATTCTGTGAAGAAATTATATATCGTTACAAGGGTAAGAAATGATTTGTGGAACAACAGGAACAAAAGAGCATCTCATTTCTCAGACCCAGTTGTTGGGTTTTTCCCTCCTGTTACTCAGAGGAAAGACTGAGATGTTGATGTAGTTTTATGTTCAATAGCCAGATGACAAACTTGTTGGTTAGGAGCAATTTACATACTTAGCCCATCACCCAGTGTTCTGTTGGCCTGGATAATGGGAAGCTGTGAGTTCTCTATTGCACAGAAGCACGTTTTCCTTACGTTTCATGTCCTCAGAGGATCTTGCACACCTGTATGTGGTGCATAAGGCACCATCTATAATTCATTGTGAAAGTATTCCCCATCCTGCTCTGCCTGGTACCATGTAAACAAGAGATTCTGCTTAGAGCTGATCTGATTTCCATAACTGAGCAGAGGAATCAGAGAGGGCAGATGAGCTTTAAGGACTTGTCAGCAGAAGGAGAAAAATGGGAACAGCAGACTGGTTTATTCAATATTTTTATGCTCACTCTCTGGAAGAGAGTAGGATGTTTTTCCTCCCAAGGAGGGAATTCTCTGGTCAGGGGGTAGCAGGACTCCTGCAGCACTGCTGTGGGTCCTCATTCCTTGGTGAGAAACACAGGAAATGCCATCCTGGTTCCTCTGCTGGGATATTCTGCAGCTTTTGAGAGCACAGAGTCATTGAGGCTGGAAAAGACCCCTGAGATCATCAAGTGTGTGTGAGGCTGCTCTGGATTTGCTGGTGAATATCACAGACACCACTCTGGGATCTGGGAGTGGGACCCAACGCTATGAAAGGAACAGTGAAGAGCAAAAACTTCTGTCAGTGTTTTACACACTGGAAACAAAAAGATTTGTTTTAACACTGTTGTTGGAATGGAGGGTGAGAGAAAATAAACAACTGCCCAAGTGCTTGCAAGCTTTGGAAGTGCTGCAAGTCCCCTAATCACAAGTGCATCATGATTTACTGCTGTGTCTACAGGTAAATGTCCAAGTGTGAGGAGTTCCTAATTCAGTGCTCTACAGTAATTTGATTTTTATTAGTCCCCAGGCACTGGCAAATCTGAGCTAAGTCTCTGCACAGCAAAGGATGCAAATCACAAAGAAGCTTTCAGAAATGTTTTGTCCATCTTACCTCCATCTCTTTAGCACCTGTCTGGCTTCTAACATTGTAAATAAGCTGCAAATTTGGAGCAAGTAGAATTATTTCCAGGGCTAATTTAATGCAAGGACTGATAATTTCCTGAGCAGGCCCATCTATAGGGTTCACCCTTTCCATTGCCATCAGCAGAGAAGCGTTGATTACCAGTCACCAAAATGCTCAAACTTGAGTAGTGGAGGATCTTTGAAGATGGGAAACAGAAGCTCAGCCACAACTCTTCCTGCTCTTCCCTTTTTCCCTCTGGAGCAGAGAGGGTTTAATCTGGGCTGCTCATTTTTGCCATGTGAATGCTGGACAAAAAGTGGAGATCAGCAGCTTCTCTCATAGTTTTTAACTTGATTTTAGATGATGGGTTTGGTGTTGGTTTTTTTTTTTTTTTTTTTTTTTGGAATTAGATTTTGTTCTGCTTTGTGTTTATAATCAGGGGGAAAATAAAGGCAGTTACTTAGGTTTGGCAGTTCTGTTTTAAACAGCTTGAAATTAAAATTTTCTCCCATTTACTCTGAAGCAAGACATTATCTTGGCATCTCAGATATTTTGATAGATTTATAAAAGAACTCATGGAGCTGACCTGATCTTGACATCTTGGAGCACTGTTGGCTCTTCCAATCCCTGAAGGGAACCTCCAGGAAGGCTGCAGAGGGACTTTTCCTCAGAGTGTCCAGCCCTAGGAGAAGGGGAAATGGATTGAAAGTGCAGGAGAAGAGGTTCAGCCTGGAGCTGAGGAAGAAGTTCTTCAGCAGGAGGGTGCTGAGACTCTGGAACAGATTGCCCAGAGAAGCTGTGGCTGCCCCCTCCCTGGAGGTGTTCAAGGCCAGGTTGGATGAGGCTTGGAGCAACCTGGGCTGGAGGAGAGGTGTCCCTGGGCATGGCAGGAGCTTGGAGCAGAGGAGCTCTCAGCTCCCTCACAGCCTCACCCATCCTGGGGTTCCATGTGAACACTGGATGGTTTTTGGCTGTCACCCCCACAGGCAGCTGGCCTGACATAAAACTGAGGAGCAACCTTCAACTGGATTCCTTTGAATCGTGCTCAGCCAGGAAGAAATCTGGGCAGTGTCTGGCAGCCAGTGTGTGACAGCCCTGAGAAACGTCACACAGGAGGCCACTGGGACCAAATCCTCTCGTTGCTTTCTTGTGCCTGCCTGGGGAGAAATGCAGCAGCTGGCAGAAGCCTTAAGACACATCAGGGGCTTGTAAATTTGTTTGAGGGAGGGCTGCCACGTTCCTTTGCCTCTGACTGCATCCTGACAGTCATTCTGGAAGGGTCTTCATTTTATTCTATCAGTGAGGTCATCTGCCTGCTCTCTGACTTGGGGCATTTCAGTTAAACATTCCATCTTGGATAACTCAGCCTGAGGTGATGTTCTCTCTCCTCTCTGCTTGCTTGGGAAGAAAGGAGATGTGTGATACCTGAAAACCTGGAGAAAAGGAACTTTCTCTTGCTGAATCCTCAGCATCTGTTGCAGAGGACATTGTCCTTAAGACATTGACCAAAAGCAGGACAGAACTTCTGCACATGAGAGCAACCAAAGCTGTGAGCAGACAACTTCCCACGTGGACTGGAGCTGCTGGCAGCCTCACAGTGTGTCTGGAAGCACAGAATCAGCATGGCTGGAAAGGACCTTCAAAGGCCTAAGGGTGAAGGCTGCTCATCTGCTTGGGCATTGGGAAATGTGTGGTTTTCCTCTCTGGCTTGTAGCTGGGTTACAGTACTGGCCCACCAGTCCCTGTGTGCTGGGGTCTTGTTCTTGGGGAGGAGAGCCCATAGCTCGGAGAGGCTTTGGTCTGCCCTCAGGGAACTGATCCCCCAGGCTCACACTCAGAGGGTGCCCATCAGGTCAGCAACAAGGGCTTCCTTCTTGAGAGGAGGGACAAGTTCTCCAGGCAGCACTTGTCACTCAGAGCTCAGTCTCATTTCCTCAGAAGCAGTCTGACACATCATGTGTGTTTCTGTTGGCCTTAAACCCAAATCCTGGAGGTCTTTGTCCCTTGCAAGCAGCTTTCCCTCAGGAGCCCAGAGCTGCTCTCTCTCAGGTGCATCTTCCTCTTGGTTTTGAAATAATCTTTCTCTGCCTCATGTCTTTCCCCTGTGTGCTGACACTGCCCTTGTTCTTCTCTCCTGCCAGACCCCTTCAGCATGCACAGAGGGGAGAACCTGCCTGATTTATCATTTCCTACTGACATGAAGAATGTGCCGATGTTCACGGACCATGTTGATGCTTCCAGGGACATCCCTGGTGAGTTCCTCCTCAGGTTTTGTCCTTGATGGTCAAGTTTTGGTGTTTCCTCTGCTGACCCTCATGGGCTGCAAGCTGTTAAGCTGCTAAGAACCCAGACTGCGTAATCTCCCCACATGGTTTATTTCATTTGAAGTTTTCCTTCCTAATCCATTCCCATTTCCATCCTAAAT
Organism: Calypte anna; assembly: GCF_003957555.1. Lineage (NCBI taxonomy): Eukaryota > Metazoa > Chordata > Aves > Apodiformes > Trochilidae > Calypte > Calypte anna. The sequence goes on from NC_044245.1 coordinate 783,454, forward strand.
CCATTCCAATAGCTACCTCCAGGAAGGGTCTTTTTGAAGTACATTTAGGCAGAAGGAGATGGAACATCCAGACAAGTTCAGCTGAAGCAGCAGTTACCAATGTCTTCTCTTCATGCCTGGAAACCAAGTACACGTGGACTTTTTCCACAAAGGGGTTGTCAGTGTTTGGACTATTGGAGTTTGAGGAGTTATTTATAAGAATTCATGGGAGCAGAAGCAGAAAGCAAAAGGGAAATAATTTGCAAGTAAAAAAAAACTGTAAGCCTGTGCTTACTGCCTGACACCTTGTTAAAAATGATGTCTGCATAAATAATATACAGTGCAGTTTGCAGTGGTAGCTAATGGAGAGAGCTGCTTGCAGACCTGACCTGAGCTGCTTGTGAGCACAACAGGATGGTTTATTTTCTGAGTTGTGTAGACATTAATTTTTGGAGGGGGAGTGTTCAGGGTAGCATGGTGATTAACAAGAGGCCTCTTATTTCACTAGCACCACATGGATCTATGATGCTACCTGAACAACCTTTCTTGGGGTCCCTGTATTCTCCTGCAGAGGCTCTAGACCCATCAGCCTTCATTGGCCTGGATTCAACTGCAGAATTTCTGCAAGAACAAGCAGGTAAGAAACATATTTTTGCTGTTACTGTCTTGTCTTGCTTGCTGGGCTTGAGGGGCATGGAGCTGGAAAATCTTGGTTCCCTCGTCCTAAAGAATTTTATTGAGGGAGTTGAGATATAAATTTAGCCAAGGTTAGAAAGTGTCCTCTTGGCAGTTCTTGGTTCAGTGTGGAAGTTTGGAAGGTGTTAGGAGATATTGGTTAAGTTTGTAAGGGACCTCTGGAAGTCACCTTATCCAGGGCCACCTAGAGCCAGTTGCCCAGAACCTGAGCAAAGAACCTGCTCTGTTGGGCCCTGGGATCAGTGCTGGGTAGAATCCTTGTCTGATCCAAGCTTTCACACTGAAGGAGGTGATGTTCTGGTACCATTCTTAGAGGGAACTGAAAAGTCACCTGAGAATGAACTCTCAAAGCAGCTGAGTCAGTCCCTCCAGCTGAGAAACTGAAGCAGTGGCAGTGTCAGGACTCAATGCTTTGTTTTCCATAGTGCCTGAAGAACACTGGATGGGAGCTCAGCATGATGTGAAGGGACCAGATGCCTCTTTCTTTGTTGAGCCACCAGGTAAAAACAGTTTTGACTTGATCTGCAGGAACTGTTCCTAGAGTTTCTTAAAAACAGAAGCAGAGCTTCTTCTCTTGGCTGCCTTTGCAGGAAACAAAAGGCACTAATGGAGTGAAGTCACCAGAAAACCCTCACTGGTTCTGCTTCTCAAATCAATTTAGAATAGAAACTTTAGAATATAAACTTCAGAATATATATGTGTTTCTGGGAGGTGATACCAGACACATTCTGGTTTAGTGCTGCAAGAGATGGGGAGAACTCTGCTTTTGTAGTGCCTCTTTACCTCTAATTCAGGGTAACAAATTTAATATATACAGTTCCAAGCCCAACCCTCAGTAGATATTAGTGGCACATCCTTTCAGGGCCATGCTGTGTAGCAGAGCTTTGACCCATTGAAAATGTGGATTCCAGGCTGTGTCTGCATCCTGTGCATCTCTGACACTGAAGGGACCTTAATTTCCAGATGGGATGTGTATGCCAGCATGGCTTGACACTAATCAATTAACTAAATTAATCATAGAATAAATAATAGAATGAAATTATAAATATAAAATAAATCTAATAAACAAAATGATAAATCTAAGAAGTGCAATAGCTGTAAATAGTACATTACATAATACATATTTAAATAGAGTGCATAAAATTGGGTTGCACCTTGAGGTCCCTTCCAGCCTGACATCCTGTGATTCTATGAAAATTTGGTCTTGAAAAAGATTCTAAAACTGGAACTTGCCCCCTGTGAAGGCTTCTGGTGTTTGTACCCACTGCAAGTCAGACCTGCTGGGCTGGGTGATACAGCAGAGCCCTGGTGCTTACTGCTTGGAAGGGTCAAGGCAGCTCAGGGCACCAAGAACATCATTTGGGCTCATGCATAATCAGCAGAATTTTAAACTAAATCCTAATTGCAAATCTGTGTATTCTGTCCATTTGCCTTTAGCTGAATCTTTGAAGCTCCATTGTGACCCAGTTCCACTGTGGGTGTGTGCATGCTGTGCTGTTGCCTCCACAGCTGGGTCTTTAGTGCTGATTTGGGTGAACAAGCTGAGAAGAGAGGAATTAACCACTGCTCATAGGGAGAAAGTTCTGGAGCTGGTGGCTCCTGCTGGGACTTGGGGTAGAACTGGGCTGCTTTGTAGCTGAACCTTGCTCAGCTTTGTCACTGCAGTGGCTACTCTCAGGATACAAGTGGTTTCCTAGGTGTTGCATGAACTGTTTTTATTAAGATTAATGGTAAAAAACAATTCTGGTTTTGTCCAATCCACCCAGGATGCTGAAAGGGGGGAGAGAGAGAATCCCAGAGTCTCAGCTGGGAAGGGACCCCAAGGCCCATCTGCTCCAACCCTTCTCATATTCTTGTTGATCTGAGATGTCTCAGCACCCATGGAGCTGAGACTTCCAACTTTCCCAAGTGGGGGAATCCACCCCTTCCCCTGGGAGACCATTCCAAGGTCTGACTGTCCTCAGGGGGACAAATTTTCCTCTGGTGTCCACTGGGAATCTCCCCAGGAGCACCTTGTGCCCATTGCCCCTTGTCCTGTCCATGGGACTCCTTGTACCCAGGGAGTCTCCAGCTGCTTTGGAGCCCCCTCTAATTTCCCTGTTAAGAACTGGGAAGGTAACTCACACCCTGGCAGCTCCAGAAGAGAGAGCAGGTTGCTGAAGTCCTCCTGAGTGCCTGATGAACCTTCCTTTCTGTGCCCAGTGCCCCCCACAGTGACTGAAGCACTAAAGCCCACTTTGCCAGCAAGCCCTGCAGCTGTGGCTCCTGCTTTCCCTCCTCCTGCAGCCACAGCATCCCCAGGAGAGGCTGGAGCTCCTGATGGACCAAAAGGTAAAATGTCCCCAGGGTAAAGCTTGGTGCTGGGTTGAGGCCCTTCCTGAGCAAGCTGGGATGGTGGGAAGCCATGGGGAAGCACAGCAAGGGGTTGACAGAGTCCATTGGGGCTGAAGGTTTCTGGTACCTGAACTGTGTTGGTGAGAGACAGCAAGTCTGCTCAGCTTGTCAGCTCCTGGCTCCCCAGCCACTGACTGATTTAATGATCCTTTCTCCAAAGTTTAGCTTCAGAAAAATAGTAAGATGTTTCAAGACAAAGGTTATCCCATGTATACCAGCATGGATACCATATATTGCATGGTTACACATGGTACTATATATCAGGAGCTTAAACCCAGCCTGTTTTAAAGTCTCTCTTTAAAAAAAACAGATTTTTAAAGGCATTTATATACAGCATCAGACTCCTGGTGCATTTGACACCAGTTTTGTCCATTTACTTTCTGCTTTATTCCATTCCTCCCCATGGCTCACCAGGACACATCCTTACTGCCTTTAATATTCCTTACTCTCTTATTCTTCTGTAAAATCACAATCTTTACATTTTATTTTTGAGAGGCTCACTTTAGCACTGCTAAAAAAGGGAAGGAAAAAAAAAAAAAAGGCAAACCAAATGATGGCCAGTGCATAATGGATCCTTTTGCTTTGGTTCACTGCAATATTGGTTTCCTCTAAGTGGATCCTGAAATGCTATTTTTAAGAGACTTATTCTGTTCATTTTACATGTCTGCTTCAGGATTTAATATATTTTCCATTTTTTTTGAGGATACTTTTTAGATGTGGCTCAAAGAAGCAATAGAAATTGTATTTTTTTTGAGGGGGGATCTACTCAGCACTATAACTGAAAGGTTCAGGTCACCACACACTGCACAGAGCATGGGTAGTGCTTGGGGCTGCTGAGATTAATAGCTGCAGAAAAGAAATCTAGAGCTTCTGACTTTTGATAATTAGTAAAACTTGGCTCTAGACAGCTGGAACCTTAAACTGGCTGGAAAAACTCCTTTAAAAGTCCTTTAAGGGGTTTTTGTGAGAACGTGATCTTCAGCACAGGGGTTTGACTGCCCTGGGAGCTGAGAAATCTGATTTTGAAACTCACAGTTCAGCATCTGGTGTGTGAAAAGTGGATGAGGCCAAATCAGGCATGAAAGAATGAAGGGGAATTGGTGGTTCCCTGGAGAGCAGTGTTTGGTGTGTCTGGGGAGCCAGGGCTTCTGCTTGGGTTGCAGCACTGTGCCACCCTTGGGCAGCAGAAATGGTATTTCCCAGAATGGGTTGGGTTGGAAGGGACCTTAAATCCCCCCCAGTGCTCCCCCTGCCATGGTCAGGGACCCCTCCCCCAGCCCAGGGGGCTCCAAGCCCCATCCAACCTTCAACACTGCCAGGGATGGGGCAGCCACAGCTTCCTTGGGCAACCTGGGCACCCAGGGGCTCAGCACCCTCACCCCAAACAATTTCTCCCTCCCTCCCTCCCTGCCCAAGATCTCCTCTCCATCTCCCCTCTCCCAGCTCCAAACCCTTCCCCCTTGGTCCTTTTTCAAATGAAGTGGAATGTTTCAGGGTTTTTTCTGCTGCTGAAATGCACAGCTGTGCTCATCAAGGTGACACCAGAAGTGTCTGTGTCCTGCTGTACAGAACTCCTCACGCTGATTCCTGCAGATATGCTGCTGGAATTTGTTGCTCCCAGTGGATCCAGCATCTCTGGTCTCTTGCCAGCTCCATGGTACCAGGCAGTTTTTAAACAAAACCAAGGCCTCCCTTGGCTGATGGACATCTGGAGCAGAGGGAGGTCTAACACTGTAGTTAAGGAGACAAAATGAGGAGACAAACCAGAAGGTGTAGAAGGAGCAGCACCTCTGTGCACAGAGGAGCATCATCATCATCAGTTCACTCTGAGCATGCACTCAGATTGGCAAAACTTGGGAGTAAATGATGCTGAAAGGCAAGGAGTGCCAAGCCTCATCTTCTCTAGTTGTCCACTCATGCTGTTATGGACTTTCAGGTTGTGTTTTGTGGCTGATTTCTGTGATCTGTGTTTCTGTTGCAGCTACAGCCTGTGTTCCCATCTCAGGTGATGTGTCCCTTTCTGCAGAAGAAGCTGGGTCCATTCCTGCAGGAGACACCAAGCCTCCCCAGGCTCTGGATGCTGGGTCAGTCCCTGCTGCAGAACCCAACCCTTTCCAGGCTGTGGATGTTGGGTTTGCCAAGGCTCCTGATGCTGTCAGCACTGCACCCACCCTGGTGGCAGACACTGGCTTCACCCCAGGAGCAGATGCTGTGTCCCAGAATGCTGTGTCCCAGAATGCTATGGATTTGGAGTTTGCACCAGCAGAAGATGCAAGGTTTGCCCCAGCAGCAGCTGCAATGTCTCACCAGGCCATGGGTTTGGCATTCCCCCCAGCAGCAGATGCAGAACCTCATCATGCTCTGGATTCTGAGTTTGCCCCAGCAGCAGACAGGAAATCCCACCATGCTGTGGATTTGGCCTTTGCTCCAGCAGCAGATGCCAAATCTCCTCCTGGCATGGGTCCTGAGTTTGCACCAGCAGCAGATGCAGAAGTCAAGCATCAAGCTGGGGATTCTGGGTTTGCTCCTGTGGTGGAAGCCAAACCTCTCCCTGCCATGGACTCTGGGGCTGCCTCTGCAGAAGCTAAGGCTGTGTCTGCAGCTGCCACCAAGGCTGCTGTGTCTGAAGGGCTGGTGACATCTGAGTCTTCTCTTGAGCAGGACAAGTCACCCTCTGACAACCTTCCTGCAGGTGAGTGTCTGAGCCTGAAAACTTCAATCAGGCTGGAAATAGCACAGCAAGGAGAGAAGGTCCCTGCAAATCTGAGGTTCAGATTGGATATTAGGAAAAATTTCTTCACTGAAAGAGGTTTCCCAAGGAGGTGGGAGGTAGATAGTCAGGAGATGATTTAGTGGTGAAGGTGGTGTAGGGCTGATGGTTGGACTTCAAGGTTCTTTCCAACCACGATGATTCTATGATTCTGTTAGCTCAGCATCTTTCCTGGTAGCTCACAGTGATGGCAGCACACGTGCACATTGTCAGAGCTGTGAAATAAAGAGCATATTGGTTTGGCAGTTCAGGTTGTGGAATCAAAGAATTATTTTGGTTGGGAAAGATCTTTAGGATCATGGAGTCCAACCCTTCCCCCAGCTCTGCCAGGGCCCCCCCAGCCCATGTCCCTCATCCCCACATCCCCAGGGGTTGCTCTGAAACCCCTCCAGGGATGATGGGGACTCCAGCCCTGCCCTGGGCAGCCTGGGCCAGGCCCTGACAACCCTTTCCAGGCAGAAATTCTTCCCCAGCTCCAACCTAAACCTCCCCTGGCACAACTTGAGTTGTGCCCAAAGTTCCTCTTGTCCCATCCCTTGTTCCTTGGGAGCAGAGCCCGACCCCCCCTGGCTCCAACCTCCTCTCAGGGGGTTGCAGAGAGCCACAAGGTCTCCCCTCAGCCTCCTCTGCTCCAGGATCAACACCCCCAGGGCCCTCAGCTGCTCCTCACAACTTCTCCAGACCCTTCTCCATCTTCTCCAGCCCCTCCTCCATGCTCTCCAGACCTTCTCCTTGTGCTCCAGACCCTTCCCCACCTCCATTCCCTTCTCTGCACACTCTCCAGACCCTCAATATCTCTTTTCTGACCCAGAACTGACCCCAGGATTGGGGGTGCAGCCTCAGCAGTGCCCAGCACAGGGGGAAAACAAAACGCAGCTTAAGTAGAGCTCAGTTCTGCTGTCCAGGTACAGACAGAGGATGTGTTTCACGAGGATATTTCACTTATAAAACTGGAATATCTTCATGATTTTTAATTATTTTTTTTACCTGACACCCTTGGCAGTGATGGGTGTTTTCAGGACAGCTGCAGAGACATTTTAGTTCATCCCTGCTCATCCTTTTTTTTGTGCATCACCATAATCTTCAGCTTCTGATGAAATCCTGATGGATCCTCTAGGACCTAACATTTTCAAACCAGGGTATTTATCTGAGAAATGGTTTCTGAATAGACTGATAGGCTTTGTTGATCATCTGGTGACATTTCCCTGGAATGACTAAAGGCGTTGAAGGGCTGAGGACAGCATTTTCCTTTTTTCCATGGGGTGGACAATGGGTTTTCTGTGCTGCACAGATTCCTGAAGGGACAGTATCATTTCAGAGAGAAAATCACTGTCAAAATACAGCAAATGCACTGCCTCTGCCCAGTACTGTGTCAGCTGATGGCAGAAAGAGTTGGAGTGGGATATTTTCTTTTCTTTCTTGCCCTCTAGTATTCCTTAATTTAATGTGTGGAGTAAATTTCAAAAGAGAAGTTTTAACAAAAAAAGACCCTACTGGAACCTAATAACTGGTAGGCAGAGGTGGGTGAATGAAAGAATAAATACCAGACAACAGAGGAGCATTTGCCTTAGCAGAGCACTTCAGCTTGCAGGTGGGGAGAGCTGCTAGAAAGTGATCCCAAAAAGCAGGTTACCTCTGCTTGAAAAGTGGGAAAACCTGTAGTTTCTTATGGGAGATAAGAGGTAGATGAGGGAGTGATTTTTCTCTTGCTCAGTTAAAGAGAATACAGATTTTTATTCTTTACCTTCTGTTTGCAGGAGCAGCTGCAGATGTGGAACGAGAAACGAAAGCCCCAGAACCTTGTGTTGAACGTTCAGAGAAAGCTGAAGACAGCAGAGCCCCCCCCAGCCAGCACCCAGAGCATCTTCCAGCCCAGACAAACCATCTTGCACAACCAGCAGGTGAGAAATGCAAACCAGAGTGGGAAACTGGAGCCAGCACTTTGCTACCAGCTGATTCTGCCCCACCACCCAAGTTCTTTCTCTGTCTCCTCTCCTTCCCAGGACAAAGGCACCAGGGTTGCATTTCCAGCAGGTTATCAATGTGGGATAAAACATGGGGACTGTTTTAAATAGGTGGTAGTCTTAACTTTTGAAATTCCCCATCCTGTAACTTGTCTTTTTCCTCCTCATCCATAGCTCTGCCAAAGTGTGTCATAATTTTGATTTCTAGTTAAAACTTAAATAAAATTAATTACATATAGAACCATTCTCCCATGTAATTATGTCTTACAAAATTAAAACCTGTTGTAATTATGTGCAGCTAGGAATCTTGTAGTGTCTGAATGAATATATTCTAAGGTATTAATGAATTTGAGATGATTAACATTCAACAGGGACTCCAGACTGGTGTAATGGAGCATGTTCTGGGTTTGAATTCCAGTGGGAAGCTGGGGTAGCCTGCATTCAGTTCATTACAAAGAGGGAAAAAAACCCAGACAAACCCTCAGCCTTTGTGAAGCCCCATGACAACCTTTGCTTTGTGTTTTACCCCCACCTTGACATCTACCAAAATGTAAAATTGCTGATTGGGATGGGGCTGTGAGGAGATGAGACCTGCCAGACTGCTGCATCTCACACACTTCATCCCTATTAGAAGTAAAACCTGTACCCTCTTCAAGAGCTTGCTTTTAAGCTGCAGGTTGCCCACATTGGTAAGAACTGAAGCATTCTGTTCGTATTTTATATCTTTCAGTTCCAGTAGAAGCAAAAGAAGCTGTTGCACTAGAAAATAAAGATCTCCTTCCAGAAAAATCTGTTCCCACTGTGGACATCACTGGTACAGAGAAACAGAAGGAGGAGGCTGAACACAACCATGTCCAACACGCAGAACCTCAGCAAGAAAAAACCCTGCAAGAGCCCACAGGTAGAATATAAATAATAAGTCACTTCCAGAATGGAAATATCCTCTGGGAACTCTTCACCTTTTTCTGCTGACTGCGTTGCCACTTGAGCAAGCAGAAATCCTTTTTGCACCAAGCAGCTCTGCAGTTCTTTGCATTCCTGGGTGATTCTGCTTGCACTTTGCCTCTAATCCCTGCCCTCTTAAATAGTCTTTTCCCCTCTGTGTGGGCTAAAAGCTCAAGTATTGGTGCTGCTAGTACTTTCTCACTGGGACTGGCTTATATACTTTTCTGCTGCAGAATTTAAAAGCTCACCATCTTTTTGCCATCACTGCTAGCTTTTTATTTTGGGTGTTAAAAAGGACCATTAATTCTTATTACACCATTCCTAGTAAAGACCTCCTTCCAAATTGGGTTTTGTAATTACCAAAGGAAAAATGTAATTTATTTTTTTCCTCCCTGCTCCACTAACCCAGCCTCTCCAGTGAGCTGTTATTGCTTACCCTGGTGACTGGAGGCTGATTTGTGGGCCAGGGCTTACTGACAAATGTCTGAGGCTCTCTGTGCAGTCAGTGGCTTGTAGCTAAGGAAACCTGGTGCTGGCTGTGACAGCACAGCAGATTTGTTCTGGTGGTTCTGCCTTCTGCTGCTCTCACCCTGGGTGCTGGGGCAGACGTAGCTCCCCTGCTCCCCCTTCCCCATCCTGCCCCTTTCCTTTTCCCGAGTCTCCTCTTTTCCACTAAATTTCTGTTTGAACTTTTTGGAAGGATGGCAGCCAGTGATGTAAAAAGTTTCTCTCCTCTCTTGTTTTGCTAAGACAAAATGGATCCTTAATGCATTTTTCAAAAGCCATAGCATGTCCTCACAAGAACTGTTGCTTTTTGGTGGGGTAAGAGGAGCATGTATCAGGAATGATGGATTGTTAAGTAGCACTGACATATCTATCAGTAGCAGTTTAATTAGGCTTTGTGTGTAATTGGCTGTCCCAGCTCTACTGAGGTGGCTTTAGGATTAACGTGGTGTCGGTGGTGGAATATTCTGCATAGATGGCTGTGCTAGGACTGTTTTAGATGGCTTGGAGCATCTGTAGAGCATATTTATTACCTGTAGAGCATATTTATTATTTTATTTAAAAGCAAATAGTTCCTTCAGTGTTTGAGCAGGCTTCCTGTATTCCAGGTCTCCCTACTGCACAAATCAGGCAAGCTAACAAATCAAGTGACCGCAGGTTTGGCAGAGCAAAACCTGTACCAGTGCCTATTGCAGATGTACCAGAGGAACGTCTAATAGGCCTCCCACAGCAGAAGAGTTCTGACCCCAAAGTAGATCCCTGTTCTGTAGAGGAACTCGGCTGTGTTGCTGGAGCACCCCCCCACCCTAGGGTCTCCCACAGAAAGGCACCTGAGCAACCGTCCCGCTCGCCGTCCGAGTTTCTGGGGAGCTGCAGAGATGTCCCGAGGGAGAGCTGGGATTTGGAAGGTTCTCTGGCAATTGTGAAGAAGAAGAAAAAGAAACCAAAGCAGAAGAGAAACCAGCTGCCCAGGGCAATGGAGTTCTGGGATGAAAATGTCTCCAGATCTCCTAGAAATTCTCCATTTGCTGCAGAATTCCCAAGAGCAGACGTCTGTCCCATCGTGCCTGCTGAAGCTCGCAAAGAGCAGGCGATGGCCTCAGGAAGCAGAGCTGCAGATGTGCCAAAGGATGCTAAAATAATTTCAGCAGGTCAGATCTCGGATGAGCAAAATGCCTTCCCAGTGCCAGCAGCAGGCCAGAAGTCCCCCAAACCCAACCTGCCATTAGGATCTGCCTTGGATGCAAGGAACGGAGACGTCAGGAAAACAGAAGAGAGGAGAGATGAGAGTTTCATCTTGCAATCAAAAGGCAAAAGGAAAGAGGTTCCTTTGCAGCAGGCAGGCAGGGCTAAGGTGGAGGAACCTGTTCCAGCAAAGGGTCCCACCACACCTATGGGAAGAGATTTTCTTGATAAAAATGAGAAGAGGGAGAGTAAGGAGTCCAAATGTGCTGACCTGACGCTGTCTCCTCCAGAAGCCATCAGCCTAAGCAAAGCAGAAACTCCTTTAGAGACCAAACCTTCAGAATTGCTCCTTTCTGATAAGGAGACAAAATGCTCATCTCCCAGGCATGAAGCCTTCAGAGACACTGCCCACCCTGAGGTTCAGACCTCCAGTGGGCCCCTGGGGGCAGCAGCAAAAAAACAAGGGAGCTGTGAAAAGAGCAAAGGGGTTGAAAATGAATCCTTCAGGGAGGCTGCAGCCCCGTTGGAGAAGCTTCCCAAGGAGCCAAAGGCAGCTTCTGAAACCAAACCAGTGAGCTCCGACTTCAGGACTGCAAAGGGAGGGTTGGAGGCCTCAACAGATCCTAGTAAAATGCCTGTTGTTACCCCAAAACCTGAGGAGGTCCCTGCTTTGCAGGACAGGAGGGCTGTTGGGGAACAGCCCTTTCTCCTCTCGGTGTCATCTGATGCCAGCAAACAGCTCAGCTCTGCTGGAGCAGGGGACAGAGCCATGGTGGCAGAATCCCCCGAGCAAAACAAAGGGAAAGGCTTTGTGGTGTTAGAGCAGCAGACTGGAAAAGATCCCAACATTGCACATGGGCTGGACAGACCCAAAAAAAAGCGTGGTGAAGGGAAAGGGAAAAAACCCAGGAGCTCCTGTGAGCAGCTGATGGAGTCGGAGGATGTAGGCAGAGCTGGGGATGGAGGGAGGATGGATGAGGCTCTAAAAGAAGTAGCTTTCCCTGAGAAGGGCAGAGGTTTCCCTGCACGAGTTCAACCATCAGCAGGTGCTGCAGACAAGCCAAAGAAAAGAGGGAGTGATGGAAGGAGTAAAAAAGGCGAAAGGAGTTATTTCCAGCAGCCTTTTCTTGAGCATAAGGTGGAGCCGAGTGGTTTTCCTGATGTGATCCATCAGCCTCAGGCCGTCAGTGATGAAGGCAGAGAGAGGGGCTGGGCTGCTGAGGAGAGTTTTCAGGAGAAGGCATCTAAAACTCCAAGGCCCCTTGAGCTGGGGATGGAGGGACCTAAAGAAAATGTTAGAAAAAGTGAAAAGGTTGATCCGGGGGCTTTAGGCCAACCCCTCCTGCTGGAGAGCAGCAGAGAGGAGGCCATGCACTTGGCTGACACAGTCAGCAAGGCAAAAGAGGTAAATTTGGTGAATAAAGGCAAAGAGGTTGGAATTGCTTCAAGTGAGTCAGTTGAGAGCAATTCTGATGCAGACAAACCCAGAAAGAGAGGTAGTGATGGGAAAAGAAAAAAAACTGAGAGAAGCCCTTTGAGGCAGGCAGCTGTCCTGGCTGCTGGGGTGGAGACAAACATCCTGCCCAGCAAAGAAAAGGGGGCTGGAAGCACAAAAGAAAATCTCTTTGATAAGGAAAAGGTGTCTGGCTTTGAAAGAGAGCTTTGGCTGGAGAATGTGACAGGTCTAAGCAAAGAGGTGCTGGAAAAGCCTGACACTCCTGGTGGGAGTAGGTGTTTCTCTGATCAGCCGGGTCTTTCAGGGAATAAAACAGAGGCAGCAGGGCCAGAAATTGTCACAACTAAAGAAACTTGCCCCAGGGATAAAGGTAAGGAACTAGATACAGCCCAGGCTCTCCCAGAGCCCAGGACAGATGCTCCTGTGGTCCAGAGTCCCACCAGGGAAACAGAGATGGACAAAACTAAGAAAAAAAGTCGAGATGTGAAAGGCAAAAAGGCTGGAAATAGTCTGGAGCACTCTGTGGTGCTGGGAGCAGGGGATGTCCCTGCAGGAAGGGAAGAGGTGGGAAATTCAAAACCAATTCAGTGTTTTGATAAAGGCAAAGAGACTAAATCCAGTACTTCAACAAGTCTCCTAGGTGACCCAGCTGATCTTGCTAAAGTCCAAGCTCCTGTTATACCTCTGGAGCCAGAAAACTCCCACGCGAGCAGTAAAAAATGCAAAAAGACAGAGGCTGACCTGCAGCAGCCATGTCTTCTGGAGCCCAGATCAGGGGCAGAGATGTTTCCTCCTGGTGACGTGGAGCTATCTGGCAAATCTGAAGCAGCAACTCCCACTCCTTGCAGCAAAGGGGGTGGAATTCCTGCCCTAGAGCACCCAGCAGTGCCAGATCCCACTTTGTCCACAGTTACTGAGAGACCCAAAAAGAGAGGTTATGATGGCAGCAGGAAAAAGGCTAAAAATGCCTCTGAGCAGCCTGTGGTTCTAGAGCCAAGAGCAAACAGGAGAGCAGTGCAGCCTCCTGTGGGATCTGAGATGGAATGTGGAATGGAAGACCCAAACCTTGTGGATGAGAACAGAAATATCAGAAACTTTCCCACTGGCCCTCAGGTGCTTTGGAATAACAAAGGGAGCTCCTTCGAATCCATGGCTCAGGCTGCAGGACCTGGCCCTGCTCACTCTGGTGAGGTTTCTCCTGGCTTCCCAAAGCAGAAGGAGGAGGGGGCAAGAGGGAAGGGGCTTCCACCTCCTGAAGAGGCAGCAGAGAAGAGCAGCAAAGAGCCTGGATCTGGAGCTCAGAAGGAGATAGAGGTGGAACAACCTTGCAAGCAGCCACTTAACCTGGAGCACAAGGAGTCTGGAGAAGAGATGTCAAAGCCAGGTGGTGAAATCAAAGAGGTTGGTTCCCAGGGTGGGAGTGAGGCAGGTAAACCACTTCCTTTGGATCATTCAGTGAAACAGGACGTGAAACCAAGGAAGGACAAAGTTCAGCTTTCTCCTGAGGCAAAGGTGGATGATAAAGAGATAAGAACCCCTGATAAAAAGCAAAGCACCACCAGCACTTCCTCAGCCCACCCTCAGGAGGTGGCAGATTCAAACCAGAGCCCTGCTTCTGCTCCTGCTCCTGCTCCTGCTCCTGCTCCTGCTCCTGCTCCTGCTCCTGCTCCTGCTCCTGCCAAAGGGACAGAGAAACCAGAAGGAGCAACCACCTCTTCTGGGGAGAAGGACCTGGGGAGCCTTTCCCGTGGACTTGCTGCCAGCCCAGAGAGCAGAGCAGGAGCAGCCAGGTCCCAGGCTGTGGCAGAGGCATTGGTGGAGAATAAAGCTGAGCTGGAGGGAGGTGGGAAGAGTGAGCAGAGCTCACTAAAGCACCCGGGTAGTTTGGACAATAAAGAGGCAGAGGCTGCTGATATAAAACTGACAGCTGCCCCACCAACCAACCAAAGTCCTCCAGATGACCAGAAGGATCATCCTCAGCCTGCTGGAGATGCTGCTGCTCAGGGTGAAGAGGCTCACCTGAAGGACACCCCGGCCTTGCAGCCTGGAGAAGACAAACCTCAAGATGCAACTAAAGGAAAAGAAGAAGAATGTGAGCAAAAAGCTGCGAAGGAGGCAAAGAAAGAGAAAGTTAAAGCAGCAGACCAGCTCAAAGGCTACATGAGACCCACAAAGTCCAGAGGGGTGCCAGCTCTGCCTGCCAGGGCTGCTGCTCCAGACCGAGAGAAACAAAAGCAGCTGAAACCCAGTGCTGTGAGCCAGCAGAGGCAAGAAAAAGGTGTGTGCTTGTGATTTGAGCTAGCAGCAGTAATGCAGACAGCTTGCCTGCAAGGCCTTGCTCTGTGGCAGCGTGTTGGCATGGATATGTCATGGTTAATCCGAGGTGGCACAAGGGAGTGTGGCATGACTGGGGTTTTGGCTGATCTTAAAAGGCTGTTGGGTCTGCTTGCCTGTCTCACAGTGCTAATTCCCAGAGTTTGAAGGACTGACAGCTTGGTATAAGGTACAGAATTCTTGATTATTGTTTGTTTGGTTTTTTACTCAATCAGAGAGAGTTTTACATACATGTTATAGGATATTTCAGTGAAATTGCACTGTGTGGTGTTCAGTTACATGAGGTTCTTGTCATCTGAGAGGGAAAGTGACCTTCAGCAGGGATACAGCCCTGAATCATCCTTGTCCCTGAACGGCACCCCGTGCCACCAGTGGGCAGGGATCAGAGCATCCCCTGGGAGGAAGTTTGCTCCATCACTGCCCTCTTGCAGGGTTTGGTTTCAATCCCATCTCAGGCTACTGCAACCTCCTCCTGCAGCTGGTTAGAGACTTCATCTTCAGCTACCTTGAGCTGTGTCCTGCCTAAAGCAGAGCTGTAGGACAGCAGTAGCTGGGCTAGAGACAGGTTTCAAGGCTTTGACTCTCTGTTGAGACCATGGATGGGCTGGTCAGTGGCTTGGATTGTTTAACCTGGCTCTTGTCCAGGGTCCAACATCCCTGTTCCCATAGGAAATGGCAGAGAATTGGTTTCATAGAACTTAATGAAGTTCACAGGAATTTTGAAATGGAGAATATAGCACAGAGAAAGAGGAAATAAAACCCCCTACCCTTGTATTTCTCATTCTGAACTTTCCTCATCAGGAATTGGCATCTTCTCTGTGAATTCCAGTCTGCTGAGGTGGGCTGGGGAAGCTTATCCCTGCCCTGAGGTGCTCTGAGTTTTTGCTTTGTCATCAGGCATGCAAGTTTGGTTCTGTGGAGTTCCTTGCTGCCAGTTTGCATGATGCAGCCACTCACTTAACAAACGTGGGGCTCGAGTGTGCCTTAACATGCTGGTCAGGTTTGGGAGAGGTTTTGTAATTTTAATGAGTGTTGCATAACCTGAAGTAGTTCTATTTTAGTGAAAGTGGTGTTCTCTGCATGAACTTGTGCCTGCAGAAGTAATGTTCTTTGGTGCATGATGCTACAAAATACAGGGAAAGCTAAAGGCAGCATCTTTTTTAATATATTTTTTAAGAAATTCTTGAAAACCTTTCTATTGTCTGCTAGAAGGCTTTACTTTCCTTTGCTGACTAAATTCAAGGGAGCAGATTTTTGGTAGCAGATCCATGTGAAAAGGAGAAGCTCCTCCTGAGTGTTTTGCCCAGGTAAAGTGTGTACAGAGCTGGAGGATTCCTGTTTGAGCACAGCAGAGCCAGTAAGTTGGTCCCTGCTTTGCACCTGCATCACAGCACCCCAGGATGGGTGAGGCTGTCAGGAGCTGAGAGCTCCTCTGCTCCAAGCTCCTGCCATGCCCAGGGACACCTCTCCTCCAGCCCAGGTTGCTCCAAGCCTCATCCAACCTGGCCTTGAACACCTCCAGGGAGGGGGCAGCCACAGCTTCTCTGGGCAATCTGTTCCAGAGTCTCAGCACCCTCCTGCTGAAGAACTTCTTCCTCAGCTCCAGGCTGAACCTCTTCTCCTGCACTTTCAATCCATTTCCCCTTCTCCTAGGGCTGGACACTCTGAGGAAAAGTCCCTCTGCAGCCTTCCTGGAGGTTCCCTTCAGGGATTGGGGGGCAGCTCTAAGGTCCCCCTGGAGTCTTCTCTTCTCCAGGCTGAACAATCCCAGCTCCTCAGCCTCTCCTGGGAGCAGAGCTGCTCCATTCCCTGGAGCATCTTTGTGGCCTCCTCTGGGCTGGTTCCATCAGCTCTGTGTCCTTCTTCTGGTGGGGACACCAGAACTGGATGCAGCAAACTGGACTGTAAGTTGGCCTGACCTCAGTTTGCACAAGACTTCAGTAATATTTGGGTTGTTTTCATCCTTTCAGCATTCCATAAACTCAGGGTTGTTGTTTGTGAGGGAAGCTCAGCAAGACTTAGGGGGTTTTGGTGATGGTGGGTGACACGTGTCCTACAGCAGCTGCAATCCAAGTGCTGGCAGGTGCCAAGGAGCAGACCCCTGGCACAGGGCTGGCTCCTGGTGACCTCCCAGCATCTCGGGCTGAGCGATGAAGCAGAAGTTGTGGTCAAGGAGCAGGGAAGCAGGTTTGTTGTGCCATGTACACACATCACCCAGGTTTGTCTCTCCTTCCATCCCCTGCCCGACTCATCACCAAGCTGCTGCTCAGTGAGCTGCAAAACACCAGCAAAACCCCGGGTGGAATCAATCCCTAAGTTGGCACAAGTGGTGTGGAAGTGCCTTGGGCTGGAGCTGAGGATGAAACGGGGAATTCATGCATTGGTTGGACAGGAGTTAAAAGCAGAGATCAGTGAGGGGAAGGTGGGGAAGGTGTGAATGTGAGTGTGCTTGTTCAGTGGACAGAGAATCCCAGAATCCCAGAGTCTCAGCTGGGAAGGGACCCCAAGGCCCATCTGCTCCAACCCTTCTCATATTCTTGTTGATCTGAGATGTCCCAGCACCCATGGAGCTGAGACTTCCAACTTTCCCAAGTGGGGGAATCCACCCCTTCCCCTGGGAGACCATTCCAAGGTCTGACTGTCCTCAGGGGGACCAATTTTCCTCTGGTGTCCACTGGGAATCTCCCCAGGAGCACCTTGTGCCCATTGCCCCTTGTCCTGTCCATGGGACTCCTTGTACCCAGGGAGTCTCCAGCTGCTTTGGAGCCCCCTCTAAGTCCTGGAACAGTACTTAAGATGGAGCTAAAGGGATCTGGATATTATTATAGTCCAGATTTTTGTAGACTCAGAGTGGTTTGGGTTGGAAGGAACCTTTAAAGCTCATCTTGTCCAACAGTTTCAATTTTCACTAAATTGAGGGGCCCATGGACTGTGCCTACTTTCTGCATGCCAGTTCACCCTCCTGTTAGGATCACAAGATAAGAATTTGCTGCTTAAAGGTTTTATATTTTTACCTGTTACCAGAACCTGGCCAACACTCCATCTGTATTTATCAGGCAGAACTTGAAGCTCGTGCTTTGCAGCTTCTGATTTCCTGCCATATGAGCTCTTTTTCTTCGTGGTGGGTCCTCAGTGATCTGCTATCACAATAACACCTGTGGGTATTTTGGAGGATCTTCTACTAAGTTTAATAACTTGAATTTCTTAAGCCAGGCTCAGGTGTCAAATGCAGTGTGTGTTCTGGAACAACCAGACAGCTGTCCCAGCTGCATCACCTCCTGCCTGTGCTGCTAAAATAGGCACCAGCTTGGTGATCCAGCTCCTTGGGGAGCCATGGTAACAGTGATGCTGCAGTTTCTCTCCCTGGTGGAAGTTCTGTGTACCTTTTTTAAACCAGGCCTGCAAACTTCTGTAATTTGCTTTTTTTTCTAATTTTGACTTGGCAGCTTAGAGTTAAGAAATGCTGGATGTGAGGCTGTTCATCCAGTTTGAATTTAATCCCTTCTCCATCTCTTGGATTTAGTTCTGCTTTGCATTTTTGTTGTTGTCATTGTAAGAACTGCCCCAGATTCTTCTGGAAAGCTATTTTATGCCTTTTAATGTCAGGAGGCAGCTGAGATGATAACCAAAACATGTCAGGCATTATCAGCCTTTAAAATGTGACCGAGCCTTTATGCCACCTCCTCTGGAATTAAAACTCCAATGAGGAATGATGTGAAAAAGCAGAGTCCTCAGATCTGTTCTTCCAGGCAGGCCCCTGGCTGATGGAGGGCTGGGGGTTTGGTGTTGAGGAATGGTTACTGGAGAAAATGATGGAAGGTTTTCATTCATTCAGTGCTGAGCCCTTTGGTTCAGATTTCCTGCCAGCATCCTTCTTCCCTCTACTGCTCAAGCTGTATTTCAACACTGAGACTTCCAAAGGATACTGGGTTTCTCCAGTCCACCCTTGCAGAATGGACTGCTTCATAAAAAAAGAAACCAGTTTCTTTCAGTGTTATGGAATTCGGTGTATTCTTGCATTTTTTACTTTATGTAAGCTCTTCAGGAAAGGGCCAAAATCATGGATGTCTGTTAGGGTGATGGTCCAGTACTTAATCCTGTGAGCTTCAGTGGTGGCCAAGAGCTGCAACCACCTTGTGCTCTTCATGGTTGTGCTTCTGAATTACTCTCCCAGACATAGAATCATAGAATCCCAGACTGGTTTGGGTTGGAAGGAACCTTAAGCACCTACCAATCCCAACCCCCTGCCATGGTCAGGGACCCCTCCCCCAGCCCAGGGGGCTCCAAGCCCCATCCAACCTTCAACACTGCCAGGGATGGGGCAGCCACAGCTTCCTTGGGCAACCTGGGCACCCAGGGGCTCAGCACCCTCACCCCAAACAATTTCTCCCTCCCTCCCTCCCTCCCTCCCTCCCTCCCTCCCTCCCTGCCCAAGATCTCCTCTCCATCTCCCCTCTCCCAGCTCCAAACCCTTCCCCCTCGCAGGCTCCCATCCCTCCAGGCCCTTGTCCCAAGTCCCTCCCCAGCTTTCCTGGAGCCCCTTCAGGCACTGGAAGGTGCTCTAAGGTCTCCCCATTGCAGCCTTCTCTTCTCCAGCCTCAACACCCCCAACTCTCCCAGCCTGGCTCCAGAGCAGAGCTGCTCCAGTCCTTGGACCATCCTGGAGGGATCAGGGCTCCTGTTGGGGTATCCATGTGGTGCTTGGTTTCCCTCCACAGCCTCCATCACCAGCTCTGCCTCTGCCTTTGTGGAGCAGCACCCATCCCATCAGCTGAGCTGGTGAGGAGCTGTCTTTGCAGCCCAGTGGCACAACCTCTTGTGTAATAGAGGACATATTTCTCAGTAGGACAGCTCTGAATCTCTTGTGTGTACATAAAAGACATTTAAAAGCAGGGAACACCACCCCTGCTTAATTACAGTATTTGCTTTTCTTTTACTGCCACAGTGAAGACCTTTCTCTAAATATTTGCTTTTCCTGCCTGGTTTCCATTATACTGGTGTCATTATAATGTTACCTCAGCACTCTCAGACTAACCTTCCTCTCACATAATGTCTGTAATGCCCCCTGGGGCCCCAAACTGTAATTGGGTTTGGTTGATAGGAGCTGATGAGTGACGGGAGAGCATTGGTCCACAGGGATGGGCAGCAACCTGCAGCCCTCTCACCAGAACTCATCTCCAATGCAGCCTCAGCCAGTAACTCCTAATACCAGTGCTACTTTTGGAATGGTGAGAACACCATCCTATTGCTGTCTGGTCATTAATTGAGGACCTTTTAATTATCCCATGTAGGGGTGTGGGAGAAATGAAACCCCAGTGCTGTCCCCAGGCAGTTCTCATGGCAGAGCTGAATGGGGTTTTGTTGCTGTTACCTGCTTGTCCCTGGAATTCTTCACCTGTGTGCTTGTATTTGATTCAGCTTGAACAGCAAGTTTTGTTGTGGTGTCAGTTCTGTCCATAGCTAAAAGGTGAGCTTAGGGGACATCTTCTCAAAAGCCTTTTTGTCCTCTGGAACCGTGGCAGAGCTCTGAATCGCCCAAACCAGTTGTAAGCGACTGCAAACACCCAACTTTTTTTTTTTTTCTGGTTGGTTTTGCACTGTGTGTTACATTACCACTTGCTTTTTCTCTTCAGTCTCATGCAGCAACTCTCATTTTCAGCTGGCAACCCTTCCTCTTTGGCTGAGTTCCTAGGTTGAGTTTTATCCCTTTATGTTCCTGTTCATCCTTGACACTCTGATTTTCAAGAAGAGCTGGGAAAGAAACCAATATAATTCTGGTATAAATTGGTCCAGATTTAGAATGTTGAGCACATTTCCTTAGTGATATTGCTCAACTTTCAGGGGACAGCTGAATTTCAAGCCTCATCTTCCTGCTGGTGTCGTGAGTTCATTGCTGGCTCTGCTTCACCTCATTTCCCTTCCCACTATCAAATACTCCTACAGTAACCAAATACTGGGGACAAGTTTTAGTTGGAAACACTCTTGGAGTGCATTTGAATCAGGCATTGCCTCATCACTAGGATTTTTATTGTATTCTATGTCAGTTTTCAAGTAAATGGAACCTGCCCTCTACACCACCCACTGTGTCCCAGTGTTGTACAGCTCCGAGATGTTAAGCTGGTGAAATTGTGGTGGCCAGAAGACAAAATAATTCTGGTTCACCTTTTTCTCCTTCAGCCTGGCTTCTTGCAGGCTTCCAGGTGAACCCGGGCGTGTGAGCTCAGCGGGTGTTCCAGGCTTGGTGTGATGCTGCTGGGTTTAGAGCAGAGTGTTGTGCACAGACGTGTGTGTGTGTGTGTGTGTGTGTGTGTGAACAGACACCCTGACCAGCCAGTGAACCTGCTGCAGTTCAGTGCTCTTGGGTTTTATGGGCAGAGTGTGTCCTTGCTGGTTCTGGCTGTTATTGGTAATAACACTTAATTAGAGCTCGGGTTAGATGGAGGTGCTGGCAAGGAGGAGCTCCTCACCCTGGCAAGTGATGTTGCCTTAGAAACCAGTGCATAGGATTGCACAGAAATGATTGTGTTAGATTAAAAAAAAAACCAACAAAAAACCAAAACCAAAGCAAAGGCATTAGAAGGGATAAGTAATAGCTTCAGGAGTGAAGCAAAAATAGAAACACTAGGCTGATTCATCTGCTGAGGCTGGGAGCTTGCAGATTGGGTCTGAAGTGGTGACGTGGGGATGCAGTGATCCTGCCCCACCATTGGCACTCCTGCTTTTACCTGGTGAAGTGAGGGGGGGAATTTTGCAGTTTCTTCAGCACAGGGGTGTGTTGTCCCTTGGGAAGGGCTGGTGTTCAGAGAGACAATATAAGCATTATGATGCACAGCAGAAGCTCAGAGAAATGTCAGCAGATGTGTTTCATGTTGGGGATGAAATATGTGCTCAGCTTCCTTGACAGGTTTATTGGTGTCACAGACCTACCTGGAAGAAAAAGCAGGGTTTGGTGATGGGAAGGGGATGGGAACAGGGAAAAGTTAACCTCTTCCTTGTGCAAGAGGCTGCTGTCTGGCCATGGGAAGGCTGTGAGGAGCTCCAGGCAGTGGGTGAATCTCCAGGGTCTGACTTGGAAGAGCTTCTGACTGCTCCACTGCTTTTTTCTGGTACCTTTTTTAACAGGAAGATGGTGGAGAACCAAAAGGATTGTGAAAGCACAGATTTGATACTTAAAGAGTATGAAATCTCCCTCAGAGCTGAACTAAGGGTAAAAGCAGTGCGTGGCTCCCTTCAGGAACCCAACTTCATCATGGGCCCATCCTTACTCGAATCCTTTTCCCAAATCCATCCAATCTTACTTGCTGAACATCCTCCCACCCTTCCCTTCAAAGCTTTCATTGACTGCTGCTGCTTCTCTTAGCATTCTGTAGAAAGAATTAAGTTTTGTCAGAGTCTAAAGGAAGAACTGGGACCAAAGCTCCTGGTTGTCAGGGCTGCTGGTTTTGTGTTGTGAGTGTTGGTGATTTCTGGGCTTGCTGAAGGCTTAGAACAACCACCATGACGTATGTTCTGAAGCAGAATATGAATACATTTAAAGAAAAAAGATTTCATTTGTTTACTGGAACTGAGAATGGGCACCTGGAAACAATGTGCCATGGGCAGGATGAATCTTCTGAAAAGCGTGAACTCTACGTTACCTCTGTTCATGTCCTGAGACATGAAATATTAGATGGCTTCAGGAATTTTTCATAGCTAAGCATTCTCCTGCTTCTCATTATCCCAGGTATTGAGCGTGGTTCATTTCCTCCATCAAAAAAAAAAAAAAAATAAAAAGAACTGACTTAGCAGTGGTGGTTGGCAGTGCTGGACACTGACCTCAGGAGTCAGGCTTTTCCTTCCAGTGATTCATTCACATCTCTTCATTACAAAGCCTGATCCAGTGTGGCTGCTGCAGAACCTGCTCCAGGCTTGTGTGCTCTGCTTGGGACCTCAGGACCTTTTGTGACTTGGAGCTTGCACTTTGTCCTTGCCCTCCTTTGCCTGGGACAGGAGGGACATTGAGGTGCTGGAGAGGGTGCAGAGAAGGGCAGGTGGGCTGACCAGGGGTCTGGAGAAGAGGTTTTAGGAGAGGCTGAAGGAGCTGGGGCTGTTCAACCCAGCAGGTTGAGGGGAGCCCTTATTGCCCTCTGCACCCCCTAAAGGAGGCTGCAGGGAGGGGGGGTTTGGCCTCCTCTCCCCAGTGACTGTGACAGGACCAGAGGTGATGGGTTCAGGTTGCACCAGGAGAGGTTCAGGTTGGATATTGGGAAAAAAGTCTGCACTGAAGGAGTGGGGAAGCAGTGGCAGAGGCTGCCCAGGGAGGTGCTGGAGTCTCCATCCCGGGAGGTATTACCAGAGGAGGAGATGGGGTGCTACAGGAGATGGCTTGGTGCTGGTGGCTGGACTCAGTGATCTTGAAAGCTCTTTCCAACCATGATGATTCTATGATTCTAAATAAATGCAGGTTTTCTCTTCTAACTGGCAGCTCTTTGCATTAAAAAATAATAAAAAAAGAAATCAGATAAAAACCCAGCAGGAACCTTTCCCAACTTGCCCTCACTCCTGAGGAAGTGCATTACATGATTGCTGATGTATTGAGATTTGCTACAAAAAGCTTGTTCTGGAATTGACTGGGCAGTAGAGAAATGACAGGAATTCATAGAATCCTATAATGGTTTGGGTTAGAAGGGACCTAAAAGCTCATCCAGTCCCAACCCCCTGCATGGTCAGGGACCCCTCCCCCAGCCCAGGGGGCTCCAAGCCCCATCCAACCTTCAACACTGCCAGGGATGGGGCAGCCACAGCTTCCTTGGGCAACCTGGGCACCCAGGGGCTCAGCACCCTCACCCCAAACAATTCCCTCCTAATATCTCAACTCAATCTCCTCTCTTCCACTTTGAAACTCTTCCCCCTCATCCTATCACTCCAGGCCCTTGTAAATTGTCCCTCCTCAGCTTTTCTGGGGGCTCTTCAGGTACTGGCAGACTGCTAGAAGTTCTGCCCAGAGCCTCAGGTTTTTATCTAACACAGATGCTGAGGCCAATGTCTCACCAGCCTCAAATCCAAGAATTCCTTCCCCATCTCCAACCTCAATCTCCCCTTTCTCTCCAAGTTTTAACCCATTTCCCTTCTCCTCTCCCTACCCCCCCGTGTCCAAAGCCCTCCCCCAGCTTTCTTGGAGCCCCTTCAGATACTGGGAGGTTGCTCTGAGCTCCCCTGGGAGCCTCCTCTTCTCCAGGCTGAACAACCCCAATCCCTCAGCCTGGCTTCCCAGGGAGGTGCTCAGCCTTCTGAGCATTTGAGTGGCTCTGCTCTGGACACCTTCCAGGAGCTCTGTGTCCTTCTGGGGTTGGGGACTCCAGCCCTGGGCACAGCACTGCAGGGGGGGCTCAGCAGAGCACAGGGGGGGAATCCCCTCCCTTACATGGGCTCAGATGGCTTCAGGGTTGGCTGTTTTGGGGAACAGACTGAAGAGTTCCAGGGTGAGGAAGTGCTTGCAAACATCAGTCCTGCCTCAGTGAGGAGAGGGAATGCCTGAGCTCAGGGCCCATATTTCAAACTATTACAGAATGAAAAAAAAATTACTGAGGCCTTTGGAGAAGTGGAGCTTGTGGGTGGCTCTATTCTGGTTAATTAGAGGGTGTTATGAAAAATTCATATAACTTAGAGTTCCTTAGTCATTGTTTTTAAATTTAGCAGTCTCTTCAATCCAAAGCTTAAATACAAGTAGATAAATGTGTGGATTGTAGCATTTCTCAGCTGCAGGTTAAATTCAGGGGGTGTGCTGTAGCTTGCAGTCACTGGGTGTAAAAATACATTTCAACTCTAGCAGGGAGTCCTTTCACTGCTTAGGCTCCTGGACTGGAGTGTAGGGATGTCTGAAGTGTTGTAACCTGACTGAGAGGAGAATTTGCCTCTTGTCAAGGAATAATCAGTACCAGGCACTTCAGAAAGGAAAAAAAAAAAAAAAGACATCTCTGCAGCTTGGTGCTCACAGCAAGCCAGGTCATGGGCAATCTTCAGCCCTCTCAGGGCTCCCAGTTTAACCAGGAAAACAATGCCCACAGCAGGAATCCCAGTGAGGGATACTGGGGGAGTATACTGGGTGCAGAGGCAGGGTGGGAGAGTCGTGTGTTTCATACGTGTTGAGGCTGGTTTGGAATAGAGCGACACAAAATGTGAAGTTTTTGGTCTAAATTGAGTGCAATTTGAAAAATCCCAAAATAATGGGAAGCTCAGAAATCTTGTAAATTATGTTCACATAAAAAAGTATTGAAAAATCGAGGTCCCAGTATTTAAGACTAACAAAACCTCTCCCAACCTGTCCTGGTTCATCTTTCCCAGCTTTGCCCCTTGCCTTGTCTGAGCATTGTGGGTTCTGAAATCCTCATTACAGCAACACTTGTGATCACTGTTGATTGCAAAAGAATATATTACAATTCATTGAAAACAAAGCCTGCTGTGAAAGGGGCCATTCTCTGTTGTAGTGCTTGGGGCTGGGCTTGGTGGGGGTTTTTTTGGGGGGGGGTTGTGTTTTGTTTTTGTTTAAGGGGAGGAAAATTACTGCCCTTTCTTCCTGAGGATTCTTAAGAGTGGTTCATCAGCAGGAATTAATACTTAGAAATGCATCAATCATAATGAGGTTTGACAGAGGGAAAAAAGGAGACAACAATAATCCCCACAATGTTTTAAGAACACAGGAAACAAAACAATCATCTCACTGAGCTGATGGAAGCATCGAGACGGGGATCGCTGGGATTCGTCCTGATCTGAGTTTATTATTTTATTTCGTTTCTGTTTTTACAAAAGAAAAAAGACAAAACCTGACGGTTTGCTTTGAGCTGGTGTCTGCATCCAGCAAATGAAGGCGTGTGGCAGGCAGGGGGTGGGGAGGAAGGAGTTTTGTCATGAATAGAGGGGGCACGGTCGTGGCGTCAGCGGCGCGGGCGAGCTCCCAGCTGCTCCTCCAGCCCCGCGCGGCTCCGGCAGAGATGTCCCTGTCCAAGAAGCAGCCGGCACAGCTCTCCGAGTACAGCCAGCTCTGCAAGCCCAGGGACACCGAGAGCTTCTCAGAAACCTTCCACTGCATGGAGTCCCCGAAAGACTTCGGGAAAACCGAATTCGAGTGGCAGAGGACTGAGGGGAAGCTGAACGAGATCGGCTTGAACGTGAACTCGGGGGGACCGCTGAAGGATGGGCTGGTCAAGAGCGCTGGCTTCACGGATGAGGACAAGCTCTGCTTCTTTGAAGGCAAGCTAGACAAAGAGCTAAAAATAGCTCAGAAAGACAAAAGAGAAATTGAGGTGCAAGGCAAAAAATACCAGGCAGCCGCGGGTCACCTTGAGAGCTGGTCTCTGATTTCGGAGCCGTTTCCTTCGGCAGAAGGGAACTTTGCAAACCCCAAAGCTACAGAATTTCACGTGGGACAGGCAGGAGCTGAAAAATCTGGTCCCGGGCTGGGTAAAAATGGAGCCATCACCGATCAGGAGAAAGCAGCTGGTAAGGCTGGAACGGAGAACAAATGCCAGGCAGCCCCAACCCTGCCCAGTCTGGCTGTGTCGGAGAGCGATCCCGGCAAATGCGGGAAGGAAAAGGACGTCAGTGCCTGGAACCCCAGCTTCCCCCCTGTCCTGGTGAACGATTCAGGCTCTAAAGAAGCAACGGTGAGAAAAGATGGAGCCCCCAGCTATTGTGTAACCGGGGTGGTCAACGACAGCTACGTGCAGAGTGGGTTTTCTTCTGCCTCCACAGTGTCGAAGCCAGAACCTCCGAGGACCACCGTCGAGCTTGCCCAAGATGACTCCAGAAGTAGTTACTTTAACAACACCACCGAAATGGAGGAGGAGATGGCAGACAAGCTGAGCTGTGCCGAGGACAGCAGCTTCCTGAACAGGGCTGCCCACCAAAGGAAGGCAATGAGGCGTGCCATGTCCGAGTGCTCCCACTTGTCGGTGCCCCCGGCCCTTAACCTGGCTGATAAATACCCCGAGCCTGTGCTCAGAGAAGACCTCGCTACTGGTTTGCTCTCTCCTGGCGGCAGCCTGAGCCAGTGCCCCAGCCCCACGGCTGCCAAGCCGGCTGCTCCCATGAAGAGGTCACTGACCCTCTCAGAGGAGCAAACATCTGGCTCCAGCTCGGGGCCCCAGCAGAGCCACGCGGGGCTGCCCAGCCTGGTGGTGAAGGAGCATCCGTCCCTCCTGACAGAGGAACCCACTGCCAAGAAGAGAGAGGAGCTGGGCAGTGGGAACAACTCCATCAAGAAAGAGCTGGGCAGCCCGAGCTCGTACCACAGCAAGCTGGAGCAAATCCCTGAAATCAGCAGCCAGGACAAAGAGAGGGAGGAGGCGGCCAAGAAGGAGAAGAGGAATGGCACTGATGGAGCTGCTGGGGTCGAGCCTCCAAAAAACAAATGCACCGAGATGGAAGGCAGCAAAACTGCTCCACTGGAAAGAAAAGAAATTGAGGTCAGCGGTGTGCAGAGCTCTCTGTCTCCCAAGCAAGGAGATTTACCATGTGATGGTATGTTGCTGATTTTTACCTTCCTGGGAAGCAAGCAGACAGTGGCTGAGAAGCAACTGGCAGACTTAGAGGCTGCAGACAGAGGGTGGGCAGCTCATTGTACCTGAAAAGAACGATGCAGTTGAGGTTCCTGTAGTTAGAACAAAGGATGTCTCTTTGGATAGCTGAAAATGGAGGAAAAAAGCAAAAAAAAAAAAAAGTAAAATTAAAATAATTGCCTGGCTGGTTCCACAGCCAGCCTTGGATTGCTGCTGGGATCCTAAGCCTGATTCCAGAATCTGTAGTATTCTCTCTGGTAATAGTTCTGTCCTCAGCATCCTCTCACCACTCCCTCTTGTGAGCACGGGCACCCTTCTGATTTGCAAGCTGGCTTGGTAGAGGGAGGGCATTGTCAAAGTTAAAATCTGTGCTGAGAGGATGTGCAGGTTGTGCTTTCCTGTTACCCTTTTGTGAGCACCCTCTGGTATTTCTCTTGGAGGGGGGCATGGAAGAGTAAATGGTAGAATGGTTTCTCTGGTCCAGCTCTCCCTGTGGCAGTGCTGAAATTCAGGAGTGGAATTTTTACTTTCTGGAACCTCTTTCCCCAAACCCCAGTTACAACAGAGCCCAGTGTCAAAAGCAGCTTGTTTGGTTTTGTGGTGTTTTGTTGTTTCAGTAGTGGTGTGAGGCATGAGGTCAGGCTTCCCGGATTTAAAATCTGTGAGAATAGTAGTTACTCTTTGTTTTCCAGCCTGGAACAACATCTCTGTGCTTCTTGCCAGCTTCAGCCAGCAATAAACCTGGTTTTTTTCCCAGATTTTGGGGGTGAGGATGGGCTGTGTGCTTTGCTGGCCACCCGTGTTAGTGAGAGCTTTGCATGGGGAGAGGAAAGGAAACGTGTCAGGGAATAAAGGCAAAGGACTTGTATGGGAATTTTTGCACCCAGTGACTGCTGTAGCCAGCTGGTTTGTTAGACCTTCAGAGGACTGAAGCAAAACTTGAAATTAAGACCCCAGCATGAAAAGGGGGAGTGCCATGCAGGTGGGTGGGGAGATGCCTGGTTCAGGTAGAGCTCCAAACGGTGCATTTGGCTCAGTAAGCTGAGCTCTCTGAAGCAGTGAGTATGGAAAGGCAGTTTCTGAGCCAGGTGGTGTGCTGGGAGAAGCAGGTTGGAGAATTGGTTCTCTTCTTGGGTTTTGTGGTGTGGTAGTGACACCCAATGGTCAATTGGTTGGCTCCTGGCTGCCTGCACGAGGCTCCAAGCATCCCTCCAGCTCCATCCCTCCAGCTCCATCCCTCCTTTCTCCAGCTCTCATAATCACAACACAACCATGTCCTGGAGTTTCACTTCTCTCTAACAATTCATCATAATGATCATAAAATCATTCTGGTTGGAAAAGAGCTTTAAAGCCATTGAGTCCAACCATTAACCCAGCACTGCCCAATCTACCAGGATGTTTCAGTTTCCAAGATCTGTGGTCAGAGCTCTGCAGAAGGAGGCTTTGCCAATACAAACCTCCCTGCTCTGAAGTGCCAACCCACCTTATCTTCTTCCCTGTCCATTATCTCAGTGTCACCTTGTTCCTTACGGTCTCCTGGGTGCACAGATTCTGAGTACCTCTGGCAGCTGTGAGATGAGGTGGTGTCATGTTTGGTGGCAGCGCCTCACGGATTGCAGACATCGCTCCTGTGGAGCCTGAACAGAGATGTCAGGTCCTTTCAGGCAGGCAGGAGTCATCACTTCTCCTGTTGATAGCCACCAGAACAATGTGGTGACTTCCTGGCTGCCAGCTGCAGCTGGAGGGGACACTGGAGGTGGCTTTGTGTGACCTGTGCCACTGTGTGTTACCTGTGCTCAGTGCTGCACCTCAGCATTAAAGGGTCACCGAGCTTCTTGAACACTTAGGGGTGACATGGGTGAAAGTGGTGATGGCAACAAACATGGAACTGTGCAACCCTCCTTGTCCCAGAGTTTCTGGGGTGCTGAGCTCTGCAGGCATCTGCTCTGCAACTGGAGCTTCTTTACAGCAAGGCAGACTTGGTGGCCTTGGCAGTGCTGAGGTAAGAGTTGGACCTGAAGGTTTCTCTGGTTCTGTGATAAGGTAAGCAAGGAGGTTTGTGTTGTGGACAAGGAGGAAACCAGGTTTGGGTGGGTAGGTACATTCTGTCAAGCTGAAGAGGCATCTGTTTCAAACCACAGTTATGTGGGATCTTTAAATCTGAAAAACTATTTAAGACATCATCTAGAGTGGATTGGCATGTTTTCCCCAGAGGGCTGGAGCATCAGTGATGTAAAGGTCAGTGAGAGATAGGAACATGCCAAGTCTTCTGCTTGGGTTGCTTTTTGCAGATGCCTAATTCACATTACTGAGGGGGGTTCAGCATTGAGGTTTAGAATTTTGTGCTCTCCCAATCTTGGTTTTCAAAGCTGTTTGTCATCCTTTTAACCACAGACCTGAGTCTGAACCCATACCTCAAGAACTGAGTTAGCAGACAGCTCACAGGCTTGCCTGGGCAAGGACCTGAGAGAGCTGTCACTTCTTTTTCACTCTTCTCCAAAATCATCAGCCCGTTAGGATTTGGTTTGTTTCCCCCATGGAATAAAACATTGCAGCAAACACAAGAAAAATGTTTTCTTTGCT
Source organism: Calypte anna (assembly GCF_003957555.1). NCBI lineage: Eukaryota > Metazoa > Chordata > Aves > Apodiformes > Trochilidae > Calypte > Calypte anna. Next base: position 812,800 of record NC_044245.1, read on the forward strand.
TTATATATCTGTAGTTTGGCAAGAATTTTTGGAATGCCAGAGAAAGCAGAGAGAAATTCCGTGGATGCTTCCGAAATGCTTTCAAGCTCTCTGTGATGAGCTCTTGCTTCCTCTGCCTGTTAATAAGCAGAGAGGTGGTTAGAATAAAAATAACTCCAGCAAGCAGGCAGCCTTGCTGGCAGTGTGGGACTGATTCTAAACCTGCCCTTCCTGGTTTATTCGTGGCTAAATTACCCATTCATATCCTTACCAACCTCCCTGCTCTGGTCTTGGTGTTCACCTTGCAGGTCTCCTGCCAGGCCCCAGGCAGTGTCACCCAAATGGCCAATATCTCAATTTCAGAAGCTGGAAATCGTGGTTTTCCTCCTAATTCCTCTATTTTCCTGCCCATTCTACCTGTTCATTCCGAGCTTTGTGCTTATGTTCAGGGTAACAGCTTTTGTCACTTGCACCTTTTGTCATCCTACAAATTCTTGGGAAGAATTGCCCAGCCTGATTGTACTCATTTTCCTGGTGTCCCTCCCAATTTCTGCCAGAGTCCTGTCCAGCCAGAGTTAGTTTGGTTTGGGTTTTGGCGTTTTGCTAACTCCCAACTACTCCTGTTTTTTTCTTTAATGTGATCAAGAACTGTACTTAAAATATTTATGCCTTGCAGCTAATGGGAATACAATATAATGGGAAATTTAGTTTATTTGCATTCTAAAGCATTGTCAGAAATATCTCCCTTTTCAAATCTCTCATGTACACCCTGGGAGGTGTTTTAAGCAAGGGGATCCTGTCTGTCCTGAGCAGAGCTGAGCTGTAGGACTTGTCCTGGTCCCTGATTTCATGTGTAATTGCTGCAGATTCTCACCAAGTGGCTGCCTTGTTTCCTGCCCTGAACAACAGATTTGATTCATGTTCAGTTTGGACAGAAGCTGTTGTGTGATTTATTGCACGTACCAAAGAGGTCAGCCCTTAGCTAAGCCATGGCATTCCCCACTCCCCTCACCTTCTGCTTTTTCTTATTTCCATCAGTTCAGGATCCATTCCTCCATCTTAAAACACTTTTTGCTCTGAAATAGCAGAAGTTCCAGGCTCGGTTGGGTTGGGGCTGTCACCTCATTGATCCTCAGCAGCTCGTTGTATGCACCAGAAAAATCATCTTGCTTTTCTGACTCTTGTTTCTTTGTAAACCCATGAAAAGTGAGCAGTCCAGCCTGACCTCTGAGTCTCCTGCAGGGTGAGGTTGGTTTGTTCTTTTTGTTTTGCAGCAGAATATTTTGTGATTTAGATAACTACAGAATTCACAACTTCCAACATGACTGAGTCGGGCTGCAGTAATCTTATCACCTCAGGTTTGCACAGATTAAATGAGGGGATTAGGAAATATCAACCTCATAATGAATTTATGATACTTGTTCAAGTAACATTAGTGGTGGGGATGGTGGCTTGCTCACAGGGCTCCTTGTGAGCTTCTAGTGAGAAAGGAAAGAGGTCATGGACTGGAAGTTCTGACCTGCTGTACGTGTGTACAGCCTTGAATGGAAAACCAGCACTGGCATCTCACAGGGACTGAGGTTCAAACTGATGCTGAAGTATTGGAATCATTACAGAATTCAGGTGGGTTCCCAGTTCTGTAACACCTCCTGCTCCTCCTCCAAACCAGCAAAAACTACTGGCTGGCTGTTGAAGGGATGCTGCCTGTGCTTTACAGCTGCTGGGTGAGCTTTGCTCTTCCCTTTCCCTAGAGAGAGAGCTCAGCAGATCACAGACTGGTGTGGGTTGGAAGGGACCTTAAAGATCATCCAGTTCCAACCCCTCTAGATGGGAAGGTGCGAGGAGATGCACATGAGAAGAGCAAGGAGATGTTCAGCCATGGAAGATGGGTTGAGGGCAGCACATGCTGATCTTGTTGTAGGGACGTTGTTGGTAGCTGTGCACTGCTCACCCTGGAAGTTCCTGCTGCAAGCTTGAGGTGGGATTAAAAACTGGAATTTCTACAGGTGGGTCATCAAGGTCTGCTGGATAGTATGAAGGTACATAAAGTGTTGTGCTTCAAGTTCAGTGTCAGCCATAGATCAGCAGAGAGAAGGTTTAGAAAGACCCCTCTGCCCTTGGATGACTGGGAGGACCTTTGTGCTTGACAGGATCGTGCTTGTAATTATTTTGCCTTTTGACCACTACAGAATTAGCAGTTTTTATGTCTTCAGACACTGCATCCACCCTGGGTGTCCCCAGGTTCCAGCACTGCCTGAGCTTGAGCAGCTGCCTGGAAATGCACTGAGGTTCCATCAGTGTTCAGCCCAGCCTTGGGACAGACTGAAAGGTGAATTCAGGTGGTGGTTCTCCCTGGGTCCCTACTCACCAGACCTTCTAACACTGCTTCAGTTCATGTTGGGGTTTTGCTGGTGGTATTTTTAGTTCACCATTTGCTGGGGGCATTGACAGAAAATAGCAGTTTGTGTTGGGGTTGTGAATGTGCTGCCCCTTCTATCAATGGAAAGGGAAAAGCTAATGATTTGTTTTGCTTTCTTTATACCCAGCATCATGGTCAGAGAATGTTAATGGCTCTAAATTGCTGATTTCAGTTCATGCCATGTTAGGTAAGCCAGGCGAGTAGTTGAGGTTGTTCTAGAAGAACAGGTTCTGATTTAGGATTTCCCTTCAAATAGAGTCTTAACAGCTCAGCCTGGGTTTACAGGGTGCAGGCAAAGAGGACATCTGGTTTATTCCTCGATTCTTGATGACAAGTACAAATGTACACATTGATTGAGTTGCATTTGGTGCCAGAGAAAATGCTTGTTGTGCTGTATTTGGGTCAAGCAGGAGACATTTTATTTAGCCTTTTCTGGAGAGGAGAGAGCAGATCAAGGTTGTATTTCTGCTTAAGCAGAGATTTGTTCTATTTGGAGGTGCTTTTCTCGTAAGAGCCTTAAACAAAAATATTTTATTTGATGGTGATTTTTAAAACAAAGCATCTCCTTCTGGCTGGGGATGGATGAAGAGAGAGCTCGTGCTTCTCTTGGTTTGGTTCTGAGGTTGTTTACATTGAAGAGGGAGAGTAAAGATGGTCATTGCCTTATTGCTTAATCTATTTCTCTTAATGGATTTTCAGTTGATGACTCTAATCCCCATGGGAATTATGGGGCTGTTTCATTGAATGATGTTTTAGTTCAGCTTAGCCTGTGGAATATCCCTCGCTGGGGATCTGGAAGATGAGCCCCTGGCCTCCTTCACAAGCCTGTTGGGATGTAACCACGAGACCTCATCTGCTTTGGAAGCACAGAAATGAGCCAGCCTGGATCAGTGACTACAGGGGCCAGGCAGGTGAAATACAGGTCCTAAAAAATGGCAACAAATACCTTACCCAGCTGGAGAGGTAGGAGGTGAGAGGATTTAAGTGATACAGGCTCGGGTACCCACTGAAATGTTCATTTAATTAGTCAATAAAGGGAGGAAACAGTTGGAAGAAAAGTCCAGCAGCAGGTGGACTTGGTGATGCTAAAGGTCTTTTCTAACCAAAAAAGATTGGATGACTCTATGAAAAAGGAAAACAGGACTTAGCACTCTAAAGATCTTCCAGACGCACAGTGTGGATTTCCTGTCAGCCTTTAGCCTCACTTCAGCTCTTCCTACCCACAGGAGCAGAAAACAGAAAAACTCCTTTCAGATGCTTAAGCTGAGCCTAAGATGTTATGCTGGGGCCTTCACCTGTTCCTTTTGATGTGGAGAGTGATTTTTGGGTCTGGTTATTCTTCATCTTTAGGAAGTACACAGCACAGGCTTTTGTTCTGAGTTCCATCATTTCTAAAACAATTCAGTAACACGGTTTAACTTTAAAAAGATGCTCATGGGGATGTTTCTGCAAGTACTTTTTCCTAATTTTACAGCTTTGGGGAAGGGAACATGAACAGTAAATCTTTTCATATTTAATGCCTGTTTGTTTGGTTTTATTTTCACACAGTAACAGCTTTCACAAGGGAGCTGTTACAGCAGAACTGACAGGGAAGGGCTCTGAAAGATTGGAGGTCTGGCTTCCAGCTCAGTGTCACCTCTGATGAGCTGTAGCCCTGATGGTTTTGTTTCTGTACTCACAGGGAAGGAGCAATATTCCTACTGCTGGAGGGATTTTATAGGGTTGTAGCTGTCATAAGGAAGCTTTTCTTTGTAGATTCATTCTGCACGTGCGTTCTGTGATGTGTAAATCTGCATGTTGTCCTCTGCCTCTAAAAGGTTGTCATAGAATCAGAAGTATGGTAAAAGTATTGAAGGTAGGTTTTAGAGAAGAGCAGATTTAGATTGGATGGCAGGAACAAGTCCTTCCCAGGAGGGCAGTGGATCCATGGCCCAGGCTGCCCAGGGAGGGGGTTGAGGCCTCATCCCTGGAGATGTTCAAGGTGAGGCTTGAGGAGGCTCTGAGCACCCTGAGCTGGGTGAGGGTGTCCCTGAGACTGCAGGGCTGGGACTGGGGGACCTTGGGAGGTCCCTTCCAACCCAAACCACTCTGAGTCTATAAATTAAGGCATCACAGTGGTTAATGTGGGCAGTGGCCAAACCATAAAATCATTCAGGTGAGAAAAGAACTGAAAGATCATCCAGTCCAACTATAAATAATAAATAAATATTACTTAAACAATAAATAAACTCTCTGTAACATTAAAGAGGGAGGACTTGGAGATATGGTTGTGTTTACTGTCTATTAAGTCCTGAATGACATGAAAGTTGTGAACAAGAGAAGGGTGCTCAGTGTTTCCATTATAAGAATATGGGTCATCAAGCAAAAATAGCAGCAGCAGATGAAAGCAAATGATGCTGGGTGACTTCTGAGCGTTTCACACTGAAGCTGTAAAACATCTTGTGCCAGGAATGTATAAATTGAGTTGGTTTATTATTTATTTTTCTTTACTGTGAGGCTACTCAGATATTGGAGGAGAAGCCCAAGGTGTGGCATCTCAGTTCTCAGAGATGCTCAGGCAGTGATTGGAAAAACCCCTGAGCAAGCTGATGTCATTTGGGTGGGAGATCAGACTAAGTGACCTCCAGACATCCCTTCCAGCCTACATTGTTCTCCTATTCTAATGTTAAATGATGACATGGGCTAAAAAAACTGTTGGGCAAGCGTGTGATCTCCAAATTGCAAGTCATGGGCTGGTGAGATTGTTTGGAGGAGAGCAGGGTGTTCTTTTTCTCCTTATGATTAGGAAAACTATTTATAGTTATTCCTAACAGGACTTGGCTTCAAGAAGACATATGATGAATTAATTCATACAGTGTGGTCATCCTCTGCTATGTAACTGGGAGAGTCACTTGGAGGGCTCTTGTTTAAGCCTCAACTCAGAATCACCTATAAGTAGATCAGGTTGCTCCAGAGCCATCTGTGTCTCTTCCAGGTCTGAATGTCTCAAGGATGGAGATCTCACAGTCCCTTTGGGCTTCTTCCAGTGTGTGTCCACCCTCACATTGAAGTTTTTTCCTTTTTTTTGGAAATCACAGCAGCTGTGACTGTAAGCATCCCGATCTACTGGGACGTGTTGGGTTGGACTGGTGACCTCCAAGGTCCCATCCAGCCTTGGTTGCTCTGTGGTCCTGCATTGCCTGAGCTCTGTGTTGTCCCATGCAGGCAGGTTGCTGGCTTCTCCCAGTAACCCTGTGCTACAGCTGTAATTGCAGTTTGGGTAACAAGTTCAAGGTTAAAGTGATGGAGCTTTGTGTTCACTTTCAATACATGGGTTTGCAGTGCTCCTCGTTCATGTTAGGCTCCTACAGCTCCAAGGAATCATAGACAGGTTTGGGTGGGAAGGGGCCAGGGACATCTTCAACCAGATCAGGTTGCTCTGAGGCTCATCCAGCCTGACATCCAACCTGACCTTGAATGTTTCCAGGGATGGGGCATCTGCTTCCTCTCTGGGCAACCTGGGCCAGCATCTCACCACCCTCAGTGTAAAGAGTCTCTTCCTTTTATCTGCTTTAAATCTCACTTTCTGTTTGCTTGTTTCTTTGTTTATAACCATCACCCCTTCTCCTGTCACTACAGGCCCTGCTAAAGTGTCTGTCCCCATTTAATTCATCTGGAGGGAGGTTCTGAACATCCTTGTGATACGAAGGGGGAAATGCTCCATTTTCTGACCACCTTCTGCTGTGGGAAAGAGAGACAGGGGAAAAGCTTTGATATGAGTCTCATGGTTTAGGGGATGGTGGCTTCCTGGGGATGCAGTAGGATGGGTTGGGTTTGAATGATTGATTGTAAGCTGTGCCTGAAGGCTCCTTGGAAGGTTTTTCTCTTGAGCTGTGTTAGTGGTGGAGGAAACTTTGGAGAGCTCAAACAGGGATGTATTTTTAAAGAAGTAACAGTCTGTTTAAACATGAATACTGAGCCTTGAAGGATAGCTTTGGTCTTTAATAAGTTAGCTGCTCTACAATCTGTTCTTTCTTGGGAAAAAAAATACCCCTCTTAAAACCATTTTATCATCAACTTCAATTGCTTTGTAGCACACTAGCTTTCTTCTAATGACAACTCACCTGTGGCTGGTAACCACCAGGAGAGTAGCAGCAAGCACAGAATTAAGAGGTTAAGGATAAAATATGTTGTCTTTCCACACACCAGAGCAAGTAAATAACTTGCTAGGAGTGGCTGCTGAGTCCTAGGAATGAGGCTGAGTTGCCTTCCAGGAGGTGGTGCCTGCTCCTGGCTGTGTGGATGGCCCCACATGCTTTGTTTGTGTCACAGAACTGAAACTTGGCTGGGGGAGGCAGAATTCTAAATTTCCTCATTACTCTTTTTGGGATTTTTATGTCTCACCCTGCTAATAAGAGACCAACAGCTGTTATGTTATCCATCATTTTTAGATGGGTAGGAAGAGGATTGTCTCCTCCTATAGCAAGGAGCTGAAGCATATTTTCTTGTAATTGTCACTTTTGGCCCAGATCGTCTCATTTTTATGCTTAATTCTGAAAAATCACCCCCCACTTCCCACTTGTTTGTTAGGATCCTTGTTCCCTCTGACTTCAGTTTCCTCTGAACACCACATGGTCTTGTTTGCTGGGGCCTTCAGCCAGCAATGACAAATACCTCGTTTCTGGTGACAAATTGATTTTAAAAATATACTTTTTAACTTGTTATTGTCTCTAGTGTGCCTTTGCCAAATGGCACCCTAGACGTGAGGAGTGGACACAAGAGATGAGCCAGTGGGCATGGCCAACACGAGGAGGCCTCTGAGGCTTCAGTCACCAAAGGTTCAATCTGTGGGGTGGGTTCTTTTTTTAATTAATTGTAATATCACTGAATTTAACAGATTTTATATGGGAAGACAGTTGTCTGACAGCAAGGCTGCATCCACCAGTGCCAGACTCCTCCTGCAGCAGATGAGAGTGAAAACTTGTCAAGGAAAAGCATTGCTGTTAGCTTGGGTATGCAGGGGAGTTGACTTCAGCTTTTTCCTCAGAACTGGCTTGTTTTGTCTAAAACAAAAAGATAAGTATTATAAATATGAGGTAACAGAAGCACAGTGTCCATGTGGGAAGTGCTGGGCACCTGAGGTCCCTCCTGCATGCATCACGTCAAGAACCCAACCATCCCTCCTTGGACTGCCTGGAGGACACGTGGGATCACTGTGGCAGGAGATGGAAGCACCACTTATCAAGTTTGCTCTTTCAGAGCTGATACCTGTGAGACCTCAGACATAATTCTGGTGTTAGGGGATTTAATCATTCTTGTGGAGTCATTTGTTTTCTCAGGGGTGCTTAGATATGAATGATTTCTTTCAGTGTTGCTCTCAGAACTTGTGAAGCAGCAATGCCTTGTGGTGGTGTGACCTGACACATGGAATCTATAGTTCTGCTTTGCTTGGAGAAGACCCCTGAGACCCTTGAGTCCAACCCTTCCCCCATCCCTGCCAGGGCCACCCCCACCCCATGTCCCTCATCCCCACATCCCCAGGGGTTTCTCTGAAACCCCTCCAGGGATGATGGGGACTCCAGCCCTGCCCTGGGCAGCCTGGGCCAGGCCCTGACAACCCTTTCCAGGCAGAAATTCTTCCCCAGCTCCAACCTAAACCTCCCCTGGCACAACTTGAGTTGTGCCAAAGTTCCTCTTGTCCCATCCCTTGTTCCTTGGAGCAGAGCCCGACCCCCCCTGGCTCCAACCTCCTCTCAGGGGGTTGCAGAGAGCCACAAGGTCTCCCTCAGCTCCTCTGCTCCAGGATCAACACCCCAGGGCCCTCAGCTGCTCCTCACAACTTCTCCAGACCCTTCTCCATCTTCTCCAGCCCCTCCTCCATGCTCTCCAGACCTTCTCCTTGTGCTCCAGATCCTTCCCCACCTCCATTCCCTTCTCTGCACACTCTCCAGACCCTCAATATCTCTTTTCTGACCCAGAACTGATCCCAGGATTGGGGGTGCAGCCTCAGCAGTGACCAGCACAGGGGGAAAACAAAACACAGCTTAAGTAGAGCTCAGTTCTGCTGTCAAGGTACAGACAGAGGATGTGTTTTACGAAGATATTTCACTTATAAAACTGGAATATCTTAATGATTTAATAAGGGGGCAAAAAGGTTTGATTTCCACCATTGAAAACATAGTTAGTGAGTGGGCTGGGTGAGCTGGGACTGGCTGTACCGAGCAGCTTCCCGCTGCAGTGAGGGGAAGGGGCTCTGATGGCAGGGTTTTGCCTTTGTTTTTTTTGGTGGAAGATGCCAGACTGGAATGTCCTTCCCTCTCTCCTTCAAGCCCCTTTCCCCAGGCAGCAATTCAGTTCTGGGTGCTGACTCAGCCCAGCTGAATTTTCTCCATCAGCGACCGCCGGGAGGAACCGGAGCCGCGGCGGCTGCGGAGGAGCTGGGCTCAGGGCAGAGCAGCTCCCAACAAAGTGGCTTTGACACATCTTCCCGAGGTTTGTCGCCAAAAATGACCGAACTGAAAAGTCTCTTTAAGAATTCCTGCAGACTAATGAACAAATTTGATGAAGATTTGGCAGCTTTTCCTGATGTTTCCCCATAACTCGGGAAATCTTCCCAGGCAGTTCTCTGCTCTGCACGGCTCAGTCCCCTTGTAATTTAAACAAAGGGTTGTTACACAAATTGAGGCAGCACAAAAACAAAACTGTCCTCCTGCCATCCCTCAGGGTCTGTGTACCCTGGGACACCCAAGGCTAGGAGGGGAAGGAACCTGGAGAATGCTCCTGCGGGCCCTGGAGCAGGGAAGTTTTCCACCCATCCCTCCTGGGCTCATGGTTATTATTTTTTGGTGCAAGTTGCTTCACCTGTGTGTGTGCTGTCCTGCTCTGTCAGCTTGGGGATGCTGCATTTTCTGGCTTACATTTTAAAACTAAGAACAATAATCATGTTTGTTTGTGTGTTGACGTTATTCACTCCCAGTTTCTTGTTTAGCAGCCCATATTTGATTAAGTAACGTGTAATGGCACAAAATTCATGTTGTCAGTTCGGGAAGCATGGAGCTGCTGAGTTTCAATCCTGCAGCTTTGGAAATTTGGAGGGTTTTTTAGGAGCTGCATGAGGTTTCCTGAGCAGACAGGTTCCCAATTGCTGGGTGGATGCAGGGATGGCTGTCATCAAGCAGGAGTTTGATGTTGCTGCTGAGTTAGCTGAAATCAAGCGACGTGGAAGGAAGGGAACTTCCAGAGGATGGAAAGGCACCTTGATGTCCGAGATATTTGAGACTGGTGGGATTCAAAATGAAGTCACTCCCAGGCCTGGGGTCCCAGGGTCAGAGAATGGTCATTATTCAGCAAAGGGAACCCATCAACAACAGGCGCTCTCTCTGCTGCTGCTGTTGATAAAACTGACAAATGGAAGGAGTGAGGGAGAGTGTAAAGTCTTATTGAAATGCAATGGAGAAAACGAGTATAGAGGTGCCAGTATAGATTAGCTAACAAAAAAAAATGGGCTTTCTAGGGTGAACATGAATGATCCTTAAGCATTTTGCCTTAAAACTTGTGTCCACTGTGTGCATTTTTACTCCTTGTATTTCTTCACAAATCCGTTTTATGCTAGGATGTTAAACCCACTGCTGCAAAACATTTAGTATGACCCACAAGCTAAATGGCTAGAAAGAGGCTAATGCAATGCAAGGCAAAAAAAAAGCCTTCAAGACTTGTCGTGGACTCAAAGAAATAAATAAAGCCAGCCAAACCCTCCTGCTGCCGAGCAGCGCCGGGGCAGGCAGAAGGCACGATTTTATTTTGCTTGTTTTCAATAGTGGTGTTTGTACCAGAATTGAACTGTCCTCTGAGGCTGCCTTCAAGACTGACACGCCAGAAAGTGTGTGATATAAATAGTAATTTTCAAAAGGATGTGGCAAACAACCTTTCCTCTGCTGGAACCCTTAGGCCTATTGTCTGGTGGGCCCTCGGCGTGCGCCGCAGCATCACAATCTGTTGGGTTGTTGTAAAAAGAAAGGGCCAGCACAGATTGGCTTTGTTTTAATCCCCAGCTGACAAGGGGCAGGGTGTACATCTGTGAGGGGCTCTTTGCACCATGGCCTCCATCAAATTCAACCCCCCCAGGAGCTGTGGCAGAAGGCGGCTCGTCCCGGCACAGTTGTTGCAGCAGCCACACGGGAATCCGTGGGCTCCAAGCTCTTTCTAGGGAAATTGCTTCTTGCGTGTCTCCTGGTGCAAAGCAGCGTGGCAGTTCTATGGGATTTGTAGGATTTAAGGAGGAAACTTGGTAAAGCTGCTGCTAAAGGGAACATTTTATCTTGTTTGCTTTGGAGGGCAGGAGTTGGGAAGCGCAGCGGTCACACGATGGTTTCCACACTAACGTGGGTTGGTGTGATCCACCCATGTTGGATCCACCTGCTTCCCATGTCCCCACTTTCCTCTGCCACCTTTCCAATTAGCAGTCTGGAAATCCTTCCTGCTCCCAGAGAGCAGCAACACCTGGATGTGGACAGGAGGAAGGGCAAGAGGAAGAAACGGCCATAATGATAGGAACAGATTAAAACCTATGCCCTACTTCAGGATAAGTCATCATGTAAAACCTGCAAGAGGTCAGAACATCACTATTAACATTCCAACAAGTCATTTTACTAACTCAAAAGATGGGAAGGTTTGCTATTTTAAGCCAGAGGGTCTGCTTTCTGTTCTCCTCTTGAATTGTATGAGAAATTGGGATGCTAATGGCATCTGGATGAGCCTGTCCTGTTACAGGGAAAATCTTCCTATAGATGCTCTGATTTGGGGGGAATTTTTGAGAAACAGCCTATCTGTACCTTTCTCAGTTTTGTCTCCTCCTGCTAGTGTGTTGTATAATAGTAAACTAACAAATACATATATATAATTTTTTTTAATCTCATAGTTAAGAAGTCTCCCTTCCTTTTTTGCCTTCCCAGTAAAACCAGAAGAGACCAAACCAGCTGAAGCTGTGACAGGGAATGATATCACAGCACCTCCCAACAAAGAGCTTCCTCCCAGCCCTGAGAAGAAGACAAAGGTAGGTGCCATTTCACATCCAGCCTCTTCACTTCTAAGGTTTATCAATTTCCCAGCTTTTCTGCTTCTAAGTTTTGGCAACATGAGTTCTGTTTTCTGAGCTGCCATTTGTGAGCCCCTTTTACTGAAACAAAGACATCCAGCTGGGGAGCTGCAAGCAAACAATCAGCCTGTAGCAAATGTGCCTGCAAGTGGGTTTTAAAGCTTCATTGAAATGAATTCCTGGTTGGTATGGGTGGTGTAGAAGTAGTGAACACGTAGGCAACACTTCTGCTGCACTGAGACTGTCCCACTTGGTTATGAACACAGGTATTTGCCTTACACTTGGCATTCCCAGACCTCCCTCAGGATCTGATGACTCTCTCCTTTTAGGGCTGTTTATGAAACGTGAAATACCTGTTTCAGCAGCTTGCAGCAAAATTCCAGCCCCAGTTTCTTAGAGCAGCAGGGTGGTTCTTGTTACCCTCACAGGCACTGGAGTTGATCAGATGAGGATTTAGAGCTTGCAGCCCCTTTGTGTGCACGGAGTTGAAAAGCAGTGTCCCTGTGCATTGCACGCAGGAGTGGATGCCAGGAACCACCCAATTTCTAATCCCAGCTTTACCAGAAGTTCCTTTTGTTGCTTTAGATGTCTCTGAAATAAATCCTGTTCACTTGGAATTGATGGCAAAGCTGCACTGAGCTCCCAAGGCAGCCTGCTGCTGCTCTGCTTCAGCTTGGTCTTTTCTTAGGCTCAGAAAACAGAAAGCTAATTATTTTATTTTATCTCTTTCGTTTAAAATTATCATTTTTATGTTCCTGCAGCTCAGTGTTTTGGTTTACAATGCGCTATTTTTTTGTTGTGGTTTTCTTTGCTTTCTTTTTATACCGGATTTTGCTTTTCTTGAAAAAACTTAAAGCCTGCGACCTCCACACCATCTGCCAAGCCTGCAGCACCGAAAGCCAGGCCCTGGCTGCTACCAGTCCCAAACGGCCAGCCTCTGCCACTCCTGGCCCTAACAAAAAACCCACCAGCCTACTTACAGCTCCTACTTCAGCCACTCCTAAACGCCCAGCCACCAGTACTACACGTCCCTCCACCCTCACTCCAAAAGAGACTAAACCAAAGGTAAGGAAACTGCTCGCTTGTTGTGGGGGAGCTCCCAGAGCCTCCTGATAACTTCCCAGCTCTCTTACCCAGGAGTCAAAACATGAGTCTAGAGGAGGCAGGGGAGGAGGAGCTCAGGATTCACTGAGCTGTGGGAGCTGTGCAACTTCCAGTAACCCCTTGTACCATCAGATCCCAAGTGTCTTCTTGTGGCATCACAGAGAAAAAAAAAATGAAGCTTGACGCTGTTGCCCACATTGTCCTCATGGACTGGTGTGAAGTACACAGGATTATTCTTTCTTTCTGTTACTGAAGGGGGGAGATTTTTGAAATACAGATTTATAGACTGCAAACATCAGATAAGTGCAGACAAGAGCATGGGAAAACTGAACAGAGACCTTTGATACTCATACTGGGGGGGGGAACAGTTTGAACACTTCAGTATTTCCCACTGATTCTCTGGCATCATAAAAACTGTAGGAAGGGAACTGGAAATGCACTTGGGTGCTTAGGAAGTACTGGGGGGTTGTAATTCTCCAATAAGAGAAGATTTGTGGACGATTCTCAGTGTCAGTACCTTGAAGCCAGAGAGGGGGAGCCACAGGTAATGTGAAGAATGGGAAATGTCCCTTGAATTTTCCCTGTGGTAAATTATTGTTAACAAGAAGAATTCAGATTTGAAAGAGATTTGCTAGCATTTCTCCATACTGAAGCATGAATAACTGCATTGAGTGTCTTTTAAAATTAACTAAATAAACATAACAGTGTGAAAGCACAGGCAGAAATCAGTACTTTTGCTGTGAACCAGTGCCTTCAGTGTTTAAGTTTTTGCATGATTCTGAATTCCCTTTTGATTGAATCAAAATCTCCTTTGTTTCCATACATTAATTCAGTATTTGAATACTTATGAGATGAGTCAATTTACAGACTTAGCAGGAACAGACATGGAATAGTTTTCTCAGTGAGGAACGAATCGTGGACACTTAATTCTTGTGTCCACAGTGTTTTAATAGATGCCTTCCTAGCTTAGGAATCATTTCTACTCATGAAGGAAAAGAAATCTCTCCCAGAAGCATTGCTAGTGGACTGACATTTTGCCAGAAGTGAGAACTTGGCTCCCATCTGTCACTGACCTCCACACATTAATGCTGAAACAGATGTGAATCGATTCGTATATTCAGCAGGGTCCATGCTCTGTGTCCTGCCCTGAAACAGTCACTTGCTTCTGCATGCCTGAATTATATTTTTAATCTTCTGCATATCTGAATTATATTTTCAATCTTCTGCATACCTGAATTATATTTTCAATCTTCTGCATGTCTGAATTATAATCTCTGCATGATCATGTTTTGGCGCTGCCTTAACTCACGCCTTCAGGTGTTCAAACAATTGATTTGAGGCTTTTTGCTGACAAATGCTTTGAAGAGACCCTCAGTGTGACAAGGGCTTTAATGTCCCCCCTTTATTTCTAGGTTTCAGATGCAAAGTCCACGGAGAAGAGGACCTCCCTCTCAAAGGCTCCATCATCTGCCACTTCTCGAGCTCCTGCCCGGAGCACCCCACCACCCTGAAGACCACGGCGACATCCGGTCACTGCCACTGCTGGCACAAGAACTACCACTGCTTCCCCACCCAAGAGGCCAACCTGTGAGTCCCCTCTGTTTTCCTTCAGGAGATCTCTCCTTCTAATCATCTGCAAGTTTATGTTTGAGTACCACCACTGGTTCATGTTCTGGTGACTTTCTCCTCTACCCTGATGACCTTTTCCTGTGTTTAGGTCACCCCATGACCCCACCAGTTTATTAAAATTAGTTTCCTGATGACCAAGCTTCCAATCTACAGGTTCAAAAAAAGGAAAAAGCCAAAACCTTCAAATGTAGTCGCTCAGGAGAAGCTGCAGCGCTCTAACTGGTACTTCAGCAAGGTGGAAACTGGTCAGTCAGGAGCTGGCCTGAGGCTTAGTGCAGGATCAGCCCTTTCACACAAGACAAGACCCAGTGCCAAGGCACAGGGACTGTAGCTCAGACTTTTTTCTCTCAAGGCTTCCCCTTCCAAAACCAAATCTGAATGACTTTCAGGGATCAGCTTGTGATTCAGGTTAATGCAATTACTGAACTCTCAAATTCAATAAAAAAGATGCATTACTTCTGTATTTTGCCACCCTAGCAGTCAGAATAAACACTAACACCAGCTGAAAACTTGGGAAAAGCAAATCTCCAGAAGAGGATTTGAAGTGCATCTGAAAAACAGAACAGGTTGAACAGAAGTGGAGGCTTTTCACTAGTGCAGGAAGAATTTGAAGCTGAAATTGCATCATCAGAAAACTGTGTCCTACCCTTGCCAGAGAGGGAACCCCCCCAAGTTCAACAGCATGAAACACAAGCAGCATATTAACATCTTTTCACTCCTTTTAGAGGAGCTTGAGAGACTTAATGTCAGATCAGAACAGAGTTAAATGCTCTCAAGTTTTTCCAGTAACTAGACCTCATTGGCCAACTGTGCCAATGAACATGTAAAACCAATACCACACATTGGTTGCCTTGTTCTGTGAGTCCCAGGGTATGAATTCCCAACTTGTCCTTCCCAAAAGAATAGTCTGTTTTAACTATGTTGAAATACATTGGGCTAAATGTCCATTCCATACTCTGTGCTCTGGGGGAAAAAAGAATTAATCCTGGGCAAAGGAAGTGTTGCACATTCCAAGAGCCCTGTATCTAAGCTGAGCCCGTGGACATCCTTGCAGAATGAATTTTGTGTGGTCTTTTATGCAAACCCTAGCCCAGAATGCTGAATATGTTTTAATGAGTGCAGTTAATTCCTCCTTCCAAAATGGAGACACAAAGAAAGAAGTGTTTGCTGGTGACATTTGAAAAGAGATGGAGTTGATGATGCAGAGATGCAGGAGGGTTGTTCCAAGTGGCAAGATGTACAGAGGGAAGAGGCTTCTGCAGCAGTGAGGGTGGTGGGACACTGCCAAAGCACAGGGAGAACTGGGTGGGCGAGGGAAGAGGTGAGGTCAGCTGGAGAAGCTCCATCCAGGGAGAAAGCAGTTTTGTCTGGATCTGGAAATGCACAGAACGTCATGAGTGGTAAAAAAGGGAGTCCTGGTTTGGAAGAGGAGAAAGCAAGGGTGGGAGAGAGGATGAACAGCATTGTGGAGGCTGAAGGGGGACTGCAAGGAGCCAAGCACTAACTGGTCAGCTTAGCTGGAGAGATGCAGCTTCAGGTAGAGCCACAGATGGAGACCTGGATCTCTTCTCATCACAGAACTATCAGGGTTGGGAGGGCCCTCTAGAGATCATCTGGTCCCACTGCCCCACTAAAGCAGGTGACAGTTCAGTTTCTCAGTACCCACCATTGAGAGTGGTGCCAGGTTCCTGGCTGAAGATGGGATTTCAGAAGGACATCTGCTTTGGCTTTTCAGTTTCCAAAGACAGAGACTTTCACTTCCTTGGGGCTTGCTCAAGTGTTCAGTCATTCTCCCTGTTTAAAAGTCTGTGGAGGGTGGCTTGGAAACGATGTTTTCATTTTTTTCAGGTATTAAATGTCAGTCATTTGCTCAACAAAATGAGCCACGGCCTACATGGCATTGGATTTATTATTTAATTGTTGTGGTTTTACAAGACCACATCTCCATCTTTCAGATCAGAAGAAGATCCAAGACTTGGCCTGTCATTATAGAGCATTTTCCCAGCAACTTTGTCATTCTCCAGGTTTTCAACATCACGTGCTAGTAACACAGCCAGAAGTGTTCCAGCATTCAGTTCCCCACTCACATAAGTGGAAATAACATCTCTTTATATATTAAAATAACATATTAGTCCTCTCCAGTGTATACAAGTCTGAGTCTGTTCTGTCCATGCAGTTTTCCCAATTAAAGTTGTGGTCTCCAGGAGAGAGATGAGGTTGGTTTGATGGGACCTTTTTTGAAGCATTTGGTATTAATTATAGATCTATCCCTTAGGCCTTATTAAATTATCCCAATGTGTTGCATCTCATTGGCTGGTATTCTGTCTGGGGTGTTTAATTGAATGCTTTTAGCAAAGTCTGGGTGGAATGATCCAGACTGACTTGGCCTGTAGTTATCTGCTGCTTTTGCTTGTTCTTTTCTATACTGGCATGCCATAAAATCCCTGCCAGCTACCTGGTTTAACTAAAAACTCCAAGGCTGTTAATGGAAACTAAATATTAGAAGATGGGGTTGTCATGATTTCTCTCTTAGATTTTTTTGGTTTGGTTTTTGTTTTCAATTTTTCCTTCCTTGGCTGTTGAAATAAACTAAATTTTAGCCAGTCATCCATCATTAGTAGGACAAAGGCTAGAGTTTGTTATCAAAGAGCTCTTTAAAATAAGGTCCTGATTTTCTTTTTCGGTCTGTGATTTCCCTTGATCAACTTTGTGTGTGGTTTTATTCTGCTTTGAGAAATATAGACAGGTTCCTGCTTTAGACTGACCTCTGCCTATGCAGAGTGTAATCAGGTCATGATCACTGATGTTTGCCCAAAGGCAGAGTTCAGTTTCCTTATTGATTTTTGCTTTTATACAATTATAATAGGGACCAAAATATGTGCAAGAAAACTGGCATTGGTTGGGACTGATCAAGCACTAATACCAAGCTTACAGATGGGCAAATTTGGGGTTGCTTTGACTGTTTAGTAAAGAAAGGTGATGGTGTTTTAGTTGGTTGGTGGGTTTTTTGGTTTGGTTTCATTTTTTTAGAAATGAAATTGAGATGGGATTAAAATAATGTCAGTGAGCACTGTCAGATCCAGAAAGTTATTTGAAGAAAAAACAAAATGCAAAGCACACTGCAGGTGTTGCATCATTGAACGGTGACCCTTTTGGCAAATTGATTGTTTTGCTGGAAACCCTGAGTAGTTTTTGCTGTTGCAATGAGGAGGACCTCAGCCAGGTGTCCAGATGGAGCAGTTAATTCCTGAGATGATTTCTTTCCAGCAGCAGGTTAGAAATGGGCACTGTGGGTAAAGGGGCCTGTGAGTAGGTGAGGAGCTGCAGAGAGCCCCTGAGCTCCAGGGGAAGCTGTGCTGGGACTCCAGACTTCTCCTCTGTGCCAGCTGGCTGCCTCTCTGCAATCCTGATGGATGTGTTTTCTGTTGGGCAGCTATCAAGACCGAGGGGAAGCCTGCAGATGCCAAGAAGACCTCTGCAAAGTCACCATCAGGTAACTTGGTTCCATTTCCATCTACGTCAGATCCCTCTTGCTGGGGGCTGTGTTTCTGAAGCAGATCACTGTGCATCTTTAGGACACGTGAGGATGGTTTTGTAAATGGCCTCTGACCCCTCCTTTTACCCTCTTTCCCTTTTTTGATGGTCACTGTGATGACTGTAGCAGACCTGAGCCGCCCCAAGAGCGCGAGTGGAAACGCAGTGAAGAGCAGCACCACCACCCCTACCACCACCTCCAGCACAACTACAGCCACCAGTCGTCCCAAACCCAAGCCTGCTGCAACCAGACCCATAACAACCTCAACCACAGCAGCAGATGCTAAAAAAACAACTACCAAGGCTCCAACAAAACCCAGCACTCTTTCCAAGCCTCTCCGCCCGACCAGCAGCGTTTCTGCTCCGGACCTGAAAAACGTGCGGTCCAAAATCGGATCCACAGATAACATCAAACATCAGCCTGGGGGAGGGAAGGTGAGTGTCTCCAAACCTGGTAACAATACAATAATGCTTGGGTACAGTAGCTCTTAGCTTAGAGGTGCTCTGCTAATTTTGGTAGCTGTGTCCTCACTGCTCTTCTCCTGTATGCTCTGCAGAGCTCCTCTTTGGACTCTTGGTTTATTAACAAGGCAGTGGTAGCAGTGTACAGAAGGAATCCACCTGTAGGAGCCTTCATGGTGTTTGCTGGCATGAATACAGGCATTCAGAACTCTGGTTCTGGTTTTCTGTCCTACAGCCTGGCATAGACAATGGTTGGTACTGAAAGCTCAAAACCTTGTCTATATTCCAAAACTTTGCTTTTGAATAGAAGAACTGAGGCTGCTGAATGGTACAGAAGGTGGAATAATGCTCTACAATGCAGGAAATCTGGATTCAGGAGCAGCTTCTGCAGCACCTTTCCCAGGTCTAGGAACAGGAACTCTGTTGAACTTCTCAGGCCTGAAGCTGAAATTCAACAGGATCTCCATCCACTGCTCTTCAAATAATCTCTGGTGGCCACAAGAGCAGGGTAGTGTTGAATGAGCTGTAGAGAAAAGAGTGGACATTAGACTGGACCTTGGGAAGAAGTTCTTCAGCAGGAGGGTGCTGAGACTCTGGAACAGATTGCCCAGAGAAGCTGTGGCTGCCCCCTCCCTGGAGGTGTTCAAGGCCAGGTTGGATGAGGCTTGGAGCAACCTGGGCTGGAGGAGAGGTGTCCCTGGGCATGGCAGGAGCTTGGAGCAGAGGAGCTCTCAGCTCCTGACAGCCTCAGCCATTCTGGAACTCTATGAAAAGTGTCCATGTAGCCATAACTCAATCAGTAACTCAATGAGGCTCTCAATCAGTAGTGGGCCTAAATTACACTTTTGCTGTGAATGTCAGTGATCAAGGTTTGGGGTTATACCCTGAGCCCTCTTCTGAGGGCTGAAATAATTCTGTGGGTGTGCATAGTGATAAAGCCCTTATTGGATGTTATATGAGAGCTCCACCCATCTTTGCCTGACCTGTGTCTGAGCAGCTCTCCTGCAGTCCTTGGGCTTTAATTTCCACAAAGTGGACCCAATCTGCCCACTTTGCTGCAGGTCTGCAGCAATGAATAACTCTGCAGAGAACTTTATTCTGATGCCACATTCCCTGCTAGGAGCCTTCATCTCCTCTCAGGCACATGAAAGTCCAGGACATTCCTGGGCTGTGGTGCTGTTTGTCACAGGCAGCACAAATCCACCGTGGATTTATTCCTGAATTGAGTGTCTTCATTGGACAACATCATAGTACAGTCCTGAGAGCTTCGAGGTCTGCAAGACAGAAACTTCCACTCCCCCAGAACAAAGATTTCTGGAAATGACAATCCAGGTCTGCTGAAACACTTGGAGGCAAGCAGGAGGGTGACCTTTTCATGTTCTCTGTGTGGTAGCTTGACACCAAACAGAAGTTCAGAAAGCTTCTGCCTTCTGCTCAAAAAAGACATGTAAGATTGTTCTGGTGTTTTGAACTGGCTGAGGGTTCTGAGTGTAGAGGTCTTTAGCTTGCAGGGCTATTGTGTCAGTGTTAGTAAAAAAAATTTTTTTTTTTTTTCATTTAATTGTGCTGCCCTACATTTTCCAAGTATTTCAATAGATGTTTTAAGTCCTAACACTTACAGTTTTAAGCAAATTGTCCCTTTTGTAGTCTGCTTTCTGCTGGGGTGTTTTTAGGATTGGAAAATACTGCAGGAGTGCTGGGGTTTTCTTGTGTATTGTTCTGTCACTGGTGGGTTAGTGAAGAGTGTTTGTGCTGACCCCCAACAAAGCAAGTTCTGCTGCACTTACCTGGATCTAGACTAGCAGAGGAATGGACAGTCTCAGGTAGTTGCTGATTTTTTGCTTAAAACCCTGTAAATTTTCATTCCTTTTTCTGCTTAGCAGGATTAGCTGGGTCCACCAGCATTTCATTAGCTACAAACTCAATCAGTGGTTGAGCTCCAATCCTGAGTCAAGTCAGTGTGTGGGTGGGAAATCAGGAGTGGAAGCACAGTGTGTCTGTACCCAGCAGAGCTCAAGGACAAAAAACAAAACCAGGCAGTGGATGTGTTTGCCTTTGTATGATGTCCTCCTTGGGCAGGAGGTGGTCCTGGGCTGCTGGTGGGTTTTTGAAAGATCTGGTTTAATTTTTTGGCAGAGTTATAATGTACTTGGGGTCACCTGAAGAGCTGCCATTCAGACCGCTAGGCAAGCTATGAGATGTTGAAGGCCACCTGTGGGCTTTTTTTTTTTTGAGAAACAGACAACTTAAATATTGCTTTATGACCCCAGGTTCCCTGTTTCAATCTGTGTCCAAGTGATGTTGCTTCTCCTCCACTCCCTGAGTTTTATCATTCCTGGGCATGGAATTAAACTTTGCCTGAGGATTACAGCACCTAAGAAGTTCTCCTGGGTCGTCAGTGCCACGGAGTTTATCTGAGTAGCTTGTGTTCCCCTAGATTCCTGCCCACACTTCTGCTTTTTGCTGGTTGAAATCATCCGTTTGTCTCCATCTAGGGGAAAATAGAGAAAAAGCCAGAATCAGCTGCTGCTGCCCGAAAGTCTGAACCCAATGCAGTCTCTAAAATGGCTACTACTAAAACAACTGTATCAAAAGAGAGTGCCCCAAAACAGCCCAATGGGAAAGTGAGTTTATTTCAGACTTTTCTTGGTGGGAGATGAAGGAAAACATTTCTATTTTGAGTCACTTTCCCTTCTCTTCAACTCTTCTGCTTTCTCCTGTCAGTGTCACTGTTCCTTGCACAGACACGTTCCCAATTCTTTCTTGTAAACCCCAAGATGTTCTCAGTTACACCCCCTCAGACATCACTGTCTTGGGTATCTTTTCTGTGCCTGCTGTACATGTCAGTGTTCCCTTAGGTAGATGAGAATAACTTTGGGTCAGAGGTTTCCCTTCCGACCAGTTCTTCATACACCCCGCTGGTTTGTAACTGGGAAGAGAGCTTTAGCAAATATTTATAGAATATTAAGGGTTTAACAGCTTCCCAGCAATATTCCCCACCCAGCCATATCCAACCTCTCTAATCCCTGCATTAAAGGTGGTTCCCACTTGATGGGTTCCTCAGAAGCTGTCATGACATGGTACTGCAGGAGGAGGGAGTGAGGCTGGAGTGCTGCAGTCCTGCTTCATGTCCAGCTTTATCCTTCATGAACAGACGGGATCTGTACCTCTAGAAAAGTCAGAAAACCATTATAAACCTTTATAAACCATTATAGTGCATTTTCAAAGCTGCTGTAGAACTGAATCCAGTCTTTCTGAACTGGCTAAGGAGCTTTTGGAAATCTGCTCGAGTGAGAATGTTCTGGTGATTCCTTTTGTGCTCCAAGTTTATCACCTCTTTCTAGAAAGTGCTCTAGATCAGCTTCTGCCAGGGTTTGTGTTAAATAACTCCCAGACTAAACACGTGTTGTCACTAACCTTTGTAACCTGTTACTCTAACTCAGACACTACCCCTGGGAGTAAAAACTCACTCCTTAGCGTGCTCCTCCTGGCTTTTGAAGAAGGCCAAGTCCTTTTAGCTGAAAGGAGAAATGATTGAATTAACATCACTCATCTGATGAAATCCAGCTGGAACTTTGACAACCTCCATCAGCAGAATTGTTTCTCAGCCTGGGCTTTACTGCCCAGAGGTTTGGAAAGACATAACCTGGGACAAAGGGACACCAGAGCTGTTGGAAGCTGGGGCTTTGGGCTGTGGCTCTCCCTGCTCTGGGGCAGCTCTCATCAGAGAGCTCCTGAGAAGCTTCCTGGGGGACATGAGGGACCCCAGCCCTTGGGGTGATGCCAGTCCATAGATACCTGGAGAAAATATCCTCACGGCAGTGCTTACACTCTGGCACTAACTCTGTCTGTGCAGCCTCTTGTTTCCTTCACTTTTTTTTTGTTTCTCACTCTCCTCCTCAGTTGCTTTTCACACCTAATACTGGATTGAGTTTAACACAACTCCTTGTTGATCCACCATGTTCGAGCATCCATTCCAGCCTGCTGTATGACAACTCTAACCAGTCCTCTTCCCTTGTGTTGTTTTCCATTCTGTAACATTCCAGGTCCAGATAGTCTCCAAAAAAGCGAACTACAGCCATGTTCAATCCAAGTGTGGTTCCAAGGACAATATTAAGCATGTCCCTGGAGGTGGGAATGTAAGTATGGGCTCTGGGCAAGCTGTCCTTCTACTAACTCCTTCTCTTGTACTATGTTTTTGTATGTCAGTCGTACAAACGCTGTGCTGCAGGCAGAAAGGGGTGGCAGAGTTTCAGGGCTTCTGGAAATAACAGAAATCATTCTTCTGGAAAGAATGTAGGCAGGAGAATTTTAATTTCCCTCCCCCCCCTGTGGGATGCTAGGTTGGTTGTGTGGGTTGTGTTTCACAGTGCTACAGAAATACACCTGACCTATTTCTTGCACGGTCGATGTGATATTGGTGACCAAGTGCAGGGTGTGCACATTGCTGACCCTCAGGAGTCAGCTCACCATGGATTCCCTCTGCAGTCAATGGAGGCACCTCATCAGCCCTCTGACCTATTTTAGATGTCTGGGTTTTTTTAGATGAAATAAAATGTGGCCTAAAAGGGCCTCTTACCCTTCACTGGCTACTAGAGCAGGCCTGAGTCAGATTAATTTCACTTCTTGTTTCACAAGAAGGGAGACTTTGAAAGAGGAGGAGAGGAAAAGACTCTGGGAGTTAATCTTTGAGCTGCGATTAATTTCTAAATTTAAAGGCTCCTGGTCTCTCTGGCAGCAGAGTTGAGCTTATTAAACCAAAAGGTTAATCTTGTAATGTCTGTGTGCTTGGTTTGGAGTGTTAGAACTGAAAGTGTCTGGCAGCAAAATAAAAACCCCAAGTAACAATTCAGCTACTAAAGCTTTTGAGAACATGCCTGTAGTTTGGCAGGCTGGTTTCCTTGTGGATAAATCTGCAATACCTTAACAAATCCATGCAGGGCTGGCTATGCTAGGAAGAGGTGGATGGTTCCAAAAAGACACTGAATAAGCCCAGGGGAGTTTTTCCCATGGGTGTTTAAATGTGCTGTGTTCCTGAGGAGCCACATCCAGCTCTCACATCTTGTGATGTCCTGCTACCTGAGAGCCCACATCACTGAGAACTCCCTGCATCCTGGTGCTGTGAAAATACTCAGTTTTGGGGGCAAATACTCCAGATTTCTGGGGCCAGAACTGTTGCTGTGGTCAGTGTGTCCTGTTTGACATCTGGTTTTGGGATACAGATGCTGTGTTGGACCTGACTGTGGTGCAGACTGCCCTGGCTGGGTTTTTTCTAGGAAACACCTGTATTTTGGCTGACTGGCTGAACTTTTGCTCTCCTTGACCAATTCTTCCTTAAATTTTTGCAATGGGCAACCAAATCTGGCTTTCTGAGCTTGCTCTCTACAGGTTGGTTGCCAAGATGGTAAAAGCCAGATGGTGAAGCTTGACTCCCCACTGAGAGTCTCTGCTGTGCTCCTTGCCTTCCAGTCTGTGGATCCCCACCTGTGGTGGGATTTGCCATTCCTGTCTGATATTCCCATGAGTTAATATTTATAGGAGTGCCCATGTGTGTTTGTGGAGCTTCCCTTAGAAACCCTCATGTAGGAGATTTCTCAGCACCACAAAAACAGAAACTGATGTTGAAACCATCCCATGTGCCTTCAAAGTTATTTTTTTAAGCACATTTCAGTTTCTCCTGCATGTTTCATCTGGTTTTGTCACCCAAGTTTGGGCAGACTGGCATGGCCAGTGGCAGAAGTCTCCTTGGCTCTGCTGTAGGAGAGCAGCTCTTGCATCTCCCCTGCTTGTGTGCTCAAAGGATTTTTAGAAGCCACTTCAATTTTGTCATTCCTACCTTGTGGAGCCTTTTGGTGGAAGGAGTCTCAAACACACTTTTCCTTTTTTTGAGGCCAACAGCAATGTGATTGAAATGCAGGGGATGTTTTTCTTGCTTGATTAACTCCATCAGTGAACTATTCTTTCTTCTCATGAATCACCAAACCTGTCCTGTCCTGGGGACATTGCCAGCTCTAGGGGACAAGTGTGCCTGCTTTCTTTCTCCTTCCACACTCTCTTCTTCCCACTGCATTTTTTTCTCCTTGATCAACTACTTAAGCTCTTTGTTTTGAGAATAGAGAATGAAGTGCTGCTTATTTCCAGGTTCCAGATGCCCCCAGAGCAGCTTCAGGCAGTTCTTCCCAGCCATCCAACACCCCCAGCCCAGCCAGCACCAATGTGAGCAGCCAAGGTGCAGAGGCCAGGCTGGTTTCCTATCAAACCCTTTCTTTTCAGCCTTTTTTCTATCTGCACTGTAAGATTAGTGTCCCCTTCCAAGATGTTTTCATCTTCAAACAGCTAATGCTGATCACTTCTGACTGAAAACCTTGGGGTGTTCAGTTCCAGAAGCACAGTGCTGATGAGGATGTCTGGAAAGTCCATTGTCCTAACTCCTTTAGGAGTCCTGTGGGACAAGAGCTGTGGTTGGGCAAAGTACAGCTGAGCTTTGGGGTTGCTCTGGTGGGAGTGATGGATGTGCTACCTCAGTGAGGTGGTTCCAAGTTGGTACATGCTGTCAGTACCTGCTTTGCTTCTATACATGGAGATAATTACTTCTCCCCTCCCAAGATACCCAAGAAGACATGTCCAGAAGCAGTAGAGATTGTTTTACTCGTGTTCCATGTGCCAAAAAAAATAATATCTAGGCACAAATAGAGTTAGATTTCTTTGGTAAAAATTTTTTTATTTTCTCCTTCTCTTTTTAAAGAAAGCAACAGTAAAGAGGTAGATTTTACAAGGGGCAGGTAGAGGACACGGTGAAGATTTAACAAGGTGATTTGGAGTGTAGGGAAGTTTCTCTGCCCTTTGACTTGTCCTGCTTAGGTGGATTGGGAAAGGGCTGGAGAAAGAAAAATCTATAGAGAGATGAGGATCACACTTCCCATCTGAGCCTCTGGACCAAGCTTTCAGATCTAAAGCTTATTTTTGGCACCAGGATCTGAGTATTTGGCTTTACTTTTACACATGCCTCCCATTGCAAACTCAAAACCTCAGATTCCCAGCAGTACCCTTCCCTTTAGGTAGAATTGTTTGGGTCCCCAGGTGAAGTCATGAGGGGTCATAAGTGGCCATGCTGGGCATGTCTACCTTAGTTGATAGGCTTTAGTAATTTAAAATGCATTCTGTGAAATAAATTCAACTTTATTCCAGTTCCAATCAAATAAAAATAAGTACTCATTATAAAAGCAGTTGTAACATTACAAGTAACCCCTAAAAAAACCAAAGCTGGAAGGTGTGATCCCAGGGTTTTAGTGTCTGGTGTCATGGAGCAGAGCAGCAGGAGGCTGAACCATCCTGTTCTTCTCATTCAGAGCAAACAGAGTATCAGGGCTTTGACTCATCCCTCTTCACAAGTGCTGGGAGGGTTCATGCTTCCTGTGGTGCAAATTATTGTGATAATTCCCTGTAAGCTTTGAGAGTCACTGGTAAGTGAACAAATTCTTGTTGCATTCAGAAAGAAATATGTGAGGTGATCCATAGTAGAACTTTCTTTGCAGGTAGGTGCCAGCTGGTGGTTGCTGACAGCTGGGAGAGGTGATTCCCTTAATGTAGCTACCAAACAACCCCGGGTTTTTCTACCACTGAATGTTGTAATGTCAGTTCTAGTGGGATTTGACCAGATGGACATGAATTCCTTCCAGTATAAGTGATCCTGTGTTTGTATGATCTGGAAGAGCTCCCAGTAGCTAAACAAGAAGTTCACCTGGAAAACTGGAGGTTTTCATCCACCTGGAGCTGCAGGGGGAATTTTAAAGGTGTTTGAAATGATGTTAGAAAAACATTAGAAATGGAGCTCAGTACAATACACTTGGTCCAGGTAGCAGAGATAAAATATATTTTTGAGCAAGTATTTCAACTCCACCTCTGTCCTACCCCAGAGAAGACATTTCTCCCCAGATTTGAGCTGTTGTTCACAAACAACATCCCAGAATATCTGGCTAGTTGGCCTGGGAGAAGGTCATTTACTGAGTCACAAATATCTCATAATTTCATGACTGCATCACCAAACACTTTCTTCATTGAAGGCTTTCTGTGCCAGGATCAAGTCAGTGGTAGAATGAGGTCAGAGGAAGTAATACTGGAATGGAAATAGCTTCCCCACTCCAGGGTTTGGTCTTTGAGAAGGACAAAAGGTTGAGGGAGGGGATTGTCCCCTTCTGCTCTGCTCCCCTCTGGGGAGACCCCCTGGGGTAAAGCTGGGTCCAGCTCTGGGTCCCCAGCAGCAAAGGACACGGAGCTGTTGGAGCCAGTGCAGAGGAGGCCCTGGAGCTGCTGGGAGGGCTGGAGCAGCTCTGCTCTGGAGCCAGGCTGAGAGAGTTGGGGGTGTTGAGGCTGGAGAAGAGAAGGCTGCAATGGGGAGACCTTAGAGCACCTTCCAGTGCCTGAAGGGGCTCCAGGAAAGCTGGGGAGGGACTTGGGACAAGGGCCTGGAGGATGGGAGCCTGCGAGGGGGAAGGGTTTGGAGCTGGGAGAGGGGAGATGGAGAGGAGATCTTGGGCAGGGAGGGAGGGAGGGAGAAATGGTTTGGGGTGAGGGTGCTGAGCCCCTGGGTGCCCAGGTTGCCCAAGGAAGCTGTGGCTGCCCCATCCCTGGCAGTGTTGAAGGTTGGATGGGGCTTGGAGCCCCCTGGGCTGGGGGAGGGGTCCCTGACCATGGCAGGGGGGGCACTGGATGAGCTTCAGAGTCCCTTCCAACCCAACCCAGTCTGGGGTTCTAGTGCTTCTTTGAGTAGTTTGGTCCATGTGGGCACTATGGTCCTTGCTGCTGTCCTCAGCAGAGAGGAAGAACCACTGTGAGGAGGCTGCAGACAAAGCCTGAGAGTTTGACAGGGCTCAGTCTGCACGTTGAAGATGGTAGAGAGAAAAAGCTGGAGCAGATGTAATGTCTCTGGCCTTTCTCTGGTTGCTGCCCATCCATTAGTTTCATCTGGCCTCAGTTCCTCCCTGCCCACATTAACCACTTCTGGCTGGGGCAGAACCCTAGAGCTGGGAAGTCCAGAAAATTATGTGGTGGAAAAGGGGTGCAGGGTCCTTAAGCCTGCCCTGACATTTGAGATGGCTCATTGGCCTCCAGATCCCCAGGAAATGTTTCTTTGCATTGAGTTGTTTCTTTTTTGCCTCTTCAGGTGCAGATCCAGAACAAGAAAGTTGACCTTTCCAAAGTGTCCTCCAAGTGTGGCTCGAAAGCAAATATCAAGCATAAGCCAGGTAGAAATTTAACCATTTCCTCATTGTGTCTCTGCAGATCTTGCAAGTTGTTTAAGGGTAGTCCTGTATTGTGACCAAAAATAGCTCAAGGGTTTTGTTGCTCTCAGGGAGTGTTCCTAGAAATGCTGTCCAGCTTCTTAGCAACTCCTGGTGGTTTCATCAGCAGAGAAGGGGATTAGCTGATGTTGGATTTCATCTTGCCAGTGAAGATAACCTAATGCTTCAACTCAGCTCAGGAAAAGAGAACTCAGTTCTCTTTTTCCTCCCCATTTGAAGAAAAAAACCAAACTAGTGAACACTTACCATGACCATTCCATGAGTCTGGAAGCTTCATCCATGTGCTTTGGAAGGATGAAGTAACTTCCCTCCAGTTCTTCACAGCAGATACAAAGGTCTTTTTAGCCTGCAGTTCAGTAGCAGCTCCTGGCTGGCACAGAACACTTTAATGACATATTCTGGGGTGAATGTGCAGGAATTATTTGCTCCCCAGTGAGAACACAGCAGTTACTTCACTTGAATTCCTGCAACACTCAGATGTCCTCACCAAACAGTGACCAACCCACAGCCCAGCTGGAGTATGGGCAAGTCTGGAGCTCAGGAAACCCAGGCTGTAGGCACACTGCTTGACCTGCACCTTGTAGCATCCTAAAATATGGTCAACTCACTCCTGGTTTGTCTGTATCTGAGGATATTTATCTCCCCAGGAAGACTCCTGGCAATCAAACATCCATGCACGAGGGACCAAGTTCACCAACCAAAGCTGAAAAAAAAATTAAAAAAATACTACAAGCTTGTCTTTGTCTCCTCCTGGGAGTTCCCTGCAGCCTTCCTGCCAGGCTGGTCAGTTGAAAGCAGTTCAGCCTTCAGCACCAGGCACCACGCTTGGGTGCACGTTGAGAACAGGGTGCCACAAGCATGACCTCTGCTTAGCCACTGCTCTGGAATAACAAGCTGTGTGTGACAAAAACTGCTCTTGTCCAGGGCTGATTAAAGCAGATTAATCCATCCAGAATTATCTCTTGTCAGATATTTTAACTGATTTTTTTGTTAGACCAAATCAATTGGTTCCATCGTTGGCCAGAAAAGTGCAGAGGACTCTTTGGTGCTGTCACTGGGAACAGGGCTGTGCTTTGCCATACTGGAGTGGGGTTTTTGGAGAAACCTACTGGAATGTGGACTGCACCTATAGCCTTAGGTATTAATGGGAATTGCAGTATTCTAAACTAAGAAAATCTTGCTGGAAGTCTACAGTTGTTTCTCTGAACACTCCATGTTCTCCTGAACCTGCCCATCCTGTTTCCACACTTGGCTTCTCCTGCCTCTGGAATGGTCCAAGCCGTGGCACACGGATCTGTGTGGGAGCTGTCAGGGATGGAGAAGGAGTGGGGATGGATAACAAGCAATGAAAAGGAGCAGAACATGGCCCAGCACTGACAGCTGTGCAGAGGGACTGAGCTGCTGGAGACCTTAGCAAGGGGCACTACTAGGAGTGGGCAGCTGGCATCAGAAATGCAGCAGTGTGGGCTCAGGTGGAACTGGTATCTCATGGCTCTGCTGAGGGAGGCAGATTCCTGAGCAGATCCAGCTGGTAGGAGAACCTCTTCCAGCCTGGCTGTCCACCTGAGAGCAGCTCCAGGGCTTGGTGTGCAGCCCTGCTTGCTGGCAGCATTGCTTGGGCTGCACAGCTGGAGATCAGCTTTGGTCTTACTGGTCTTTAAACTGAGCCCTAACTGGAGTCAGACACTGCATGTGTTACTCATGTCCCTTCTCCAATGCTTACTGGGTCCCCAGAGGTTCCTCAGTAGGGCTGGAGAGGGGACAGTTCTCAAGTGAGACCCTTCTGGAGGCATTGATAAACTGTGACTCCTGCACAATCTTATTCCAGGGGGAGGAGATGTCAAAATTGAGAACCAGAAGCTGAACTTCAAGGAGAAGGCCCAAGCCAAAGTGGGTTCTCTGGACAACGTGGGACATTTGCCAGCAGGAGGAACAGTGAAGGTGGGTGCAGCAAGCTCTGGCCCACCAGGGCAGGGTTTAAATTTGGTCCTTTTCCTTGTCCTGCTGTTGATGTAGTGCAGCTTCTCCACCCCAAGCCTTTTCTAAACATCTGCTTATTTCTCTGATATCTGTTGTGAACCCCAAGGGAGAGTATGAGTTGGAAAGGACAGAATCAGCTCCCTGGCCTGCCTGAATGAGCTCCCTGCCAGGTGTTTCTCAGAGGTTTCCTTCCTCAAAGCACCTGAGAGCAGAGTTCACTCTGAAAACTATAACCCCATAGAGAAACTCTCTGTGGCCTTTTCCCCCTTCTTTTACCCCAGTGAAGCTATAGGTGCCATATAGGTGCCCAAAGGCCCTTCCTGTGAGGCCAAGGAAGGATTTTGTCGCTCTCGTTGCTCCTGCCCAAGAGAACCAAACCTGTCCCCAGCCTTGGCTCTGCAACCTGGGGGTCTGACTCCAGCAACCCCCCCATCCCTGCTTGACCCACCTGGTGCTGGCTGTGTGGGCCTGACCTGTCACACCACAGAACAATGGGGGTTATTTCCTCCTGGGAGAGGAG
This sequence comes from Calypte anna, assembly GCF_003957555.1. Lineage (NCBI taxonomy): Eukaryota > Metazoa > Chordata > Aves > Apodiformes > Trochilidae > Calypte > Calypte anna. Next base: position 842,802 of record NC_044245.1, read on the forward strand.
AAAACAAAATCCTGTGCCCCGAGACCACGGCTCTGAAAATGTGCCTTAGCCTTACCCCCAGCAGGAAGGACAGCCAGAGGAGAAGAAACCCCTCCTAGACTCCCACTTCCCTTGGTGTCTCAGCATTGTTTTGGTGGAGCACTTCTTGTGTTGTGGAAGGGTTTGGAGCCCAGCTGGGGTTGAGCCATTGTGTGAAGAGCCCCGTAAGTCTGAAAGGAATAATCCCTGCCCTGCAGAGCTGATCATGCAGGAGAATCCATGAGTATCTTTAGTGCTTAATCATCCCTGGTCAAACAAGGCCAGAGGTGGCTGCCAGAGGATTTGTTGGGGACACATCAGGACTCCTGGCTCCAGGCCTTGATGTGAACTTCCAGTTGGGGCTGAGGGGAAAGCAGAGAAGCTGCTGGTGGGGACTGATCTGTAATGGTGCCTGGCTCTGCCAGTTCACTGCAGTGTCTGGGCCTCATGTTGGTGCTGTCTGGGGTAGCTGTGGGTTTCACTGAAGTTCTGAAATCCTGCCTGGTCAGAAGTAGTCTGATTTTACAGTGTTTTTCTCCCATCTCCATGGGTACCCAGAGTCTCTGTCCATAACACTCTGACCTGTCTTGGGCTCTGACATTTATCCTGGCAGTACAGAGACCAAATCACTTCCCTGCTGCATCCTGCGGGTCTCAACCAGTGCTGGCATCAGAGCAGGGGCAGGTGGCACTTAGGGACCTTCAGCCATGCTCAGGAGGGCTGGCTGCTCCTGCTCAGCCATGCTGTGGCTCTCACGGAGGTGTGGGGATCCTCCAGGTCTCTGCAGAAGCACCAAGATCCTGGTGGTGCTGTCACTTGATGGGTGGTAGCTGAGCCCCAGAGGGAAGGTCTTGCTGCCTGTGGACTGAGCAGATTCAGAGCCAGTCCATGCTTGGGCTGCCTGCTCTGCAGGGAGAGGGCTTGGCTTGGTCTTGAGAAGAGTACAGCAGCCTTATTCGCCTGGGTCAGACTTTGTGGGCACAGAGCAGAGCTGCTCAGGGCTGGACATGTCAGCTCCCCTTGCCTACTGAACATGGTACTAAGGGGATGTCCTGGCTGGAGAGGCTGCTCCTTCCTGGGCTGCTCCAACACAACATCTTGTCAGCTTGCTGTGCCCTGCAGTGCTGGTGATGAATGGATGTCTTTTAGTCTTTTCTTTATCAGCAGTGGGACATAACTCTTCTCCAAGGCTTGTAGAGGTTGGTAACTTCAAGGGTCAGCAGCTGTGGTAGGAGGACAGACCAGTACAAAGTCTTCTCTAAAGTTCATAGCCCAGCATCAAGCAAAGATGAGGTCCCTTGAGCAAACTTGGCCTTCCTATTTTGGGGTCATCTGTGTGTTACCACAGAATCCCAGACTGGGGTAGTTTGGAAGGGACCTTAAAGCTCATCCAGTGCCCCCCCTGCCATGGTCAGGGACCCCTCCCCCAGCCCAGGGGGCTCCAAGCCCCATCCAACCTTCAACACTGCCAGGGATGGGGCAGCCACAGCTTCCTTGGGCAACCTGGGCAACCAGGGACTCAGCACCCTCACCCCAAACAATTTCTCCCTCCCTGCCCAAGATCTCCTTTCCATCTCCCCTCTTGCAGCTGGAAACCCTTCCCCCTCATCCCATCCCTCCAGACCCTTGTCCAAAGTATGGTTTGGGTCTGTTTTATCAATGTGTCCCCAAATCCTGGAGGCCTCTTCGCTGCCATGTTCCCCACCACCTGCTTGCTGTGTGCTCTGCCTCACTCCTCTCCCTCTGCCTCGCTCTGCCCTTGCCCTCTCTTGTCCTCTGTCACCAGGACATCACAGGCCTGTGTTGGGCCCATGTCACCCATGCTTGGACGAGGTGGCAGGGCTGGTCTGCAGGGCCCAAAGCCCCGTGAGAAGCTGGAAAGCTGCTCAGGGTGGTGGCTTCCAGGGAGCAGAGCATCTGCTTCCCGCTTCCAGCCCTTCCCTGCTCCCTGCCTGTGTCCGGGCAAGCTGGGAGGGCGGAGGGGCTCCGGGACCCTTCCCCACATCCCCATCTTCTATTGACACCTCGTCCCTGTCATCCTCCCCACCCCGTTGTCTCATTGTAGGCTGAGGGGAGCGTGGAGCCCGGGCAGCTCCCGGCCCCTCAGAACGGAGAGGGTCAGCCGCGGGAGAACGGCCTCGGGCCGGCAGCGCCCGCTGCCCCCAGCGGGGGTGAGCAAAGGGAAATGCAGAGCTTCGAGACTCAGATACAAGAAACAAGTAAGTGCCTGCACCTCCCCTGGAAGCTCTCCCGCCGGGTCTGGGGGGTGAGGAGATGGCAGCAGGGCAGAGCAGCTCTGGGCAGCGATGGCTGTAGGGTTGCTTTTCCGCCTGTTTGTTTTTTTAATACAGAAAATTGCCTTTTATTTTCCAGGCATCTAATGATGACTTATGGTATCGTCTCCCATCCCCCCCCCCGCCTTTCCCTCTCCTTTCTCCTCTCTCCCCTCCTTCCCTTCCCCTGCTCACCTGCCTTGTGTCACTGCAGATTGAATCTCACAAGCTGACGTTCCGTGAGAAGGCCAAGGCTCGGACAGACCACGGAGCAGAAATCGTCGTCTCCAAACCCCCCAACCTTTCCAGCAGCACTTCCCCCTGGCGTGGCACCTCCGTCAGCGAGAGCTGGCCTCAGCCTCCTCCTCCTCACCGCTGCAGCACCCACCTCCCCTCGCAGCCCTTTCTCAGCAAGGCTTCTGACCCCTCCCAGCCCCAGCTCCCCTGCTCCCCCAGGACGCAGCTTGGCTCTCTTAACCCTGCAGCTGGCGTGGGATGGGGACAGGGACAGCGTTCTGCAGGGCTCCCCTCCGGTTCCACCTCCTCCCATTCCACCTCCTCCCAGCATCCCAGGGGTTTGCCCCTACCCGGGCTCCGGTGGTCCCTTTTTTTTGGCTGGAAAGGGACTTCCTCCCCTCTCCATGCCTCGTCCCTTTTGTTTTTAAGGGGGTACAGGAGGGAGTGTTGGTGTTGGGCATCAAGTGGTGTCCAGGCTGTGTCTTGCTGTCCCTAGGGCTGGGGAGGTGCAGGGGAGCCTGGGTGGTGGGGTGGCCCAGCTGCTGGTGGCAGAAGCCAGGCCAGTGTTAACAGGGATAAGCTGTGATCTTTCTTGCTGTCTTTTTTTTCGGTTGGTTTTATTTGTTTTTTTAAGAAAAAAAAAAGCCCCCACTTTTCCCTCCTTGCGGCTTGAGTTTCTGCTGCTCCTGTTGATGATGATATATAATTATCACACACACACGTTTAGGCTGTTTTTAACTGTGACTTTAACCTTTTATTCTTTGTGAGCGATGTGATTTATCGTGCTACAAACCATGCTAAGTTTCCTTTTCTCTTTCTTCTTTTCCTAACCGTAGGAGAGTAGAGACATAACCGCTGCTGCAGTGCTGGCTTCTTACTGACATATCCAGCAATTGTAACTCTTTTTGTTGTTGGTTGGTTGGTGTTTTGGTTGGGTTTTTTTTCCGTTGGGTTTTTTTTTCTTTCTTTCTTTCTTTCTTTTTAATATTTTAAAACGATGGAGCAAAATTCATGGATTAAGCCATGTCTGAAACGAAAGGCACAAGAATGTGTTAAAGGAAAACTTGCTGTAAGATCAGGTGAAGCCTGTGTTGACTGCAATGAGAAAGTCTTGAATCTGATGCTTGTTAAAAAAACCAAAACCCTCCTTGTAGGGCCAATCCGCCAGTCCCAGGGGTTGCCCAGACCTTCTGCTCGTTAGCAAGGCAAAGACGGTTTATTTATTAACTTGCACAGCCAAAACCCTGGATTTATCTTCTTTCCAAGCCAGGGCCTGAGGTCTGGAGGAAGGGCAGGAGGCTGCTGTGGTGGTGGAGTTGCAGGGTACCGCAGGTCGGGAGTTCTGAGGCTCGAGCAGGTCCGTGGTGTTTGTTGTGTGTGGTGGTGATGTTCTGCCAGAGGCTGATGGGTGAGTGCCCTAGTGACAGGCTGAGCAGGTCCCAGGGGGGGACCACTGAGGTTGGGGACAAAGGGACAGGCCACCTCTCCCTAGGATGTGAGGCAGGGGAGCAGAATGTCTGGGGAGGGCTGGTGGAGAGGCAGAGCCCCGGGGCTGGGGCAGGGGAGCAGGTTTTAGTGCCAGGGAGTGCAGCGCTGACTTGTAAGGAGATTTACTAATTCTGAGGGTGAGCTCCTCGTTTCATGTTGCAAATGAACTAAAGGAATGAAATGTAAATAAATTTAAACGAAAAGAAAAAAAAAAAAAAAAAAAAAAAAAAAAAATAAAAAAAAAAAAAAAAAAAAAAAAAAAAAAAAAAAAAAAAAAAAAAAAAAAAAAAAAAGCAGCCTTCTTGGGTCGTCGAACTAATTTAAAGTGAAAAAGCAAAAAACATAAAAAAAAAAAAGAAAAAAGCATAATAACAAAACACTGGGATCAAAGTGAACTAAACCAGGCGTGTGCTAGGGGGGGGCTGCTCAAGGAGGGGACAGAGGGAAGCCTGCAGCTTCTCATGCTTGTGGGAATCTTTCTTTGGGAAGCCGACAATGACACGATAACCCGGAATCTGTATTTACACTCAAAGATTCTTATTGCACTTGTATTTTTTATATTAAAGTTTGCATGATTTCTAATAAAATGGCATTAAAATGTACTAGTTTGCATCAAAGTCGTCTGCTAGTTTCATAAGTGCTTTTTCCTCCGGATACAAATTGAAACAAGCGATGCAGATTTGCACCTGAAAGGGGCGGTTATATATACCCCAGAACATCCCCCCCGTGCTTCCCTCTTCCTTCCCCCCCCTCCCTCCTCTCCCCTCCATCCCACATCCCTCTAATCCCACACCAGGACCTCTGCCCAGCCGGTGGCTCCCTGTCCCTCCTCTTGTGTGTCCCCAGCATCCCCACTGCCCCCCCTCAGCCCCAGCCTTAGCTGGCACTACCCCCCCCTCCCTGGGCCCTCCTGGCTGCCTCTGTCCAGAGAAAAGCTGGGGAGGGGGCTGCAGGGTCAGAGCCCCCATTTCTGGAGCTTTGTGGTGACACTTTTGACACCCTCCAGCCCGTCCCGTGGCCTGGCAGGGTGCTGCCCCCTCCTCACCCGCATGCCCCCCTCTGGTATATATCACTGCCCCTTGGCTGACGCTTCCTTCTTTCTCTGACTGCTAAATTCTAAACACCAGCTTCAGCTTGTCAGTCTGCAGGGTTGGTTGGTATAGTTTGGGTTTTGGATTGGTTTTTTTTAATTATTATTATTATTTTTCTCCAAGAAGGGGAAGTTTGGAGGAGAGGGACTGAGAGCAGTCAGACCTCCCCGGCAGGGACAGGCAGGGGCTGTGGATCTGCTGTGGGTCAGGGTGGTGGCCACAGGCTCAGGGACCAGGCAGGGGCTGTGGGGCTGTGCTGGTGGCAGCAGCCAGGGACCAGCTGAGGAGGGCGACAGGGAGGTGCGGTGGTGTTTGTGGTTAAACCAAAGAGGAGGTGGAAGCTGAACCTGTGGTGTTCCTCTTGCTGCTCTGCCCGGGTGGGAGGGAGGCAGCCGGGTCCTGGTTCTTGGTTCAGGTGCCGCAGGAGGAAGGCAAAATGGCAACATTGCACTTTATCTTCTGAGAGAGAGAAAAACGAACAAAAAAAAAAAGCAAACAAACCTCTTAACACCCTGCAAAGGGGCAGTAATTCCACCTTGTCCCCCCTGTGTTGCTTTTACCGCGTTTTATTGACCGCTGGGCAGGCCTGGCCGAGGCTGTGGTGTCTGCAGGAGGCTCCGGGCCTGGCCCTGACAGGAACCTCCCCAGCCCCACAGGGTGCAGCTGAGCTCTAACCCTTCAGCCTCTGCTTCTGTGCCACTTTCTCTAACACTTGTTGTGCCTGTGTGTAGCTGACAAACTAAATCCAGACCCACTAGTTCGGTGTGTTTTTTCTAGGACAGCTTCAGTTTTTAATATGGAATATTATTATTATTTTTGTTTGGTTTTAATTTCATTTTATTTCATGTAATCGGCTGTACATGGTGTTAGCCTGGGAAGAGATCCATGCATGGTGAAAATTACTTTAGTTAACTATTTGGAGAGCTGGGAGTGAGCTGGGTAGTGCTGAGATATTGAAGCCTGTGGAGAAGCTGCTGGCAGGGCAGGGGAAGGAGCTGTGGCTGCTCCAGGGCTGGGGAGGGGTGAACTCTCTTGGGGGAGGGGGAGAAATTTAAAAAAAAAAAAAAAAAAAAAAAAAAAATAGTTGTGGTCTGAATGAGGTGCAATTTGAATGTACACCTTCCTGTCCTGAGATGCCTCTCCTGGGTCTCTGCTCTTGGTGTGAGGGAGATGAGGTGGGGAGCAGGAGGGCTGTGGTGGCTGCAGAGATGGGTGCTGGTGGGGGGCTCTGTCCCTGCTGCCTCGGGACTCGGGACACAGCCCGGGCAGCACCGGAGCTCTGGGTGTGCCCGAGGCTGCTCGGTGCTCAAAGGCAGATCCTGAGCTGGGGTGAGCTTTGGTTTGGAGGTGTCTGAGGCTGCTGTGGTGGGAAGGGCTGTCCCGGAGCTGCTGTCCCACAGGACCTGGGGTCCCTCTGGCAGGGAGGAGGTTTCCTGGCAGCTTTCTGCAGATCAGTGGTGAATCGAGTTACTCTGGGGCTTTTTGTACTGTTCAACCGAGTACATTGAAGTAACCAAGTCCCTGGGCTTGAGGCCGCAGGAGCAGGAGGGTGGGGGTGCTGCTGCAGCCCCCCAGCTCGTGCCTCCCCGTGGGTCGGAGTCCTGACCACAAACTGAATGTAGTTTCCTACGCTGCCCCCGCTGTTGTCACCCGCGTTGTGTTGGTGTGAGAGGGGCTCTGGCACCCTCCTGTGTTTGTGTCGTTTAGGCAGGATTTCTAGGTTGTTTGGTATTTTGGTTTGTTTTTTTTTTAATTTTTTCTTGGAAAGTGTCAGGAGCTCGATGTGGGTGACGTCCTTGGGGGTGACATCCTTGGGGGGGGTGACAGGGACTCCTGTGTCACCCCACATGTCCAGGAGGGAGCAGCTGAGGTGGTCACTGCATGCGGCTGCAGCTGTTGGGAGGCACCAGGTGTGGGAGAAAAGTCCCCCCAGAGCTCTCCCGGGCAGGCTGTGAGTGGGGTGGGCTCCATCTCTCCTTCCTCCTCCTCCTCCCCACCTGCTCTCTAGCCGGAGTCAACCTCTGCCTTTCCAGCCCCCCTCTCACAGGAGCCTCGCTGCCCACCAGTGGGGGGGCTGGAGCTGATCAGACACGAGGCTCCATCCTGCACCCCCTGTGCTCGTTCCCCAGCGTTGCCCCAGACCCCGTGTAGGTACAACAAGGGATGTGGTGGGGGAAATGACTGCCTGGAGGGGAGTGGGCTGAGAGGACAGGGAGGCTGCAGAGGGCTGGGGGAAGGACCCTGAAGGGCCCATTCCCATCCCACCCCATCCCATCCCACCCCATCCCATTCCCTCCATGGCCTCGGGAAGTCAACTTAACCTCTCTGCCTCAGTTTCCCCATCTGCAAGGTGTGTGGGGAATGATTCTGCTTACCTCACCAGGCTGTTGGGAGGCATGAGCAGTGTGTGAAGTGTTCTCTAAATGTGATGTATTATTATTATTATTATTATTATTATTATTACAATTACTATTATTTTGTGTCATAGGGTTACTCAGCAGCCACCCCGGTCTCCTGGGGGGCTGAAGGGTGGTGGCACTGCTGTCCCTGTGCCACGGTGGGTGCTGAGGGGTGGGCAGCAAGGGCGTGGGGGGAAAGGTTTGGTGCATGGGTGCAAAATCCAAGACAACAGCTCTGGGGGCTTGGGGAGGGGGGCTGGGGCAGAGCCCCTTCCTGCCTTGGGTGAACTCGTACAGGTTTGCTTTTTGCCTTTCCGTCTTCGCCCTCCTGCGAGGGGCTCTAAGGCTGTCGTCTCCTTAGCAACATTTCCCCATTTGATGTTGTGATTCTGACTATTGTAAAGGGTTGAAATAAAGCTTATAGATGTTCCTCCTCAGCTTGGGCCTGTTTGTGTGAGGGTGGGAAAGCTGGGCTGGGGGTGGGTGGTGGCACAGTCAGGAGGCACCTGGTGTCCCATCAGGTGGCAGAAGGCATGAAGAAAGGGGTAAAGGAATTGTGTTGTCTCCTTTGCCTTCAAAACACCATGAAATTCTCCCTTCCTCCTGCCCATCCCACCCAGCTCCTCAAACCAGCAGTGGGCCAAGCAGGACACCCGTGGAGTCCTGCACCAGCTTTGACCAAAGAGGGGTCTGAGAGGCAACCACCACCTTCCAGCAGGCTGCTCCCCTACCAGCTTTGAAGGAAATGAAAAAAAAAAAACCAGCCAAACAAACAAAAACAAACACCCAAGCCCCCCCCAAAATCTTTACTCCTTCAGCTGAACACCCATGAGGGATGTGGTCTGAGATCCTAACACCCCTCAGTGAGGTTCTGCCCCATGGCCACTGTCCCCATGGCCCCACGCTCAGCACACAGCATCCCACTCCCACCCTGGGGCAGAAATCCCCCCTCAGGCAGTCTCAGCTGCTGGGGCTGCTTCCCCTTGGCCCCTCCCAGCACCCGGTGCTGTTACAGGGACCCCGCTAGCTCCTTGGTCTTACAAACACAGTGGAGGAACCCCCACACCCCTCCCCTCTCACCCCTTCTCTTCCCAGGCTCCAGGCTAAAGAAGCCAAAGAACCAGAAGCTTCAGACTGCGCTCAGTCACTGAAATAAAATAAATAGAAAAAAAATGAAGAGGACAGAGGCAGTTACTACTCTATCCCTTTTTATTGTCTTTAATCTATGTTGTAAAAAGATCCAGTATCACATAACAGCCACTGAAGTATCCCAATATCACACTAGTTCTGAACCATTTAGACAATAGTTTAGTCTTTTTTTTTTTTTTCCTTTTTTTCACACCCCCCCCCCCCCCTTTTTTTTTTTTTTTTTTTTTTTGGTTTTTTTGTTTTTTTAAACCTGCTGGAAGGGAAAACCATACTGCCCATTATACAGGCCAAAAAAAGAAACAAACACTGGTCAAATAATAGTGACAACTTCAAGCAAGTGAAATGAAGATGAAAAGTTTTGCGTGAACACAGGCTGCAGGACTCCCCCAGGGCCCCGTGCTGGTGCATCCAGGACAACAGAGCTGAGAAGCTCCAGGAGCACAGAACCCCCCCAGCCCCCCGGAGTGGGTCCCCAGTCCCCACAGCCCCACAGCCCTTTGTGCTTTTTTGCCCCCAGCCGCTGGCACCGTGGGGCTCCCACATCCCCCCCCCCCAGGTACATCAGCTCTGATGGCAGAGGCCACAGCTTCGTTAATTAAAGCCCATGACAAGTAAATTAAATCTTCAGTAGAGAACAACTGGGAGGACCCAAAGGGTGACCCTCGAGAAAGGAAGGCAGCTCCTGGGGACTGGAACCCCCCTTCTGCCATCACTCCCCCCCTGCAGCCAACCCGAGGGGTGGCCCTGGTTCCCCAGCACCCCGGCTGCTTCGAGTTCAGATACAAAGAGCATTAAGAAAATGGGAAATAAAAACAAATGATCCCAGGCCACTGCCCCTGGCTGAGCTGCTGGGGAAAGCAGCAGCCATCTCCTCCCCCCCTCCAGCACCACTCACAGCCTCCCCCCGACCCCAGCCAGGGCCCAAGGCTCCAGCGAGGACCCCGCAGCCCGGGGACCCCGTTCCCCTCCCGCACGGCCCCGGCCCGAGGGCTCCCGTGTGTTACAAACATGAAGAAGCCTCACAACAGCCCTGTGAGGTAGGTCACTGTCTTCATTTGACAGGGAATCCAAGGCAAAGCTGGGATTAAACTCCAGGTTTTTCATGTAAATGCTGTGCCGGTCATAAATCCTCCTTTCCACAGAAATATATGGTCCCCTGTTTGTAGAAAACAAAGAATTTTTGGTGCCTCTGCTCCTGGCTTCCCGCAGGAGAAGGCTCTGACAGGCAGACTGGCATCCACCACCATGTCCTGTGCTGCATGAGTTACAGGGATCCGGCCTCCTCGGCATTGGGAGAACAAGAAATTAAAAAACAAACCCAAAAAGAAAGAGTAATAACAACACAAGAGGACAAAGAGTACAGGGGAAGGAGAAGTCACGGCTCAGACTCCACGCGTGGGGCAGGCAGGGCCCCCGTGGTGAGGGTCTTGTTAGAGATCCCACGTGGAACCTCACGTCCATCTGGTGCCTTGAGGGTTTCCTCCTCTCCCACAGCCTCAGGGGAGTCGGGATGCTGAGGGATGCTCCCCACCCCTCGCAGATCCACGCTCGGCCCGGCCCCCGGAGCAGGCACGGCCACGGCGTCCATCGTCCTCCTGGCACCGAGCTGCTGCTCCAGCCTGGCCCCGTGGGGATGGGGCCCAGGAGGGCCCGGAGTGGCCTCGTCCTTGCCTTCCAGTCCGGGGACTGACGCCGTGAAGAGCGGAGGAGGTGGGGGTGTCCAGGAAGCTCGGGTCCTTGGGGCACTCCCAGTCCATTCCAGGCGAGGCTGCGCTGGTTCTTCCCAGGCGGTGACCATGCACGGAGCCGAGAGCGGGAGGTTCAGACAACATTAATCTTCTAGGATGGAGAAGAGATGACTTCACAAGGGATAAATAGAACTTTTATTTAAATAAACATTTGTGAACATCTTTATACAAATTACAAGTCCCCACACAAATCCTCCAGCTCTGCCTAAGCACCAAAGCTGCCAGGAGGGCCTTTGAGGAGATCCACTAGGATGTCGAGCAGCTGGCTGTGCTGGTGGTGCAGGTCCCCGGGGATGGCGGCCATCTCGTAGCACAGGCACGTCTCCACCATCTTGGAGAGCGACACGCGGAAGTCACGCAGGAGGCGGATGGTGTAGGAGTCCCCCTCCAGCACCAGGAGGTCACTGTCTGTCAGGGAGACTGTTGCTCTCCAGCCATCATCTTAGTGGGAACAAGAGAGGAGGTGAGAAGCAGGAATGGTGCTGGCCTGTTCCAGCCTGTCCTGGATGCTTGGCCCCCTCCACCACCGGTACCAGGGGCAGCACGGGTCCTCTCCACATATTTTAGCTCAGAGTCTCAGGCCTCAGCTGAGCCAAACAGTTCCCAACAAAGCCAGACAAGCTCTCTGCCCCATCACACTGGGATCTTCCCACTGTTTCCCACAGGAACGGGGCTGAAGGCACAACCCGTCTGAGCTCAAGGGCTTAGAGAGCAACCACAGCACTGCCAAACCCAGGAGCCAAAGCACCACATCCCTGGGGAGGAAGAAGAGCTCCCTCCTCCCCACACACCTGCCCAGCTCCTCATTCCCCAGGGAAGAGCCTCCAGGCACAAGCCAGCCTGCAGCTCCCCTTCCCTGTCTGCTTGGAGAACTACAGCTGATAAATCATCCCCTTTGTGGCCCAAACACAGCAACACCTGATCCAAAGCAAGAGGCTGAGAAAGCAGAAGGCCAAGGAAACGTGCAGAGCTGCTCAGAGAGGTCAGGGTGGCACCCAGCAGTACCTTGGACTGTAGGGGTGGGGTGCCTGGGGTGTCAGGAGGGCCCTGCAAGCACTCACACTCACCTCGGACGTGGATGTCCGTGTCAGTCATGAGCAGCACAGCCAGAGGGTGGACCTGGGAGGAGTCCCTCACAAACACTCCCCCGTTGGACTTCACCGCCATGAAGTACGTCAGCCAGCGGCTGTACAGCTTGGATGCCTCCCTGCACAGGAGGAGCTTCATCAGCCACAGACAGAGACTTCTCTGGCAGTGGCACACACACACTGGGGTCCTGCATGATCTCCACCCTCCTCCCGTGTGACAGACAGAGAGATGTTGCTCACCCACCTGTTGATTGTTGACTTGTGGAGCAGGACGGTGCCGGCCTTTGTCCTGTAGGCATAGCTGTTGGGTTTGAACTTCCCCTGACGGGTCACTTTGCCTTGTCTCACCTGAAAGGAGAAGAACATCACCACCACCTGCCCAGCCAGCAGGCACTGCCCATCTGCAGCTCTCCCCATGGCTCTCTCTCCTACACGTGGGGAGGGACAAGTATGTTCCTCCACTCCCAGAAGCTCTGCTGTGTTAGCTGGGGACATTCATGGGGGTGAGCAGACCTGGCAGTCACCCAGCACAACCCAATGAGCAGCAAACACGAGGAGGAAGATGCCACCTCAGTGGCTCCCTGATCAAGCTACAAGAACCCAAGCATGGAGCTGTGCAGGCTGGGAGGACCACTCCTCACAAGGAGGGATCCAGGCACAGCAGTGGAGCAGCACAGAGAAGCACAAGGAGGACACATGCCTGGGACACAAGCACCTCAACGTTTCCTTAGGTGAGATGCAGTTACCAGCAAGCCCAGGAGATGATAGAAGAGGAGGGAATTAGTACCTGGATGAGGTTGGGGTAGAGCCCAGCCATGAGGACACCCTTGACCAGTTCTTCCTCTTCACTGTACTGGTTACATACAGATGAGGGCATGGTACAGTCAGATGGGGATGACACCAAGAAGGCTTCATAGAGGTTCTCAGAGAACTGCTTGACAAGGCCTAGAGGTAGGAGACAGCCCCAGGCAATGAGATTCACCCTCTCTCTCCTTCACCCCACCATGAACAATTCAGCACCAGCTCTGGCCACGGTGGCTCAGCCTCAGTGCTAGGACAGCAGACTTGTTCTGCCTGTGGCCTCCCTGGCATCCAGGGCCATACCTGCACCCAGGAGCACCACAGCCAGAACCCATGCTGACTCTGGTGCCCCTGCCCAGTCAATCCTACTTTCTCCACTGCATCCTTCACTGGTTTCTCAGCCCTTCCAGGTGCCAGCAGCAGAGCTCAGACTCACCGTTGATGAAGCGCAGGCTGGGGCCATACAGGTAGTAGTCCTGCAGGTAGTTGTCCCTGGCACGGCTGTCCCTGCGCCTCAGCACCTCCTCCCAGCCTGCCACAGCTCGGACAAAGGCAAGGTGATCACTCCCACTCTCCCTGCTCAGCACAGCCTTGGCCTGGGACACAGAAAAACAGAGTCACCTGAGTGCTCAGCCCCTTCCCTGCCCCTTCTCTGCCTTCCTCTAGAAGATGCACCTGGGTTGAGGTAAACACATGGATGAACATGGGCTGGAAGGAGAAGAGACTGAGGGCAGCCCTGAGGAGGACTTGGGGGTGGGGGTGGAGCAGAAGCTCAATGTGAGCCCCCAGTGTGTGCTCGGAGCCCAGAAACCAACCAGGTCTTGGGGGCATCAGAAGGAGCACGGAAGTTGGTTAAGGGAGGGGATTCTCCCCCTCTGCTCTGCTGAGCCCCCCCTGCAGTGCTGTGCCCAGGTCTGGAGTCCCCAACCCCAGAAGGACACAGAGCTCCTGGAAGGTGTCCAGAGCAGAGCCACTCAAATGCTCAGAGGGCTGAGCACCTCTCTGGGAAGCCAGGCTGAGGGATTGGGGTTGTTCAGCCTGGAGAAGAGGAGGCTCCCAGGGGAGCTCAGAGCAACCTCCCAATATCTGAAGGGGCTCCAAGAAAGCTGGGGGAGGGCTTTGGACACGGGGGGGTAGGGAGAGGAGAAGGGAAATGGGTTAAAACTTGGAGAGAAAGGGGAGATTGAGGTTGGAGATGGGGAAGGAATTCTTGGATTTGAGGCTGGTGAGACATTGGCCTCAGCATCTGTGTTAGATAAAAACCTGAGGCTCTGGGCAGAACTTCTAGCAGTCTGCCAGTACCTGAAGAGCCCCCAGAAAAGCTGAGGAGGGACAATTTACAAGGGCCTGGAGTGATAGGATGAGGGGGAAGAGTTTCAAAGTGGAAGAGAGGAGATTGAGTTGAGATATTAGGAGGGAATTGTTTGGGGTGAGGGTGCTGAGCCCCTGGGTGCCCAGGTTGCCCAAGGAAGCTGTGGCTGCCCCATCCCTGGCAGTGTTGAAGGTTGGATGGGGCTTGGAGCCCCCTGGGCTGGGGGAGGGGTCCCTGATGATGCAGGGAGCTGGGACGGGATGAGCTTTAAGGTCCCTTCCAACCCAAACCACTCCATGACTCCAAGCTCCTGACCTTGTCCACCTCAGCACGGTTCTGCAGGCTGCTGCTGAAGGGGTCCCTGGTGAGGCAGGAGACGATGACGAGCAGGGGGTGGAGGCAGCGGTAGATGGAGGCCAGGACGATGGCCTTGGCCAGCCGCGGGTCTGTGGAGATCTGAGCCAGGCGCTTGCCCAGGGTGGTGAGGGCCTCCCGCTGGTCCAGGACACCTGAAACACAGCCACCCGTGAGGGGACACCCATCAGCCCCACGTGGGGACAAGGTGGTGGCTCTGGGGAGCTGCCAGGAGAACCCTTCCTACCAGGACTGAAAGGTTTGGTGACCTCTAGATGAGGCACAGCACAGGTGCCTGCAATAAGCACCCAAACTTCCCAGGCCAAAAAAAAGGCTGACTCAGCCAGATGACAATCTCCAAGAGTCCAGCTTTAACTCCAGGTCACATCTTTCCTTCCTTGGCAGTGTCCAAGTCCAGGTTGGACAGGGCTTGGAGCAACCTGGGCTGGTGGGAGGTGTCCCTGCCCATGCAAGGGGCTGGAATGAGGTGACCTCGAAAGTCTCCTCCAACCCACCAGTCTGGTATATTCTACAATTCTGTCTTTCACACACATACTTTTTAAACCTTGAGAAGTTCTTCCCACTTGCTTCTTGAGCAAAGCAGCGTGGGAAATAAAACAGTCCCACAACGTGTGAGGTTTGGGAAGTCCCCGTCGGCTGCCATCCCTGTCTAGGGAGCACCCTACCCAGCCTATCCCACAGGATCCTCTGCCAACTCCCACCTCCCATGTTTAGACAGCAAACATGTTCCCATCACACCCACAGCAGGACACAGCATTAGCTCACCAATCTCCTGCAGCAAGATGACTGCTTCATCCACAGCTTTGATGTCAGGGCTATCCAGGGCCTTGGAGAGAAACTCAACTGCCTGTAATGCAGAGGGGAAAGGGAAAAGGGAAAAAGAAAGGGATGTTTCCCAGACAGCAGTGTGGGATAGCCCTCGGGAGCCCACTGCCCTGCCCCAGGGCCCCAGACTGCTACACGGTTTCCTCTGCCTGCAGGGATATGAGCTCCACCCCCTCTTTCCTTGCAGAGCCTTTCAAATATACCCTGTAATCTAAATATTCTGTACATTTCCTGGTCCCAACTTCCCCTAGGAAAGGGAAGGAAAGGAAGAATTAAAGTCACCAACACTTTGGGTTTTCCCTACTCCTCTCTGTGGACAAATCATGTCTCTGGAACCAGTACCAGGCAGCCCACATCCCGCCGTCTCAGTGGGCTGCAGGTTTTGCACAGGGTGTGTCCTCCCGTGCTTACTGTTTTCTCTGGCATGTGGATCTTGGCCTGGACCACCAGGTTCTCCAGCGGGGTGCGGAGGATCTCTGGAACTTGGTAAGTGGGCATCTTGTCCAGGCGGCTGCGGGGGAAGAGGTGGTAGGCAAACCCTGACTGACAGCGGCCAGCACGGCCCCGCCTCTGCACCACGTTGGACTTGGACACCCAGACTGTCTCCAGGCAGGACACCTAGGAGAAGGAAAAGGCATGGATTGAGTAGGTATGAACTGAGTGTTCAGCCTGGAGAAGAGGAGGCTCCCAGGTGAGCAACCTTCCAATATCTGAAGGAGCTACAAGAAAGCTGGGGGAGGGCTTTGGTCAGGGAGGGGTAGGAAGAGGAGAAGGGAAATGGGTTAAAACTTGGAGAGAAAGGGGAGATTGAGGTTGGAGATGGGGAAGGGATTCTTGGATTTGAGGCTGGTGAGACATTGGCCTCAGCATCTGTGTTAGATAAAAACCTGAGGCTCTGGGCAGAACTTCTAGCAGTCTGCCAGTACCTGAAGAGCCCCCAGAAAAGCTGAGGAGGGACAATTTACAAGGGCCTGGAGTGATAGGATGAGGGGGAAGAGTTTCAAAGTGGAAGAGAGGAGATTGAGTTGAGATATTAGGAGGGAATTGTTTGGGGTGAGGGTGCTGAGCCCCTGGGTGCCCAGGTTGCCCAAGGAAGCTGTGGCTGCCCATCCCTGGCAGTGTTGAAGGTTGGATGGGGCTTGGAGCCCCCTGGGCTGGGGGAGAGGTCCCTGACCATGCAGGGGGTTGGGACTGGATGAGCTTTAAGGCCCCTTCCAACCCAAACCATTCTATGCTCCCACAGTTCCCTGTCCTGCTTAAATCCAGCTTTGCAGCCAGTCCACAGGCCTCAGACACTCCTCACCACTGCTCAGTCATCCTGCTGAAGGGCAGGAAAAGCCCTGCCCCCCCTCCTGCATCCTGCAGTGCCAGTTACCAGCAGGCAGCAGCTTCAAGACCCGATGAGAGAAGATGGATGAGACCCTGATGCCATCTGCTGGACACCTGCCCTGGCTTCACATCACCCTGCTCGGCTGGGAGCTGCCAGCAGAGCATGGTTCCTGCCTCCCCCACCACAGTCCTGCTGTGTGCTGGCACAGCCACTGCAGGGTCTGCTTTGTGGGTTAAACCTGAGCAAATATAAAAGAGTTGAAATGTTCCGAGGTGTGAACTGTCACCTGGCCCTGTAAGAAGGGTCACCCCAACCCCAGGCACTGCTCCAGCCTTGGGGCAGAGCAGCTGCAAAGTGCCCCGGGGGGTTGGGTGACACCCAGCTGAACATGAGCTCAGTGTGTGTCCAGGTGGCCAAGGTGGCCACCAGCATCCTGGCTGGGACCAGCACTGGGGTGGGCAGCAGGAGCAGGGCAGGGATCATCCCCTGTGCTGGGCACTGCTGAGGCTGCACCCCCAATCCTGGGGTCAGTTCTGGGTCAGAAAAGAGATATTGAGGGGCTGGAGAGTGTGCAGAGAAGGGAATGGAGGTGGGGAAGGGTCTGGAGCACAAGGAGAAGGTCTGGAGAGCATGGAGGAGGGGTTGGAGAAGATGGAGAAGGGTCTGGAGAAGTTGTGAGGAGCAGCTGAGGGCCCCGGGGGTGTTGATCCTGGAGCAGAGGAGGCTGAGGGGAGACCTTGTGGCTCTCTGCAACCCCCTGAGAGGAGGTTGGAGCCAGGGGGGGTCGGGCTCTGCTCCCAAGGAACAAGGGATGGGACAAGAGGAACTTTTGGCACAACTCAAGTGGTGCCAGGGGAGGTTTAGGTTGGAGCTGGGGAAGAATTTCTCCCTGGAAAGGGTTGTCAGGGCCTGGCCCAGGCTGCCCAGGGCAGGGCTGGAGTCCCCATCATCCCTGGAGGGGTTTCAGAGCCCTGGGGATGTGGGGATGAGGGACATGGGCTGGGGGTGGCCTGGGCAGTGGTGGATTTGTCTTCAGTTTCTTTGGAAACCCTGGGCTTGGGCCTGTCAGTGAGGAGCCTGGCAAAGGCAAACACTGTCCCCAAGCAGGGACACGGTGGCCGTGCCCCAGTGGCAAATGGGAAGCAGCTCTATCATCCCATTAACAGCACCTCAAATGCTGCTCTAAAAACATCCAGTAGCTCCAGTATGTCCTAGAACACCCAAGAGGTGAGAGAGCACCAGTACCTTGGTCTTTAGATCGTAGCGTTCCTCCTTGTGCGTGCCACTGTCCACCACGTGGACAATGTCATTGATGGTGATGGAGGTCTCAGCAATGTTGGTGGCCAGGACAATCTTCCTGACACCAGGGGGAGGCCGCTGGAAGATGTTTTGCTGGTCCATCATGGGGATGTTGGAGTGCACTAGGAGATAAAACACAGTCAGACCTGCCCTGCTGAGCTGCTTTGCAGTACAAGGCCAAGGTGGGCAGATTCTGAGCCCTGCTGTACCATCACCTCCTGTTTCCAGAAATGGGGAACAGGGATGGGGACACCACTTGTAATACTGATGGTCATTGTTAGGACATTCTTACCAGCCAGACCCCAGGAAAACCCTTCCACACATCAGCTGGAGAGGCTTCATTTCACTTGTTTCAACCTATGGCTCAACATCAGCAGGAGCTCTGATGACTCCTGTCCCAGTGAGGGTGATGCCACCACCAGAACATCCCCAGGCCCCAAGCAGAAGTCCCAGTCCTTCCCACAGTCCAGTTCTGCAGCTCCCCCTTTCATTTCCCCTGCCTCTGGGGCATGGAAACAGGGTATCCTCTCTGCCACTTGGTCAAAAATGACCAGTGAAGGCCTGTAACTCTTTTACATCATGGACTTGCCCTGTTACTGATCACTGATGGGGAGAAATTCCCAGCAGCAGCAGCAGCACAGGACAGCAGGGGAGCACAATAACAATGCAGGTTTCACAGAACACCACTTGCATTTATTAGCAACTGAGCAGCTTAAAGCTGTGCTCCTGGCTGGCCTTATTTGATACTGAACAGGG
This sequence comes from Calypte anna, assembly GCF_003957555.1. Taxonomy (NCBI): domain Eukaryota; kingdom Metazoa; phylum Chordata; class Aves; order Apodiformes; family Trochilidae; genus Calypte; species Calypte anna. The sequence goes on from NC_044245.1 coordinate 860,991, forward strand.
AGGACTCTTAAAAAAAAAGCAAAACAAAAACAACAACAAAAAAACCACCCAACAAACCAACCCCTAAAAATCTTGGAGCCCTGCAGAGTAGTAGTGGCTTTTGTTACAAACTTCCCTCACAAGATCGAGAGCACTAAATTCCCTGATCACAGCTGAGCTGCAGAGGACATCTCATCCCACAAAACAGGTCTTGAAGATCTTTTCTCTGTAGGCTCCAGCAATGAGGAGTTTAGAAGTTTCCTCCTAGCCTAATTTGGCACTGCTGGAGGCACAGAGGAAGCCTGTTCCTTTGATCACACACAGGTCTGGATGGCCCCTCCTGGGAGGACTCATTTGTGCTCAACACGAACAATTACACCCCAGGTATCTACACCAGAGCCTCCAAGCTCACTCTGCAGCAGAGCACAACAAGCTGAAGGGACTCATCGAGTCTCCTGGGCTCTCCATTCCCCTTGAATCCTGGGGAGAAAAGGTCTGGAGCTGCCAGCTCACCTGGTAGGACGAGGTAGCGGCTGTTCTGAGAGCCGAGCATCTCCAGCAGGCGCTGCTGCACTCCTTTGATCTCCTGCCAGCCAGGGAGGAAGCAGAGGATCCCACCTGGAACAGAGCAAGACTTGAGAACACTGGGACTGCTGCTGCTGCACAAAAGGGACACTTGGTATTTCCCCACAGCAACCTTTAGGCCAGGAAACTCAAAGAAAAGTAGGGCCAGGGTCCAGGATGTCTCCTGCCAGGTGATCCCAGAGGAAAACTGCATCGTATTTATCATGACCAAATGACAGACACAGACATGTCAGACCCAGGGGAATCTTCATCTAGATTTGGTACCTGCTTCTGTGAGCTCCTCAGGGAAAGGCTTTAGAGCCAGAAGGAAACCAGGCTACCTGTTAGTTTGAGGGTGATTATCTTCTACTAGCTCTGAACCACCTAAAAGTCTTAGAAATCTGAGAGTCCTGCCTTCTTCACTAAAACATCACCTGCCAGGCAAAGGTGTTTCACAGGGATGGAAAATACCAAAACTGTGCAGCACAAGCCTGCAAATGCTGGAGCACAGACAAGTCTTGGCCTTCACCCCAGGAACTGCTTTACCTGAGGACACTAAAACTGAGGAGTCAGATGCTGTGTTATCCAGACTCCAAATTAGCTCATGCTACACTGTTTGAAACCACCCAGTTCACCAGGAACCTGAGGCAGCCTTGCAGATGTCAGCTCAGCATCACATTTTCTCTGCTGGGTTCCCTTCCCTCCCCTCAAACAAAAGCCAAGAGCAGGGAGGCAAAAGAGAACCTACCTGGTTCTCCATGGGCATCAATCTGGAGAACAAGGTCGGTGATCAGATCAAGATCAAGGACACATTCATCATCTGATTGCTGGACAAAACAGAAGGACACAGGCAGGTTAAGTGAATGGCAGTCTAGCAGGCAGCAGAAAGGCACAAAGCCTCCCAGAGCATCTTCTGCACAGAGCAAACACCTGTACTTGGACAGCCTGGCCAGAACTAGGAGCCAGGAACCTCAGGAGCCTGGTTTTGGTTCCATCTGGAACCTGCTCTGATCACAACTGCTGCCAGATTCCTCTGCTGTGCAGTGAGAATACACAGTCCCTTTGCAGTTAGCCAGATCTGGAAGCTGGGATTTCTGTACCTCTACAGAACAGCACCTAACAAATAATAAAAAAAAAATTACAAAAAATTTCTGTGGACAAAACTGTGCCATATGCACCCAGAATGTCAAATCCACCAGGCAGAGAGCAGCAGATTTCCACCTCTCAGTAATTTGGAATAATCCTACCAGGTCATCTCAAAAAAGCACAGGTAAAAAAAACCCAGCCACAACAGCAAGAAGATCACCCCTAAGGCAATGGGACACCCTCAGCAAGTTTGCTGCTGATACAAAACTGGGAGAGGTGGCTCAGGCACCAGATGGTTGCTCAGTCACAGGGAGGGACCTCTGGAGAAATGGGCTGACAGCTTCTGGTCCAGCAGGCTGGATTAGGACATGTCTAGAGGTTGTAGGCAACCTCAACAATTCTGTCACTCCATGCTCCACAAGTCAAATAAGATAACTCAAAGCAAAGAGCATGTGTCTGGAGGGCATTTTCCAGAGGAATAGCTGCAAAAAGCAGCAATCAGGGAACTCAGTCATGCAGGACTGGTAGCAGACTGCTCTAAGCCATAACCACCCTAGTCTGGGACTGGGCTTGCCCAGGGTATGCAGACATTCAAGTCTGTGTCTGTATATATACATCCAAGTACAGCAAGCTGTTGGCTGACTCAAACATAAACACACTTCACCTTGAAGAGGGACAAAAGTAACTCAGACCCAAATCTGAAGTCATCTTTGTCTGTAATTTAACCAAAACACGCTGGGATTCTACTAAGCTGACTTTACCTCACTGGGGTTGATGTGGAGTTAAAGCTAAGCAAACACTGTCCAAAAACCACAGGGAAGAGGGACCAGTTCCAGGCCCAACCTCTCCCCTGCTGGCAGGCCAGGAGTCAGCTCCTCATCCAAGGCAAAGAGCTGAAACCCACCTTGATCTCGTAGTGCCGGTGTCGGTGCCGGCCCAGCTTGGCCAAGATCTCCTCCAGGTAGTACTCCTTCACTGGGTACATGAAACCTGGCACCTTCACCACGGGGCAATCCCCAAAGTAGTGGGAGAAACGCTGGTTATCTCCCGTGGCACTCATCAGGACCAGGCGCAGGTCGGGGTTCAGCTTCTGGATGCCCTTCAGCAGGATGAGCAGGAAATCCGTGTTGACGTCTCGCTCGTGGACCTCATCCACCACCACGTGGCTGACCCCCTCCAGGCTGGGGTTGCCCTGCAGCTTCCGCAGCAGGATGCCCACGGTGCAGAAGAGCAGAGCTCCTCCCCGGGCAGGTGGCTTGCTTTCCAGTCGCACCTGGTAGCCCACGTTCTTCCTCATGTTGGGACCCAACTCCTGCGCCACGCGTTGGGCGACCGAGATGGCGCTGATCCTCCTGGGCTGGGTGATCACCACGTTGCAGCGGGCGCCGCGGCCCTCCAGGATGTAGTGCTCCAGCAGGAGCTGAGGGATCCTCGTGGTTTTCCCACAGCCCGTGTCTCCTGCTATTACCACCACGGGGTTCTGCTCGATGGCTGACAGGATGGTGTCCTTATGAGGATCTACTGGTAGCGGGTGGCTCTCCTGCCACGAGGATCCTCTCCTTTTCCAGAGGGCCAGGAGATTCTGGCTCAGACGGACCTCCTCTGCTTCCAGCATGGGTATGTATGTCTTCCCTGTGATTGCATCACTGATGGCACCAGATTCCTTGCTCAGGTTCATCATGTCATCGGCGATCCGGGGCCTGGATTCCCTGATGTCCACGGGATACTGGGAGAGATGGAGAAAGTTGGCAGGGACAGAGATTAGTACTGGTCCTGAGAAGGACAGAAAGAAGCAAGTGTCTGGAACAGACTCAGCCTTTGGCTTTGGAGTCACCATGAAGCTTTGCTGTAACCTCCAGGCTCTGCCAAAGCCTCTTCAGTTCAGGTAATGCAGCCCTTCAGGTTCTGAGCTGAGGTTCTTTCAACTCGGGCAGCTCCCTGCCTTTTCCTCCTTTATTTTACATCCAGTGATGTAAGCTCTGCAAGTCAGAGGCTACACTGTGTGCAAGTGATGCAACTACTGGAAACTATCAAGCTACACCACTCTGCCCTCCCTCAGGAAGCCCAGACCCGTAACTTGCACAAACTCTAAGTGTGCAGCTAAGCCAGAAACATTCTGTTTGGGCAAAAGAAAAAACACCAGTTCCATATCCCACAGGAAGAACTAAAAGGAGCAAGAATTGGTCAGGAATTGTCTAGAACACAAATCAGGGATTGAAATCATCAGGATTAAAAGTCCAGCTCCAAATCAGAATGACTTGGGTCACCCAGAAGCAGCTGCTGTCATAAGTGCAGTCTTGGCTTTTTAAGGCATTCACTAATGCTCTGTTAAAGGTCACCTGAGATCTCCACTGTCTGGGCCCAAGTGCAGAGTGACTTCAGTGACTTGCCAGCTTCCAAACACAGGCATTGCTTTTAATGACTTCAATAATAAATTACACACATTTGTATGTGAGCTACACTCAGGCTCATCTTAATGCAGCACTAACTCCTGCTTTGACAGCAAATGCTCCTAAGGGACTGTTTCTCAGCACTGCTTCAGCTCCCGTGTGTGTCTGCTCACCACAGGCCCACCAGGAAGAGGGATCCCCTGAGTGAAAGCACCAGCAGGTACCTGTGGGCCTGCACCCACCACTGACATGCAGTGCTGTGAGAGACAGTCCTGAGGGAAATGTGCAAGTACCACCAGGTCCTTGTAAAGCTGAGGCACAACCAGAGCTTAAGGGCACTAACACAATCATAACCCTACAGAGGAGGCTATCAGCAAGGCAAAACATCCCAGAACCCAAACAGAGAGCAGTCACAGACACAGAAAGTCCACTGCCCAGAAAGGTTGTCCCTTCCCCAAAGGCCAGCAGAGACCCAGCATTTTTTTATGGCAAACTATGACACCTTCAGCATTTTGATGTGAAGCTCTGGGCCCCTGTGCAGCCCCTGAGGAGAAATGAGATCAGGCAGAGGTGTTCTCAGGCAGCTGCAGAAGCCTTACATGGTTCAGATAGTTCTCAATCTTGCGCAGGGTTGCTTCAGGGACTTTGATGTGGCAGGGCTTCCTCTGGTTCTCCCCGAGCTCCCGCAGGGAAGTCATGTTGTACATAGCATGGCTGAGGGGGTTGTTGTTCTTGTCCACCAAGCCCAGGCTCTGCAAAGGAAGAGGTAAACACAATCAGACACCAGACTGCTGCACATGTGTCCTGTGTGTTTGGATGGGCAAACTCCTACCCCATATCCCAAATCCACAGAGTAAGAAACAAGACATGATCTCATCTGATCTTCAGTGAAACAGGCACACTGGAGCCAACTGCTGCCTGACCCCAACGTTCACAAGGTCTTCAACAGACCCACTGAAGAAGAGCAGTCACAATTCTATCAAAAAAAACCCAACCCCCTCTGGCAAAGGGTTGTTAACTCTCGTTGTGGTTCTAGCATATTGTGCCAATTCAGTAAGTCCTACACTATTTCTTGGACTTCCCTCCCTGCTGGCTCTGGAGTCTGCAGCAGTGTGTCTGGATTTGTCCACTTAGGAGAATGAGAAGATTGCCTTAGCAGACAGCAGCAAGGTGGCCAAGAGCACAGGCTAACGTTTCCAGGGTGATCCTCACACATCCCTTCACTGAGGGCTCTAAAAAAGCACAACAGCCTTCACAGGTCATCACAGACACTAGAGGGGTACAAAAGCAGTTTGGGCTGAATCCCAAGGATGGGAAATACAGGTTTATTAAGTGTGAAGCCCCAGATAAAAAGTCTCAGGCTCAAAGGTCAGGTGGAAAGAGCCTCTATTCACAGACACAGGATGCAGGAGCCTCGTGCACTTACCTTCAGCTTCTGACAGGCCAGTGCTGCTGCTTTGTTTTCTGCCTCCACCTTGCGCCGGCCCTTGGCAGCGAACGTCATGGGGCAGGGCCAGCGCAGGGTGAGCTTGCAGATCTTGGTCTTGGTGCCCACTGTGCGGAACTGCATGTACTCCTGTGGGGAGAGAGGGGGGAAACACCACGTGAGGCTGAGACTGCCTGGGGCTGCTCAGCCTGGAGGAGAGGAGGCTCCCAGGGGAGCTCAGAGCAACCTCCCAATATCTGAAGGGGCTCCAAGAAAGCTGGGGGAGGGCTTTGGACACGGGGGGGTAGGGAGAGGAGAAGGGAAATGGGTTAAAACTTGGAGAGAAAGGGGAGACTGAGGTTGGAGATGGGGAGGGAATTCTTGAATTTGAGGGTGCTGAGCCCCTGGGTGCCCAGGTTGCCCAAGGAAGCTGTGGCTGCCCCATCCCTGGCAGTGTTGAAGGTTGGATGGGGCTTGGAGCCCCCTGGGCTGGGGGAGGGGTCCCTGACCATGGCAGGGGGGGCACTGGGTCAGCTTTAAGGCCCCTTCCAACCCAACCCAGTCTGGGATTCTATGAACTAGGCAAGCATTTTTAAACACACTCTGATATTTGTGAGCTTAAGTTACTGGGGGTAGGTGTTCAGTTGGGTTTTTTTTGTTTGATTTGATTTTGGTTGGTTGTTTGCTTTGTTTTTGTGGGGTTTTTTTTGGGGAGGGGAGTATTTTTGTTTGTGTTTTTTTTTTTAAACAGCCCAGTAGAACAGTTTTACTGCCCTGAATTCCACCCCCTCCAGCTCCCAAGGCACAGGCAAAGCATAAGTGAGAGCAGCCAGCTGAGTGGAGAACATCACTGAGAGCCTGGGGGGTGGAGCACAGCTCCTGCCCACTCAGCCTCTGAGGTCTGGGAAGGAGCTGGGTGACACACACCAAGGAGGAGGATCACTGGGTACTGGCAAGAATCAAGTTGTGGAAAGATTCCATCAGCACAGAAATTACACATTACTTTGAGCAACACAAACTTGGGTTTGTTGTGGGTATAAGGGGGAAATGCAAACCAATCACCTTAGAAATCACTCTCTGTTCAGACAGCAGCTCCTCTCTCACCTCAACCTCAAGTAAGAATATTCCTCATGCTTCTGTTGAGACATTTCCTCAACTCTCAGCACAAAGTCTTTTTCTCACTCTCCAGGCTGGTATTTCTAGGCCTAGTTTCAACCTCCTTCTCTCCCCCCACTTCTCAGCTGCCCAAAAAAGCATCCAAAGTGATTCCAGTTGGAAGTTTTGGAGCTTTATCCCCTGCAGGTGCCTGGCAGGGGGCCAGTGCCTTACCTTGACCGTGGAGGAGGAGGTTGCAATCTGAATCACTTGGGCCAGAAGATTTTTGGGAAGAGGGAACTGCGTCAGGGCACGGATGGCAGTGTTGTCATCTGTCATCTCAATGGAACCCCCTCCTCTGCTGGATGGAGGATGAGAGCAGGTTGACACACAAATACCCACTCTGTGCTCTCACCTACCTCTCTTCAGGCTGCTACTGAGCCCTGAAACTGAGCAGCTCAAGGGACAGATAAATTTGGTCATCTGAAAAGTCAAGCTGTGTCTTGCTACTCAAATCCTCTCCCCATAGAGCAATCACCCAGCCCAATAAAGCCACCTAACAGAAAAGCAATCAAGTTCTGACACTAGCACTACAAACCACATCACATCAACAGCTTGTAACAGATTTAATGAGAAATGTTGAACACAAAGAATCCCTACAACCCACCATCACCACCAGGTCCTTACTGATCTTACTCCTGTTGACTATTAAAAAAAATCAAAGAATTATGCTTTGATTATGATTCTATGCTCATAAAACATGAAATCAAGCAACCAAGGGTGCTGGGCTGTATTATTTAAACCCCATTTTTCCCTAGGAAGGTTGGACTGGATGATCCCTTCCAATCTGACATTTTCTGATTCTATGAAGCACCAATGGTGATGAAAAGGAGCAGATTTAACACCTTCCCCAATACCAGGATGGCCAAAAAGAGCTGCTAAGAGGGCAGACATACCTCGGGTCTCTGCCTGGGGTTCGAGCATCCTGATGTGCCATGGGCAGATAATCGGAAACATCGATCGCTTCTTCTTCCAGCTCTCCTTCCTCCAGTTCCCCTTCCTCCAGCTCCCCTTCCTCCAGCTCTTCTCTCCTCATTGCTTTAGGCATCCTGCCCTGCTCCATGGGCTGGATGGAGTCGTCGGGCTCCATCCGTCGCCAGCAGGTTGACAAGTCAGCAAGAGAGGGTCCTGACTTGGAGCGCCACTTGCCCTCTGAGCACCACCTCTCGTCGGGACAGCCCAGCTGCTCAGCCAGCAGCCTGTACTTGGCAGCATCAAACAGCTCATTCCTGGGCCCCAGCAAACCCCAGCCCTGCAAAAAAGAGGAAAAAAAGTGCCTTGTTAGTGCCTTGCAGTGAGGAGGTGGGGAACTGCAGGAAAGTCAAGTGGAGCTGATAAAGCACGGGAGCCCAGGAAGAAATCTTCATCTTCCTCAGAAAAATGAGGGAAACAAAAGGGAGTTTCAGGAACTGAGAGCTTTCCTCCTGCTGTTATGTCATAAGAAATGGAGAACACTCCAAGAAGATACCTGGAGGACTGTGTTCAGCTTTGGTCTCCTCTGTACAAAAAGGATGTGGGGCAGGCTGGAGAGGGTCCATCTGAGGATGATCAGAGGACTGCAGCACCTGACACATGAGGAGAGGCTGAGAAAACTGTGGTTTGTTCAGGGCTGAGAGAAGAAGGCTCAGGGGAGACCTTCTGACCATGTTCAGGACTTAGAGGGGGCTCCAAAGCAGCTGGAGACTCCCTGGGTACAAGGAGTCCCATGGACAGGACAAGGGGCAATGGGCACAAGGTGCTCCTGGGGAGATTCCCAGTGGACACCAGAGGAAAATTTGTCCCCCTGAGGACAGTCAGACCTTGGAATGGTCTCCCAGGGGAAGGGGTGGATTCCCCCACTTGGGAAAGTTGGAAGTCTCAGCTCCATGGGTGCTGAGACATCTCAGATCAACAAGAATATGAGAAGGGTTGGAGCAGATGGGCCTTGGGGTCCCTTCCCAGCTGAGACTCTGGGATTCAAATGGGTCACTAACCTCACCTTCCAGAGCACAACTGCTTAGCACCACACAGCTTGTTAGAAAGGGTGGCCCAAGATTTATTGTAATTTTATAGACTATTAACTCTATTTAGAACTCTGAAGCTTTGAAGCCCACTGCAGAGCATGAAAGCAGCTTTTTGGAAAGGCTGGCCCAAGCAAGTATCATCTAGGGTGACAGGACATGAGAACACAGGGAATGGTTCATCTCCTTTCTTTTCAGAGGAACTGTTATTAGTGTAAGCAATGCCCACATCCTCTCTACTCAAGCAGTTGTTGAAGCAGAAGAGTTCCTGAGTACTGCCAGCTTCCCACCTACAATTACAAGTGAAATTACACGAAGCTCCAGACACATCTAGAGTGCATCCCATGCACTTCTCTTACCAGACTGCTGCAACACACTTGTTACAGCTTTAGGCCTCCCCATGGCCCCACATCAGACAAAGCTGTATGATTTTGTGCTGTAGGACTGCCTAAGACAGCAAGAATTCACTTTTCCAGCTGCTGTGCTCAAAGTCACTACATTCAGGCATTTATTTAAAGCACCATTTGTAGCTATTTCTTTAGCTAACATTGTCCAAGGGACAAACCTATCATGAGGGTCTTGTTAGGTTACAGCTTCAGTTGGCAGAGCATCAGAGTTCAAAATTCTCCATGCTGCATCTACACTGTCAAGGTTGGGGTTTTCTTTCCAGTTCAGTACTGCAAATACTGCTTAGCCAAAAGGTGTAGAGAACTTTTAAGTGTAGGTGGAAATTTTTTTCCTTTGAAAGTTTCTGGGCTGCCAAAGAAATCAGGAAAAAAATGTTTTTGTTGCACATTGACCAGTGAGGATAAAACAAGAATATATTTCCAATGAATCTCATCTGAATGAGCATCAACCACACCTCAGGTGGAACTAAGTCAGTCAGTGAAATGTATTTTTTGTTTCTCACAGGAGTAAAGAAACTGGCCTAAGCACAGAGGCCAGCTGAAGAAACTGCTGGTTTTAATGCTGCAACTCATAACTTCTGAAGGCTTTAAAAACTCAGTAGCTATTTCTAAATGTAGTTTTTTCTATCTAGAAGCAAATGAGAAAGTTCTCTTATGGTCAGAGGATCTGTAGTATCTGTTTCAGAGATGAAACTCCAAAAGCAACCTCACTTGCTCAAGGTAAGAGGCAAGAGTCAGTGGCAGAGCTGCAGATTAAAACTGCAATTAATTCTCAGACAGCTGCTATGTAACACCCTAACTTCAACCATGGCCTTTACAACTTTGCTGCACGTGTTTGCTGCTGGCCATGCACACACACTGATCCTCTCCAGCCAGGAACAAGTGGCAGAGTGGTGTAACTTTAAAAGAGTCCCCATAAAGCAGAACACATCACTGACACACTGCAGCTTGCATGAAGGGGAAATGAGCCTCTGAAGGTACAAAGCTTAAAATACACACAGGCAGACTGACAGAAGTGTGAGTTAGTGACCAGGAACAGCAAATACACCCCAGGGAAGCTCTAATTCTTGTCAAGGATGCTGGGACTAAGATAGATGCTGATTAAGGTCTAGGACATCAAGAACAAAGACCAGAGCTCAAGGAATTCAGTGAGTTCATGCCTGGCTGAAGCAAGTGGGCTTTTAAGCTCAAATGGATTCAGACAGCTCAAGATTTCCCTCTCTACTATTAACAGATAGGTCTGCTGAGAAAGTGAGCAGGCAAAAAGAGGTCAAAAACAGACCAGGCTGCAGACCCCAGTGCTTGTTTCTAGAAGCTAAGGAGGAGCTCACCTTGAAGAGCTGACATGCTGCAGCTGCTGCCTGCCTCTCAGCATCGATCTTCTTGGTCCCATAGCCTTCCACTTCCACGTTCTTAGGCCACTTTATATGCAGAGTCACTTTCTGAAAAGCAAAGACAGTAAAGTGAGACAGCACAGAACAATCTCTCTTCTCCACCACTAGCATAGCTACTTCAGGTATCTCTGGACTCCAGGCAAAGAAGGGAACTACGAATGAAAATTCCAAATAAACATAAAAAGAAAAGCCTGACAAAGGGTGTGAGGTGTCCACAGTCACACAGAAGCTGCAGCCAGGCCAAGTTCCAGCACAGTGCCACAGACCCTGGGCCAGAGCTTGACAGGTTGCAGTGTCAGCTCAGAGGAACCAAATGCCAAGAGCTCATGACAAGAACAATTCTGTTTCAGAGCAGCTGCTCCTGTGCAGACTGCAGCACACCAGACCATGGCCCAGAAGCAACATGTGCTCTCCAGCACATTGCAATGACCAGCACCTCTTCCTATCTGCTTCCTTTGCTGCAGTTTTTACTAGCATCTGATTGCCTCACAGCTGTGCAGGTGGCTGCTGTACCCATCAGGCACCCAGCCTGCAGCTCTTCAGGAGAACCACCAGCATCACCAGAGCTCCAGCTGGGAGAGAGCAGCTGAAAAACCTGCCAAGGCAAAGAATGCTGAGAGCTGAACCCTGCCCTTTTTTAAAACATTGCTCCAGATCAAGAACCTGTTTTACCCCTGGTCCTGCAGATGCTGCAGCTGAGTTTCTGCAAGGCTCAAAGGAGGGAAATGCCTGAGGAATTCTCTCCTGTTTCTGCAGCAAAGATGAAAGGTGGCACTTAAGTCTGCTGGGAAAACCCCACCTATAAGGCTAGAGAACAGGCTCCTGACTTCCCAACAGCCTCCATCTGGCTGGCTGCCTGCCTGCCATCTGAATCTCATCTTACTGTAGGAAATTGCTGTGTATTTTGCCCAGGGGCTCTGCATGAAAAGGCACAGACCTGCTGAGAAATAAAAAAAAGAAGTTTGTCTCATGAAGGCCGAGTTACTGGGTCCTCATGAAAAAATGTTGCTCACTTCCAGCTGAGACTTCCCCACTTTCTCTCACCTGTCCTTCTGTCCCCACACACTTTTCCTGGCTTCTTGTTTTGTGCAATCCAGCCCTTGTGTTTCTCCAAGAGCTCCTCTATTTGTTTTTTATGGGTTTGTTTGGGGTTTTTTTGGTGGTGTTTGGGGCTTTTTTTTTTAAATCTGAATTTATGCTCCATATTAATCTATTTAAGTTCCAGCAAGAATGTGAACTCATGACAAACTAAAACGAAGAGGCACTGACCATGGCATGCCAAAACTGAAGTTAGGAAACTGTGCTGCTGCTCAAGGAAGAGCAAGAAGCACAAAAACACAGATAATGAAGGAATTCTAAAGTAACCATTACCAAAGTATTGCCTAAGAGGCAGGGATGCTTAAAAAGGATGTGATAATGAAAACTGCCTGGGGAATTTTAGAGAGAATGTTATTGGAAAATGTGAATCCAGCAGAACTGACTCTTTTCCTGGCAGGTATGTTCCAGCTGAACTCCAGCTGGGGAGGGCTTCCAGCTCTAGAGGGAGACAAAGGGAGGCAGACCCTTGAGCATCCATCAGCTGAGAGCTTCAGCTCAGTTTATAGCTCAGATTTGGACCCACTCACATCCCAGTCAGTGCTCAAGCTACTTGGCCCTGTTTGCTTCAGATTCCTCTGCTTTATTTCACAAAAAAAACCCCAATTCTGTTTATCATTTTGCCTTTAAGTGGCACTAGAAATCTCCCTCTGTTCCAAATTGTTCTTTTCTGGCTGCAATTGAACTTTTCAGGCTCTGACAGTTGTTTTATTAGAATCTACAATGCAATCTAGGCCTACTAAGGTCTGAAATACAGAACTGAAATTTTAATCTTCTAGGGAAGTGGGGTCAAAACCCAACAGATTTCAGCAGAGTGTCTGCTCAGAAAAGCAGTTTACAGCATCCTTTCAGATACAAAGGGAGAGGGACAGGACCTGCATTTACATACCAAGTAAAGTATGTGAAAAGAAGCTGAAACAGGAAAAAATGAGAATATTCCTTGTTTGAAAGATCACCCCACGTTTTTTATGTGGAATTACAACACTTCTATAATTTTTCTCTATTAAAAGAGCTACTTCCAAGATTAGTAGTGCTCTTGACTCACTTCCCACTCCACGTGCAACGTTCCTGCACCACCACTCACCCCCAGTCACCAAGAGCTTACCTTTTTTCTTGGCCCATTAGTATGGATGTACACCAGCTTGTCCCTTGCATGAGAAATGCCCAGGGCTCGTCCAATCACGCTGTTGAGCAAGTTTTTAGGCTGTGGAAATTCCTTTAATAAGTCTCTGGAATCTGGAAAAAAAAAACACAAGAGAAGAACTAAACGTTTTGTCATTCTTGTGCAGTCCTGTTCAGAGACATGTTCCAACACCTGCTCTGGGAGCACGAATGTCTCCAGGGTTACAGAGAGAAAAGAAAGCAGAGGGATGAAGTGGTTCACCTACAATGTCTCCAGGCATCAGCAAGTGGCACAGAGGAGTGCAAAGCCTCCCCAACTCCAATGAAAGATGAGACTGCAAATTCAAAGCAGGCAACAATTCCGTGTGTCCAAACTCTTCCTGAAAGGCTCTGGGTATTTGTTTCTTCCTTTTTTTAAGGTATGAATAGCCTCTGGATAGAACTGCAGAGCTGACACAGGCAATCTCTGTGACTTAGTGACACCAACAATGATGTAACAGTTTGGAAAGACTTTTTTTCCCCCCAACAAAAATAGAGAATAAACAGGAAAAACCTACAGACTACACACAGCTATGGGATCTGAACACAAATATCCCAGCTCAGAATTCACAGCCCAGATTAACACATGGAGCTGGTGCTGTCTCCTTCCTATGGAGGCAAAAGCAGCTCTGTTTGGCATTCTTTGATACTGTAAACAACTAAACAACAATGATTGTCTTTGGGGTTTGCATCCCCCTCCTGAACTATGTGGATCACCTCAGGGATAAATCAAGGGTCTTGACAGCACACAGGTTATAATTATATCCATCTATTTGTGAAAGAAATGAAACAATGCCTGAGGACTTCTGAACTGACTGAGATGGCTTAACTAGAGGCTGGCAATATGGTTTTGTATTCAGTCTCTCTGGGAACCCCCTGGAAAGACCTTTGCCAAGGCAGCCTTTGGAGATGAAGCAGCCCAAGCAGGAAGCTGGGAAGCAGTGCCTGAGGCAGCAGGAACTGAGGGCAGGCAGGACTGGTGAGCTGAGCTGAGTCCCTGCCCTGCCAGGTAAGGAATCCTGCTGTGACACTCACAGGAAGGGGATGTAAATGAGCAGTGTCAACAACTCATTAAAAAAATGAAATAAAAACACTAAAAACCCCACTGCCCCCAGACAGAGCAATGTCACACCTCGTGTCCCAGCCCCCTCCCTGGTGCCAACACCACTTGTAGCTGGGGAGGAAGCTGCTCTCACTCCCCTCTCCCATGCATCACCCTCAGATCCAGCACTGTAAGGAAGAGCTTTTATTTTGAGCAGCAGCCCAAGTGAGATCAGATGAAATTTCATGCAATAAAGTTCCCACAAAGGGGCAGCTCTAACAGCTCCTTGTTGTGGTGAGGGGTAGGAGCCACTTCTCCCAGGCTCTACCACCACTGCTGCTCCAGGCCTGGCACAAACCCAAAGGTACAGGGAGATGCTGTGCAGCCCAAATCAGACAGAAAGTTATGCCAGGAAAAGGGAGCACACACTTCTGCTTGCCTCACAAGTACATCAGCCAACTGCAGCCCTGCAGGTACCCAGAAATAGTGCCAGGGAAGAGGAGAAAGGAGCAGATCACCCATTCCAGCACAGCAAGCACAGCTCAGCCACTCTGATCACAAACACCAGCTCCCCAGGCAGGCAGAACTTCAGTCATCTTCTTGCAGACCATCAATGGGTTTGGGCTCCAGGTTTTTTTTGGCTTCTAATTCTCTACAGGTATTCAGGAGAAGATTCAGCAATGAGTGAGAAGTCAGCCACACATGATCATTGGTACTGTCAGAATCTGGAATTTTTTATCCATTAAAAAAAAAAAAAAAAAACCAAGAAGAAATGACCCAAGAGTCACACTCCTTAGAGCATCACCAAGATCTGCAACCACATTTTGCCAAAAACTCTGACTGCAGAGTTGCTGAAGTGAAGACACCCAACAACTGGCTCCAGAGAAGAAAGCAAGCATTTAGAGAAAGGCTCCTGAATGCAGCCATGTGCAAGAGATGTTCTCCTGGAAGCTGCTCAGGGAGGAAAAACTGAAGTTCCTTGGATGTACTGCAAGAGCTCACAGACAGCTGACCAACAGGGAAATCACAGGAGGTTTAGGGAAGGCCAAAGAGTGATGCTGCACCATGGCAGACCCAACACTTGCCAGAATGTGGATGCTTGGGTATGGGAGAGCAAAAAACATGCTGCTGACCCTATCACCCTCAAAAAAACCCCACACAAATCCAGAAGCCCAGCATGCTGGGAAAACAGCAGTTACTGGTGACACTTTGTTTTGAAAATCCTTCCATAGAAGGACTGCCTGAACCCCAGAGGAACCTCCTGCAGAGGCCAAATGCTCCAGACACAGAAGGACTCTGGGGTCCTTAACATGTTAAGGGAGGTACAGAAACAGAACCTCTGTGGCCTGCAGGAAGGATGGGGGAGCTGGGATTGTCATCCCACAACTGCCTCATTCTGACTCCACTCAGGACTGCCTGGAGCTGGGGTTACTCTTCAACCTGGAACGTGGAGGAGAAGCTGGTGTTTGGAGGGCAGCATCAGAACCACATCAGCCCTGCTGCCTGCTCTGGCTCCTCCAGCTCCACCACCATGGAAAAGCCCAAGAAACACACCATGGGCTTTTCTGCCCCTTTCCTACACCTGATGCTCAGCTACTGTATCTTCCATTGGGAAGAGTCAATACAAGAGCCCCCAGGCTGCTGGTTTTCACACATATTTGGGCAAAACTCTTGGACAATGACAGGGGAACATGCAGGAAGTACTCCAGCTTATGAACACTGCTTGTCCATGAAGTCTCTTCTACGCACTGGCCAGGAAAGCCTGAAAATGTCTCAGCCTTTAGAAGAAGTAGAAGCCAATTTTCTGTAATTATACAGCAAATGTGGCATTTCTACCTACTCATGCAGCAACCACCACTATATTCACACTTTGACCTGTTCAAGGAAACTGGAAAAGTGACTAAGAGTTTTGGCACTCTGCAGCTCTGTTCCACAGCGCCGGGGACGCACGGAGGGAGGAGCAGTAACAGCTTCCAAATGCACCATTAAATTCATTTAATAAGTGAAAAATCAAAACCAAACCAAACAACCAAAACTCAAGCCTCTAGTTACTTGCCCTTTCAAAGACAATACCCTGAGAAATTGTGTGATAAGGAACAGGCAGAGAGAAGAAGTACATTCTTCTTAAATGCTGCCCCCCAAATCCAATTACCTAATGACAGAGCCAATTTCTCACATTCTGAAGGGACTCCTCTGTGAAGACTAAATATTTAATCCATCCTAGAGCCAAGAAGGGTAGGAAGGATCTCTAAATAACAAAGCCTGGTTCTGGCTTGCAGATCAGCCTCTGAATTACCAGGCACAATGTATTCTTCCCAGCTGACAATGCCATATTCAGCACCACCATCTGATGTACCAACAGCAACTCCAAGGTGTGACAGATTACCCTCAGCCCATCCCTAGCCCAAATTTGAGAGCTGAAAGGATCTTATCTTACAGCAAGCCATGCCTCACACTCCTAGTTTTTAAAGAAACAATCCAAAACTGCAGAACTGGATTTACAGAATGCTTCCTTCCCTGCCAGATTGGATTTCCTGGCATCTTGTTCCAAAGAGTGTCTTAATTCTCTCACTGTTGAGAATTTGGGTAAGAATTATATTAATGGTAGTCACAAGCCCTGAGGAGTACAACCTGATACTCCCAAAACAAAAGTGAGTTGATTTTCATACCCAATTCCTATCAAGCCAGAACCACTACCATGTCCATACCACAGCTCCACGATCATGAAGGAATATCAAAAGCCTGTCTTGGATTGCAGACAATTCAGGGTGGGGCTATCAAAAGAAGCCAATTAACTAATTTAAGTTCCTCAAAGCCAGTGAGAGCTTCAGCTTAACTCGACTGTGAAAGTCAATGAAAAAAAATAAATTACAAACCCAAATCCCAGCTGCAGCAGTTAAGCCTTCTCTAAGCCCAACGAATCTGAGGAGTAAAGACACTGTCAGGTACAACAAGGACACAAATAAGATGGCTCCTTGTCTTCTTCCAGGTAGACAGAGGAGCACTGGATTGACTTCCACAGCTTCTTTCTTCCCTCAAGAAGCAACAGAGGAGCAGCAAGGACAAACTCTTCAATGCTTGTCAAGACAGAAGCCCCCACAGTAATAAATTCAAGTTGGTGAAGAACGCTCCCAATGCATCAAAAATTCACAGGGAAGAAGAACGCCCTCTGGCTCCATAATATCCATTTCATAAGGAATTAGCCTCAGCATGTTTTACTGGGGAGAAATGGTGGGAGACAGAAAAGGTTCCACCTGGCAGTTTAGTTAGGAGTACACCAAAACAACACTGCTTCTTGGGGGGTTTTTTTGTAGCCACCACTGAGCCACCCTGACCAAGGCTCCTTTCCAAGCACACACAGCAATAAAACCCCCACGCAGTTCTTGCCTCAACAAGAACAAACTTCAAACTTGGGAAACCTGACAAGGCTTCTCCACAAGGCAGTGAGATGGCCAGAGAATGAGAGTGCCCCATGGTCACCCTCCATCCTTGGGGACACTCAGAGCTCAGCTGGACCAACCTGCTCCAGCCTGGCCCTGCTCTGAGAAGGGGACCAGGCCACACAGCACCCAGAGCTTCAGGCCAACCTAAATTCTTCTGTGACACTAGGACATGGCAAATTTAATTATGTCCCAGAGAAAAAAAACTCTATCTCGGAAAAGAACAGTGGTAAAGAGCAAGTAAGGCTCAGTAATGAGCAGCAAGTGCCACAGAGAATCTCAGAGTTACCTTGGTTGGGAAAGACCTTCAAGAGTCCAACCCTCACCCTAACACTGCCAGGTCCCCATCTAAGCCACATCCCCAAGTACAGTGTCTGCAGGGATGGTGACCACCACTGCCCTGGGCAGCCTCCTCCAACCTCTGATAACCCTTTCAGTGAAGAAATTCTTCCTAAAATCCAATCTAAAGTTGTCTCCTTCAAAAGATTCTACTTCAAAATCCCACCACCCAGGCTCACAATGCAAAGCCTCAGCTACTGACACCACTGCAATGCTGCCATCTGAGATCAGAGTTGATTTTTCCATATCTGCATCCAAGGTTAATAACAAAAGGACTAAAATGAGGACAGTTAACAAGACATCAAAGCTATCAAGAAGTCAAAGGCTCGGAACTTCCCCTCATATATCTTTATTTAGAAGGATTTTTATGACCTCTGTGTGTTGAAGGAAGAGATGTACAGGTAGTGCAGATTCCCAACAAGACCCTGAGGAACTTTTTATGTGCTTCCCTGAAATAAATCTTCCAATGTTGTCAAACTCTCACCAGAGGGGTTTTCCATGGTCAATCCATCCCATGGATTGGAAGGATGAGGCCAATCCTTAGAAGTTCTCCCCACGTGGCCCTCCCAGAGCTCGTGGGCACCCCCCAGCTCCAGGTGACCTCACAGGGAGAGCCAGAGATGGAAACTCCAGGAAAGGCAACTGCAACCTGAAGATAACAGTACACAAGTGCTCTCTGAAAATGCAGGTTAGAAAAAGTGCTGAGGAACAAAGCACAAAAGAAGAGAGAAGGAAAATAAAATTGGTTTACTGCTTTTCTCAGCCAACACCTGAAGCAGCTCATTAAAGGATAATTTGGGGTGGTTTAGCATTTACTTTAGAAGTCCAGTAGAAGCCAAGTTAATTGGCTCTGCTGAACAGCTTGAATGCAACAAAGAAAGGCTATTTGAGCTACAAGATAGAGCTTAGCAAAACTTCTGAAATGAAGATGGAACCAAGACCAAACAAATTCAGAAATTAGAGAGAAAATGAAGAAAAAAAAAAATTAAATTCTGGAGGGTGGGAGGAAGCACAGAACACAGACAAAAAAAGGGTTAAAAAAATAAAGGAAGTTTTTGTGCAATAATAAACCACATTTCCAAAGTGGAAGATTACAACCTAAGAAATAAAACCCGACCCAAACCAGAGATTTCAAAAAGGAAAATATAGCAGTTGAAGTCACAGCCTGGCAGCAGTAACCTCCAGCACAGAACTACTGGTATGTTTCTAAACTAGAAGTGTTCTTCATGCTTCATAACCTAACCAAAACCAACTCTCAAAACATGGCACCAGAACAGACTTTCAAATACCCTTTTTTAAAAAAAAACGTACCAATTCCTTCTGAGCAGCATGAAAGCATTTCCCCTTCAAACACCTGAGCCTCACACCCTCTCACACCCAACTCTGTTGTGAAATGAAGGGCTGACACCCAAAAGAGGGGAGCAATCTTCCAGCTTCAGACAGAGACATCCTCCCTGGCCAGATTTACGGGCCCTGCAGACATCAGGGCTGTGTTGAGCAGAGCTGTCCCTACCCTGACGGGCGTCTCGTTGTGCTCAGGCAGCAGCAGCAGGACCCGGGGGAAGGGCAGATCGAAGCCCTCAGTACGCGAGCAGCAGATAAAAGCAACGACGCTTGGAGCCGCCCGCAGCCTGCTCCGGCTCTGACCTAACGGAACGGGGAGCCCGCGGAGGACAGAGCAGCTTTCCTGGCGGATGCTCCATGGGCGTGCTCAATCCAGCAGGATTCCTACCGAGAGATCCCTCAACGATTTTATTCTCGCGTCAGGCCACAGCGGGCGATGAGAAGCGCCGAGGACTTTTGGCCAGGGCCGCTTCGGCGACCTTGAGCCGAAGGGCTCCGCACCCCGTTCTGCTTTCGGGGGAACCCCAACTCTTCCCCCCCCTCCTCTCTCCGCCCGCCGCCAACAAAGAGCCCCGCGCAGCGGACACCACAAAGGCCTCGGCCCGCGCTGCCCGCGGCGGCTGCCGGAGCTCCCCCCGCCCCGGCCGCCCGTTCCCCCCGCCAGCCCCCGGCCCGTTACCTGCGGCGGCGGCAGCGGCACAGCCGTGAGTGCAGACGCCGCCGCAGCTCGGGGGTTCCTCTCCCTTGCCGCGCATCCCGCCCGGGAGCCCTTTGCCCGGGGCAGGCTCGCTCAAAGGCCGCGTCGTTCTCCGCCGATGGCCGCTGCCCGGCGACTCGGCCCCGGCTCGCCCCTCCCAGCCCGGTGAGAGGGGGGTGGCGGGCGGCCCGATGCGGCCTAGCCCAACCGCCCGGAGCGGGAGGAGGCCGGCGGACGGCCCGGCTGCAGGCGCGGGGGGTGGGAAGCAGGGAAGGAGGGAGGGACGTGCGGCGCGTTCACGCTCCCTCCTCCCAGCACCGGGCCGCGGGGCTCGCTCCTCCCTTCCGCTGCGTGCGGGGCCGGCGCGACGCGGCTTCCCCGGCCGCCGGTCCGCGCACACCGGGGGCGCCGCCGGTTGTTGTTCCTCCTCCTCCTCCCCCCCCTCCCTCAGCCCCCCCCCGGCTCCGCCTCACCCTTCACCATGGCGGCGTCCTCCTCCTCGAGGCCCGTTTCCTCCTCCTGCCTCGCCTCCTCGGAGCCCTCGGGCGCCGGTAACCGGGTACAGAGCCCGCGCACTCCCGGCGCGGCCCGGTAGCAGCGGCAGAGGCGCAGCGGTCCGGCCGAACCGCAGGCGGCCGCCGCCTGCAGCAGTAACCCCAGCGCCGCCATCTTGAGGGTGCCCCGGCCCCGGCTTCAGGCGAGGCGCGGGGCAGAGGCGGCGCCGGGCGGAGCGGCGCCCCCTGGCGGACGGGAGGAGCCGGCGTAAGGAAGTCGCCTGCAGCCCCCGGCCGGGGGAGGGGACGGGAAGGGGCTGAGCCCGGGGGGGTCCCGGGTCCCGGGGGGGTCCCGGGCAGGGATAACGCACCCCAGGTACCGACACAGCCGGGAAGGGACACAGAAAGGAAAATCCCGCTGCTCGCAAGTCCCTGCCGGCACACGGGGAGGCAGAGGGAGCCGTGAGGCACCCATGGCTGTGGGGGAGGCAGAAAGCTCCCCCCGGGCTCCCCGAAGCTCTGAACCAGCACATTATTTTTCTGCTTTTCCTACCGAAATCAACCCTAGTGAGGGCTCTGAGCTCTGCCAGCCCTGCCTGGAGCTGCCCCTCTTCCTGACATCACACAGAAACAACAGCACAAGTCAGGGAGTGCTCGCAGCCCGACAACACATCACACCTTGAGGACAGGGGCTGTCCCAAAGGGCTTGGAGACCCTTTTGGGGGTCACAAAAAAAAACCCAGGATCTCTTCAGACACAGAAATCACAGTGCCAGGGGTTGGAAGGGACCCCAGAGCTGCTCCAGTGCCAGCCCTGTCCCAGCAGGATCCCCCAGGGCAGGGCACACAGAACACATCCAGGGGGGGTTGGAAAGGCTCCAGAGAAGGAGACTCCAGAACCTCTCTGGGCAGCCTGGGCCAGGGCTCCCTCACCCTCACAGTGATAAAACTTTCTCTTCTGTTTGCATGGAACCTCCAGCGCTCCAACCTGCACCCATTGCCCTTGTCCTACCCCTGAACATGACTGAGCAGAGCCTGGCTCCATCCTCCTGACTCTCACCCTCCATGTACACACCAACCTTCATCAGGTTGTGCCTCAGGCTGGGCTGCAGCCCCAGCTCCCTCAGCCTCACACACACTCCAAGAAACATCACCACGAAGAGATGAGGCATTTTCTACAAGATCTGAGCGACCCTGGTGGTGATACTGCAAGCACAGTCCATGGACCAGTCCTCCCAATTTGGATTTTACTTCAGACTCCTTTCTAGCCTCCTCCAGTCGGAGGGAACCCCACCACTCAGGTGCAGTCTGTTCTGTGCTTTTGGCTGCCCTCTGCTTCACTCCTGCACCCAGTTCCTGCAATCCTTGCACATTCACAAGCACAGCAATCGTCCTGATTGTTTTCAGACAAGGAACAATTCAGAAAGGGGAATTTAGAAACTCCCCCAGGACCCGAAAGTCATTTGGGGTTTTTTGTCCTCACACACACACACACACACACACACACATATGCAGGGTGGGTAATTCATGTCCAAGTCTCTGCTACTAAATCTAAAGCCCACTTGCAGCCATGTGTTTACTAATATTTAAGATAAACACTAAAAAAACTGAAAGCCAACTCAGCAGCAGGTTCCCTTCTGACACCCTCCTCCCACCTTGCACTCCACTCCCCTGTTACTTGGTTCTAACAAATGATTTTGTGGCTGAAGCATGAAATTCTCAGTGCTGGTTGAAATTCAAATACTGCAGGATTTTTCTTTTCAGTGTTATTTTTTTGTTCTTCACAGCTGAGATTCTTTTCCTAGGCAATTACTACACATAAATGTTGTTACCTCTGGCTGTAACATAAAGCCAGGACTGTGGAGTTGTCTTTTTCTTTCAACCAGGTTATCATTTTATGCCAAATCAGTGTGTAAATTAAAAGCCTACATGTCATTTAAACATTGTGATGAAAAAAAGGGATTTTTTTCTGTGTACTTTTGCAGGGTGGGTGGTTGGGTTTTTTGTTGTTGTTGTTTCTTTGTCTTTAAATCAGAAAATCTCCAACAAGCCACAAAAAGATTCACTGACAGAAATACACACTTAAGTTTTACACAGCCTGCACACCATGAGAAGAGGCTCAAGAAGGGGACAGTTACCCAACAAAGCCCTGAAAAAAAAGGCAACTTTGGCAAAGCATCCACGAACACTCAAAGCCCAATCTCACCACACCAAACTGGCCTTTCCCAATGTGCAACCTCTTTAGAACCTCTGTGAATTACCTACTGATTGGTCTGTGGAGTTTTCACTAAAAAAAAACAACCAAAGAAAAACCAAGTACAAAACCCCAGTTCTTGAAGCAGCACCAGAAGACACAAAAAAGGAAGGACTTTTGTTTTTAAAGATATAAAAGTTATTTTGGTATTCTAAAGGCTTAGGTTACAGACTTTAAGAAGGTTGGTCCACTAAAAAGGAGAACAACCTTGCTAGACAAGTCACTCAATTTAAGAAATTAATTCCATGTAAATTTTTTGATAGTACCTTGCATGAACTCTCACTTTCAGAAATTAACTGTAATTGGTTTGGAAACAAAAGCTTCAAAGAGGACTAGAAAGAAAAGGTGGCTGGAAATAGCAATGGAAATATTAATATATCCTTCTGGGAAGATGAATCTACTGTGAAACTACTTAACTTGAGACAGCTGCTGGTTTATTTTAGCATTTTACCAAGATTTAGATGTGGTAATAAGCTGTCCAGAAGTGAAGAAAAACAATAAATAATCATCGTGGGTCCTACACTGCTTCAGGTTGTGAACATCAGTGAAGAAACACAAAAGATAACACAGGCCCTACAGAGATGAAACACATGGCTGAAAGCAAAAGAAAATCAATAAATAAAGAACATGTCTGGGGAAAATCTTGGGAACACAGAGTCAGTGGGAAGGGGAAGATGCTGACAGACTGTGTGCTGGTGAAGGGCAAGTTAAGACCCGAGCAGGGCTAGTGGTTTGTCACTGTAAATGACATAAAAATTAGGAGTACAGAAAACAACAGCTAAAACAATTTATTCAAAATTTCCAGAAGTCACAGATTCCACATGTTCCATCACTTCAAGCTGTTTCCCCAGGCTCCCTTGGATGAGCTGTGCTGAATTCACCTGGTTCAGCCAAGCCTGAGACCTCCTTCAGACCAGGAGCACCCCGAGTCCCAAGCTCTGCCTGCAAACCACCAGCCCTCCCAGGGAAAGAGCCTCCAACCCAGCTCACAATTTGTGACAAATGAGAGGTGGGTTTGTTCTGAATTCAAATGATTTTGTATGTAATGAACACCCCAGGCATCGAAAGCATTCTGGGAATTTTTGTTCCTAATATGGAACCCACAGAACTGGTGAGGCACTGGGATGGCACTGGTGCACCCTGGTGTGCCCCAAGTGCCAGAGCAGAAGCATCCTGACTGCCCTGAGACAGGAGGCAGTGAGGCACCAGTGCCCCAGCCATAGCTGGGATCTTTTATTCCACCCTCTGCACATTATGTTAAGACCAAGCAATGGAGCTCAGAAAAGAACAAGAGAAGAAAATGAAACAAACTGGAGGGATCTCTTGAGAAAACATGAGCTGAAGAAGGAGCCTGGTAGAGCAATGACAGGGGGGAAAAGAAGGGACATGACAACAGCTGACAGAAATTTGAAGGAAGGAAACACCAAGGAGAAAGCAGTTACTGAATGGGTACAAAAGAATGCAGATTTGTTTAGAAGGGTAAAATTAAAAGTGAAAAAAAAAGAGCCTTTACTTTAAGCTAAGAGCAACCAAGCCTGTCATTGCTGGGTAACACAGCAGGGCTTCTGCCCTTCCAGACTGTTGTTTCCCTGGAACACTCCTGTACCAACTGTCACTGCAACACTTCACCCCTGTGCTACACTAACCAACAGTCACACTGGCTACAGCCACCCTGCCTCACACCTCCAGTGCCATTCCCAGACAAAGCTCAGACATCAGAGTTGGTGTCACAGGTTACACAGCCACAGCAAGCTCAGGTATGGCCACACCAACCTCCTTGTTCCTGTCCCTAATGCACTGAGAAGGGAGTCTGACACAGACCCTCTTGGTTATCCACCACAGAGAAGAAAAATCCTGCTTCTCACAGAGTAATTTTCTTCATCAATCTGCTTGAGTATAAAACCTCTGAACAAAGCAAAAAATAATAAAAAAAAATAAATAAATTAGGAGTTGAACTGAAGCTTGTGCCAGGTCCTTACCTTTAAGGGAATTCAGCGAGAACATCTCCATCCCAGTGGGAAGGGTGGATTCCTGGGAAAGCAAGAGGTAGCAAAAAGAAAGAGGAAGTTAGAACAAGGATTTCCTTGGAGATGTTTCAAGTGCTTATTGCTTCTGAAAGGAGCTGGCTTTAGCACCCCACAAAGCTGCTGCTCCTGAGCAAATTTCACCTTGCTGTTGATATTCTGCTGCTTCCCTGTGAATCGTGCCTGTCCTGTTTGCCATCCTGTCAGAGCTGGCAGCTCTGCACCCAGGGGGAGGGAGCCTTGGAGCTTCTGCCTCAGTGGCAATATTGATTTGGGGATCATTTTTTAAAACCTTTTCAAGGCAGAAAGCCAGAAGCAGGTAGGCCACAGCCTGCCCTTTGAAGGGAGAACAAGGCAAGACAGAAACATGGAATCACAGAGAATTCTACAATGATCTTGAGAGCGTTCTTTGCTGAAGTTCTGTTAAACTTTCTGGTTTCACTCATTAACATAGCTCTTATTCAAATAAGAAAAAGAATCAACCTTATTTTGGGGCACTGCATCTGTCATGCCAAATCTTAAACACATTTTAGGCCTTCTTGAGAACAGAGTAACCAGGATTTTCTAACAAACCTGCTCAGGTGTGTGAGGGTCCTCAGTCAGGCAAAGCCAACATGAACTACCCACATTAATGGCTGTCCCTGTGCACACAATGAATGCCCCACAATTATCATGCTTCCAAATTACTCACTTTTGCTTTCAGTGGAACTAATGACAAGATTACTGTTTACTTCAGAACAGCACAGGAGGCCTAAAAGAAGAGGCCATCATACCTTGTCCAGCCAAGTCACCTCCCCAGGGCCACAGGGAATGTCTGCACCTTGTCTTTTGCAGTGACTGTGTTAACAAAACCACAGTTATTTGGCATGTTTCAAAATGAAAAACCATGCACCCTGCAGTAACTCCCAAGACTGACAGAGGAAAGGAAACCCTCCTTTGTGTAACTCACTGCACTGAGCAGTCAGAGAACTCCTTTGTGGTTGTCCAGCAGGATTCTTAAGGCTGAAGCATTCAACCATGGAGCAAAGTCAGGGAGGGAATGCAAATGGAGAGGGCAAAGAATGAACAGGGGGGATCATCCCTTGACCACCTTAAAGGCAAGATTATTTTTTATCAATCAGATGAGTTCAACATTATTCTGATAGAAAAGAGTAAATCCCTCAGCACCCTGAAGTCACTGAGACAGCCAGGAGCAGGGCAGGGAATGTTGCAGGACGTTCTGATTGCATCTTCCTCCCAAGTTCTTAAGTGTGGCAGAAATGGGGAAGCTGTTTGCTTGTGGGTGTGTTCCAGAGAACACAGGGAAGTTTTATCCTCACAAACTGCCAGGCTTTTCCTAGAGAGCACAGATTAGCAGCAAAGAGAACAAAGAGCATCTCAGCTACACTGAGATGGGCAGAAGGGTGCTTCCAAAAATAAATGCAAGAGAAAGCTGAAGAAAATGGCATTCTCAGCTCAAGACCAAGAAAAAAAGAACTTAAAACCCTCCATGGTTGAGCTTACAAAATTAACAACCATGAAGCTTATTGACAAGCAAGACTCTAACGAAGTTGTTGTTTATAATTGCACCTGTAGATCCCCAGTGGAGATGGGGAACCTTCCTGGGTGACCCGAGCAGCCCCAAGGCTCAAAGAGCTCAACGCAGACTGGGTGGGAGTAGGGGACAGGGAAGATCATCAAGGAGTAGAGAGATAATACAACCCCAGTGAGGTCTGTGACCAGAACCAGCTCTGGCTGGCCCACTGAGAAGGGATCCCTTTTAAATCACAGAGAGAAGTCTGAGGACAAAGCTTGAGCATCCCATGGGAACATGGTCAAAACTGAGAGAAGAGCTTGGGCAGGTAAGCTGAGGTTTAGGGAACAAGTCATGGAGAGATCATCCCCTGCAGCAGCAGCACAGGAGATCTGGTGGATTTGGAACTGGGAACCATCTGTTTCAGCACTGACAGAAGCCTGGGGGAAATCACAGAACGTCTTTGGTTGGAAGAGATGTTCAAGATCATCCAGTCCCAGCTCTGCCCAACACTGCCAGGTCCTCACACCATTTAAATTCCTCCAGGGATGGTGACTCCACCACTGCCAGGATTTTCTGATACACTTTGTTGAGGGCTCTGATGGCAGCAGGGAGATGCAGGGCCTCATGTGATGCTGGATTCATGAGGAAGTGGAAAAGGATGTCACAGGACTCTCACAGACACAGCAACATCACCTCTGGAACAAGACTCAACCACACACAGTGCTCAGACTGCAGAGGACCTGATGCCTTGGCAAAATCCTGGAATCCCCAAGGGCTAAAGAGAGACTGAAGTTTCTCAGAGATTGACTTAATGTCCCTGCTGCAAAGGCAAAGAGTGAATGTGGCACTGGGAACTCTGAGATTAAATCTCCAAGGTTGGGGAGCTGGGTCTTTGTTGGGTTTCACTGATCCGGGTGAACAGAGCTCCACAAAGGTGTGAGGAGAAACCCAAGAAGAAACTACATCAAGATGCAGTGAGTATCACAGAGTTTCTGATTATTGTCCACTGTGATATTGCAGCAGTGTGTGAAGAAGTAGAGCCCCATGTGCCTTCTCATGAGAACAAAGGACAAATTGTGTTGTCTCACACACCATTCATCCTCAAGGATCACCTACACTGGAAAGGCAAAGTTTGGCTTTCTGCTATTCAGGCCAAAAAAGCAGTGGATCAGTGCAAGAAACCCTTTTATCCCCAAATCTAGCTCTACAGGACTCCTGTTGCTGAACCTTTGAGATGCTGGCAAGGAGGGACAGCAAAGCCCTAGGGGCAGGACTGGGTGTTGGATACTCCCGGGCTGAAACGGGCAAGCCCGAGTGACACTTCCATTGACTGCGGGGGAAAAATGGTGCCAGCAGTGACACCAGAGTAAGTTACAGGCAAGCAAGGGAGAGACAAAACCAAGAAAAGGGCTGCGAGCTACGCAGGAAACCAGCTCTGTAACAGCAGCAAAGCTTCCTCACGGCACCGATCGGGAGACCGGGGCAGAGCCCCGCTGCCCGGGCCCTTCCCCGAAGCGGGACTCAGCTCCCTCGCCAGCCGGGGGTCTCCCCGCCGCCCCTTCGCCCCAGATCCGAGGGAACCGGAGCCCCGGGAACCGGGCTGGACGGCTCCGCGCCCCCGCCGGCTGCGTTCCCCGGCTCTCCACCCGCGGTACCCGGGCAGCAGCGAGCAGCAGCCGGTACCCCCGCCCCGCACACGCCCGATGCTCCATCCGCGGGGCATCCCCGCCCGCCCGCACAGGCCCAGGCCCCCGCTCGGCCCCTACCCGCGGGCCGGGGCTCCCCTCAGGCCCAGGCTCCCGCCCCCCCTGGGCGGGCACCGCGCCCGGGCTTGGCCGCCGTCCCCCGTCTCGGCCCCGCCGCTCGGCACCGCTCGGCCCCGCCGCCCGCCCGCTCCCCATCGCCTCAGCCCCGCGCGGCGCGGCCCCGCCGGTCGCCCCGGCTGCGGCTCGGAGCCATCCTTCCCCTCCTTCTCCTTCCTCCCGCCGCCCTTCCTCAGCCCGCGGCCCTTCCCCAGCCACAACCGCGGGTTCCGAACCGCCGTCCCGCCCCCACCCCGCGCGGCCCGACCCCCCCCCAGGCGGAGCGGAGCCGGTCCCGCACCCCGACACCGACCTCCTCACAACCAACTCTCTGGCGCCGGTCCCCCGCCGCTCGGACTACAACTCCCAAGCACCCCTGCGATCCACTTCCGGGGCACCGGCGGCGGCCAGGGCCGTCTCTTCCGCCCTCTCGCCCGGATGTGAACACCCCCCCCGCAGCCGGGCGGGGAGCGCGGGGCGGTGTCTGTCTCCATGGCAACGGAGCTGCGGCCGCTGCTGCTCGGTCCGCTACCTGGGTTCTGGATCCGGGCCGGACCCCGCTCGCGGCTCGGAGCTGGAGGCTTGAGGGGAGACGCGGGTTGTCCTGAGGGGCAGCAGGGCCGCCTCGTCCTGCCTAGGGAGGGAGCGGTGCTGCCGCTTGAGGCCGCGGGCCCAACGCTTGGATCTGCCGGGGGACAGGGAGGGGCTCTGGGCTCGGCCCGGTGCCGTTCCTGCGGGGCTGTGCATGAACACGATTCAGAAACCTGAACATGATTAAGAGCCTGGAGCAGCTCTGCTCTGGAGCCAGGCCTGAGAGAGTTGGGGGTGTTGAGGCTGGAGAAGAGAAGGCTGCAATGGGGAGACCTTAGAGCACCTTCCAGTGCCTGAAGGGGCTCCAGGAAAGCTGGGGAGGGAACTTGGGACAAGGGCCTGGAGGGATGGGAGCCTGCGAGGGGGAAGGGTTTGGAGCTGGGAGAGGGGAGATGGAGAGGAGATCTTGGGCAGGGAGGGAGGGAGGGAGAAATGGTTTGGGGTGAGGGTGCTGAGCCCCTGGGTGCCCAGGTTGCCCAAGGAAGCTGTGGCTGCCCCATCCCTGGCAGTGTTGAAGGTTGGATGGGGCTTGGAGCCCCCTGGGCTGGGGGAGGGGTCCCTGACCATGGGCAGGGGGGACAACTGGGGGGAATTTAACGTCCCTGACCATGCAGGGGGGGCACTGGGTCAACATTAAGGTCCCTTCCAACCCAAACCAGTTTGGGATTTTGCACTGCACTGGGATTTTTGCAGGGGCTCCGGAGAGGTGAAGCTGTCGGGACTGAAGCTCCTCCTCGGTGTGGGGCAGCAGGAAACCAGGGAGCTCTTCCCGAGAATCTGCCAGCCAGCCCAGAACCTCTGCACCGTGTCTGAGTTTGCCACGTGCAGCATTAATGTCTCACCTTTAAGCAGCCACCAGCCTAAAGCGTGTTAATGATTTAAGCAAGGTGCTGTATGTATCTGTAGGTAGATGTTCAGCTCCTGATCTGAAATGCTTCCTGGTGAAGAATTCAGTCTGCTGAATTCTGGTGGCTGTTGTCGAGCAGGCTGGGAGGGGAGTGGGCTGGTTCCTCCTCTGGAGCAGGGAAGCTCCTTGCTGCTTCCTCCTGGAGTAATCCTGGTGTAAACAAAGAGAAGCAGATAAATAATGGAAAATTTCAGTGTCTTCAGTTCTGTGTGGTAATTAAAGGACTAAACGTGGGCTGATAACAAGTTTTAGCAATTAACACCCAGCAGTTTATTTGCATCAGCTCTTCACTTGCTTTTTTTCTGGCCTTTCCTATTGTGTTTTTGCATCACCCACTTATTTATTAAACAAACCTTTCAGAGCATTAATCCCAATAAGAGATTTGCTGTGGAGAGGCTGAAACGATGTCTCTTGATACTTCAGAGCATTTTTTAAGAATTTGGTGGATGTGGCAGTGTTGGTTTAAAGGCTTGATGACCTTAAAGGGCTTCTCCTACCCAAAGGTGTTTCTGTGTTTCCAAGTGGTGAGATGCTGGGGATGCTTCAAGTTTCCTGAATTTCTTTTTTCCTTGCTGTGCTCTGCAGCTCACAGTGATATTTGTGTCAGCTGTTCAAGGCACATGAACCAAATCATGTTAAGGAAGTCACCTAAGGGTAAGGGTGTGTAAAATGGGAATTTCCCTGAAGTTTATCTCACAGAACTAAAGGTCTTAGTGAGACAGACTGAAGAACACGTGTGGGGTGGGAGAAGTGGCACAGAATGTAGAAAAATTTCATTTTTTTGCTTAGGGCTCTCCATGAACTTTCTTCAGAAGGTGGAGCATGAAGTCCAGCTTCTTCTGTAGACTCCAGAGACTGGAAGGTTAATGGGCAATCATCACCCCCCTGTATACAGATAAGAGCAAAGCCAAGAAAAGCAAGTGTTAAGGTAAGAGGAGGAACCTCTGCCATTAGTGCCAGCTCAGCTCAGGAGGCTGCACAATCACTCCCAGGTCACCTGGCAGGGAACAAGGAGAGCAATTCAGTGCTGAGGGCTTCACATGGAAAACTGCTGTAATACAACCACTTGGTAGGGATTGTGTCAGACATCTCAAGCCTGATCATGTAATTACAGTGCTCCACTTGCTTCCTACTCATGACAAAATGTTATTAGTGTTACTTGGTAGTCTCTTTCCCTGGTAACCTAAGAGATGCTGCAAAGGCTGCTCTTAGACCAGATGGAAACATCACTCCTTGTAGCTGTGAAATTAAAACAAACCCACAGGCAGGTGACTTTTCTTTTCTTATTTTGTTCCCAGCCTTCTTCATGCCACTAATCTATTTCTGTCCCCAAAAATACATCATCCAGCAGAACTACCTGAAAGGTTTGCTGCCTGTTGCCTTCCAGTTACCCAAACTGGTGGCACAACCACTGCAGCTCCTGTCTGTGTCCCTGCTCCTCCAAAACCTGCCACAGATCCTTCATCTAGACACCTGAAAATCCAGGGATTTCACCCTCTGCTGTCCCTCCTGGCATCAACCTCTCCTGCCCAGCTCTCATCACTGCCAGCTAAACAACAGACACCAAAAGCCACCAAAAAACCACTGTGTGCCCACTGTGTGCCCCTGCCCATACCACCAGCACCGTGTGGAAGGGGTTACTCCTCATTTCCACAGGAGAATTCCACATCCTGCATTTCCTTAAATGCCTCAGTTCAGTTTACTGAAATTAGTTAGCTTCAAAGGTTATCAGAGAGGCTGCCCAAGGTCAGCACATCAGAGGGGTGGTATTGCTACAGGGGGAAAATAATGGCAAACAGAGACTTACCAGGTTATCACAGCCCTTTCCCAAAATAAGTTCCTAACAAGTAAGGAACATTCTTGTGCTTAAAAACCCAAACCACACACTAAAAAAAATAAGATTCTGGTTTTTGAGACTGAAATTTCATTTTTTTCATAACTGTTTTCAGCGAAGTGCAAGCAATGAATTCTTTGTTGTCATTCTGGCACAACCACCTTTTAATTTGATTTTCATTTGCTGTCATTTATCAGAGCAGACATTGTAGCTCTCATGCAGTAAATTCAATGAGCAGCTGATATTCTTTTAGAGCTTTCAAGATCTAACACTCTTACACTCCAGTCATGTCAGCCCTCCCTGTGGGCCTGCTCACAGGGCTCTGCATGTGGCCATACCTGGCTGTGTTCTTCTCATTCCAATCCTAAACCCAAAGCACCTAATTCTGTGTTCATGTCACTTTACAGAAGCTTCTGGGCAGAAGAGCTCAGAGTGATTGCTGCTCTGACAGAATGCCTGGAGGACACTGAAAAATCTGGCCACACAGAAGGAAGTGTTTCCATCTTAGTTCAGGTTTTCTGAGGCTTTTTCTCTATTTAAAGATTAGATTTTTTTTTTTTTTTTAAAGCTGTGAGGGTTAACTTGAGAAATTGTTGTATTTGCTTGGAAGGTCAGTTGTCATTAATGCAGCTGTTAAGCCTATTGTTACCAGAAAGTCAGGAATCTTCTTTTTCTTCCTGAGGCTTCCAGCAGCTGCTGCACTGATACCCAATCTTGCAGACAAAGTGAAAGTCAAATCAAAAGTGATTAAATTTAGCTTACAGAAAATTAATTGTTGAGCAAGGGAGCACAACTGCTGAGGGAAGAGGCAGGGAGGCAGATACAGCAGAGCAGCTGAACAGCAAGCCTGAAGAGCTCCTTTGGATCAGGCTGCATTAATCCAGAGTTAGGAAAAAACTCTCCTGAAGCCACTGAACGTGGGCTAACAAGCAATACAGAAGCAAAATTCCTCCTCTGAGATGGAAATTGATGGGCAAATCATTAAAGCTGCTGAAAACAACAACAGAAGTATTGTAATGACACTAGAAGTAGGAAGCCAGTTTAAAAATAATAAATCACAAACCCAAAAGATTAAAATCTGGCCTGGTACATCAGTTGTAATCAATGGAAGAATAAGAAAAAACATTTCTTAATCCCCTCTGCTGTGAAGGAGGATGTTAAAATTTCCTGCTGTACCTTTTAAAGCTGTTGGTAAAGTGGGTAACATACTAAACATCCAAAAGTAGATACTGGAGGAAACTGATAAACTGATTAAAAAGCTGATAAATTGCTTTTTAAATTAAGCCCAAGAATTCTGAAAGAAAATTGTGCAGTGAAGTTTAAAAAAATATACAAAGAGTGCCTCTAATAAAAGTTGTTAGACTGGATTGGCAGCAGATGATACATCATGTCTTCTTCTTTTTTTTTTTTTTAATATGAAGCTCTGTGCTTTCATTTCTAATATCTCTTTCTGGCTCTCATTATGAGACATGACAGAATTTAATTCAAGGATGTAAAAAAGTTCCATGGGCTGAATTCTGTCCTCATCAGGAAAAAACTGGCATGGATTTCCCCCATCCCCAGTATACAAGTTATAAACCACACAGTAATAACTGGCTATGTAAAGAAACTTTAGCATGTTCCCCATTAAACAGCAGGAAATAGGACAAATCTTACTGCTTTGGAAGTGGACGGGCCTCATTAGGGATCCTGGAAAGAAACACCTCCTAATCTTCCTTAAATGCTTTTTTCTTCTTTTCCCACTTTTGGCTTGTCTCAGCCACTTTTTGGTGGTTTTGTGTTTAAAGGATACGGTTTTTATTCTGAATTAATATTGAACTGTAAATACAACCAGCAATGACATGATCAGTTGCAGTTGTACAGTAAACCTTTTGGGAAAAGGTTTTGCAGGGGCAAATCAGACAAGTTGTGAACAGGAGATTTTTAAATGTTGTTTTTGGGGGTTTGGCTTTGCCAAAAGTATTTCATGAGCTGCTACAGCAATAAATCAAGATGTCAGAACCTCCTAATAAAACACCATAGGCTATGCAACAGCTAATTCTGGCACCCTTTTCAATAAAACTTCAGGTATTACTGACCCTTCTTTAAATAATACAAACCATCCCACCTTCTGAGGAGTATGTGTGGAAGCTTCTTCAGTCCTAAAGCTTCTCATGGTGTCTCTGTGCTTTGTGAGCTCTCTGCAACTTCTTTGTGTGTTTTTCAGGCGTTGTTTTGTACAGAACAGATTCCTCTCCCTGTACTCTCATCCTAACCCTGCTTAATTGGCATTGTTGCTGTTGTTCTAAAGGAAACCAGGGAGGGATAATTCAGAAAGATGTTTGCTACAGGAAACTGAGACAACAACCAGAAGGGATCCACAGGACATCAGCTTGGGTCATGGCTGCTGTCCCTGGTTTCTCATGCAGGCCTCTGCCAAAAGAGCCTTTCCCTGGCTCCACCCAAGATCCAGAGATGCAAAGACTTACAGTCTTAGTTGTTGTTTTGGTGGGGTTTTTTGTTTTTTTTTTTCATTACCTATGTTGAGAACCCTGCTCTGGAGAGATGGTTTCTGAGGTTCCTCCCTATGGCAGCTGTGGGTGAGCAGCTCAGCACCTCCTTCCCTCATGCCCAGACACGAGCAAAGCCCTCAGGGAGTTGGCTGCACGCTGACTTCTCATTACTTGGGCTGGATTAATCACGGGCTGGGATGTTTTACATTGGAATCAGGATATAAAATGGAGTGGAGGTGGAGAACGGGCTCCATGTTGGAAGTGGCCTTGTACGGGATGTGTTGTGTTGGGTGCTGGCGGGAGGAAGGATGGGTGGACACGGGAGGAGGGATGGGTGCAGGTGGGCAGAGGGGATGGGTGCTGGCAGGAGGAGGGATGGGTGCTGGCAGGAGGAGGGATGGGTGCTGGCGGGCAGAGGGATGGGTGCAGGCAGGAGGAGGGATGGGTGCAGGTGGGCAGAGGGGATGGGTGCTGGCGGGCAGAGGGATGGGTGCAGGCAGGAGGAGGGATGGGTGTAGGCAGCACAGCGCGGGGCCGGGGCCAGCGCCAGCTCCAGCTCCAGGCCCCCAGACACAGAACAAGATGGCGGCCAGCCCTCCCGCGTCCTCACCTCCGCGGCTTTATATAGACTCGGGGGGCGGGCTAACAGCTGTGATTGGCTCTCTCACCTGCCTTTCTCACCGCCCCTCCCTCCCCAGCACGTGCGGGTTCTATTTACCGGCTACGATTGGCTCTTCACTGAGGGCGTGTGTCAGGCAGCCAATCAGCGGTTGGTAGCTCTGAGGCGCGGGTGCTGCCCTGAGGATCCCGTTGGCTCCCTGAGGCGCGGTGCTGCCTCCCCGGGACGAGCCGGGCTGGGCCGGCGGGAACCGCGCTGCCGGGGCTGTTCCCGCTGCCAAACTGCGCTGTGGAGACGGACTCGGCGCTTCCGCCGCCGGCTGCGAGCGGTTCAGGCTCAGCAACTGGAGCGGCACGTCCGGCACCAGCTGGCCGGGCTGACGCGGCACCTGAGGCGGCGGGGCCCCGGCGGTGTGCCAGCCACTCGGCCGTCCGACCGGCGGCTGCTCCAGCCAGCGCTGCCGCCTGCCTGGGGTCTCACAGGGCGCCTGCCGCTCGGATGCCACCAACAGCAGCAGCGGCTCTGGGGAGGAGGGCGCGGGGCAGCGGCGCCTCCCCGGGGTGAGTGCGGGGGAGCCGCGGCCCTTCCCCGGCACGGCGCCTCTTGGCTGCTTCCCGCTGTGTTTTTAGAGTCCGGTAAGTGTTCTGGCCGCTCAAAGGTGCCGTTTTGGTTCCGTTACGTCTAAAGCATCGGTTTAGTGGTGCACCCTTCTTGAGATAAAAGTGTGAGAAAACTTCTGTCGTCCCTTGAGGCCAAAAGTTCCTCTTGCCCCATCCCTTGTTCCTTGGGAGCAGAGTCCGACCCCCCCTGGCTCCAACCTCCTCTCAGGGGATTGCAGGGAACCAGAAGGTCTCCCCTCAGCCTCCTTTACCTCCAGAGCAATCACCCCCCGAAACAGAAAAGGAAATAACCGAGTTGGTGCTGATGTGGAGGACAAACACATGAAGAGAAAAGGCTTTACCTGAAGAGGTAAGTAAAGGCATTTCAGAAGCTCAGTGTCTGCCCTGAGAGTGGTTTTCTGTATTGTTCCAAACCAATTTAAAGCAGCAGAAATGTTTCTGAAGTGCACTGGGAAGCTGCACAGCTCGGCTTCGATGTGGTAGGGTTGGTGTTTTAGTGGTGGGTGATGTGTCTGTGTTTCCCAATAAACACCCAGGGCTTTCCAAAGGGTCAGGGGTGGTTTCTGTGTGCAGTCAGCAGGCTGAGAGCTGCCTGTGTTGAACCGGACATCTCCACTGCTTGTGTTCCAGCTTTGTGTCTGACAGTTGTTGTTGAATGGTTAATTGAAGAGTGGAATTTGTTAAGAGAAGGCAGGGCACAGGTAGCTGCTAGTGATAGGGATCGCTCAGCTCTCTCTCCTGGCTCTGAACCCTTGCTCAGCACAGCCACCTGTCTGGGCTCTCAGCTTCACAGCGTGAAACTGCTGGCTCTGTACAACAACGAGTTTTGTTCTGTCACTGTGTCTCTTGTGGCTGTAACTTTTAGGCATTTGCCCAGAGGAGGTGTTGGTGGAACAGGGCTACCTTGCGTGGCTGCTGCTAGATCTTGGGAAGATGTACTCACTTTTCAGGAAAGCCCCAAACTAACGCTGGTACTGTATGGTGATTTTAAGTTGATTAACACAGACTGTAAAAGCAGGGGGTGTTTTATTCCCACCAGCTGTATCTGCTGACCAGTTCAGCAAATGGATCATGAGCCTCTAAATAAGATTCATACCTTGTGGGATCTTGTTTGAGAAGTATTCTGAGGTTTGGTGTTTTCTAAAGAAAGGAGAGAGCAGTTGTCTTTACTGTCTTTAGACACCTGTTAAGAGTAGGTTGTGTTACAGAGATGATGGGTTAATCTTTCTCTACCTGTTGCAGTAACTCTTCCCTCTAAGATGAGCTGTTCAATGGACACTGATAGTTGGAATGACTGTCTTGGGGTGAGGGAAGGAGAATAAAGGAAGGTGCCTCTTAGCTAAAATGGTGACATTGCCTCCTGTAGTTCTGTGTCCATGAGAAATAAACATTTTGTAGATGAACTGTCCTTCAGTTTGAGAACCTGCAGATTGTTTGGATGAGATCTGATGAGAAGTGCTGAGTGCTTTCTTCTTCCAGCAAACCATTGCATTCCTTCTCCCCTGGCCCTCGTAATTTTATTTAATCAGAGCAGAGTTGGAAGGAGTTTTGGTGGTGTTCCAATTCCAAATGGACTTGTAGCCTGAAAACTTTCCTATTATTTATTTTTAGACATCTTTAGATTGGAATTATTCAAAACTTTTTCTTACTGGCTGCTTTTGAACAGTGCTTGGTTTTGTCTAGTAAAGTAGGCCTGTAATTCATAATTCCTGGAGGTTGCATTGCCACCTTTGAAGACCAAGAGAGAATAGATGAGATGCTTCAGTGTTTTCAAGCCTTTGAAACAACCTGCTTGTTCTGTAGTATGAAGGAAAGAAATAAATCCTGATCTTTGGAAGGAGATGGTAGTATTTAAAAATGAATTAAATAAAAGGTCTGCAATAAGCCAGGTTTCAGGCTGCAAGGTAAACTGTACTTTGAAGATACATTAGGACTGGTCAGGTCTTTGCACCAGCTGAGGCTGGTCTGCTTTTAGGAGTCCCTGCCAGCTAAACTTCCTGTGAAATAACCAAATTCCAAAGTGTTTGGGCAGTCAGAGTGTGGCTTGGTTTCCCTGGCAGAAGCTTGTCAGCCAGCAGAATCTCATTACTGCTCAGCTAACTGGACTCTGAAGTTGCTGTGAAGCTGCAGTGCTGGCCTGGGGCTCCTTCTGAATTTTCTCTTTCTGCTCACCTTTCTGCCCAGTTGTTTCTGGAAGCTCCAATTTAAAGAAAATCTCAAAGTTTTTATTTGAGAGATCTGATTTTTTTTATTTTCTAGTCAGTGCTCTGTTCCTACGTTTGATATATTGCTCAAAGTCATTCTTTGATATGTTTCTTTGTTAAAATTAGAGTCATTAAATTGTAGCCACATCTGATCCTATGCAGATACAGCAGACTCCCCATGATGGTGAGAAGGAGCCTCTGAATGTTTCCCTGAAGTGGTTTTTGCCCTTATTGTTACCTGGCCTTTGTGCTGATGTAAAGTGGGTCATGGGCTTCCTGAAGAGAGCTAAAAACCCACACCATGGGGTTGGTAATAGAGGTTTGAGTTGAATCACATCAGGCTGTGAGGTGAGTGGTCTTGAATTAAGAACAGGTTAAATTTAAATGATTGTTTTAATCCTTATTCCTTTGCCAGGCAGGTTCCTGCCTGCACAAAATGATTTTTGAAGTTAGGGCAAGGTTTTGGTGATAGCAAAAGCACACACCAGAGCTTCCATGTGTGAGGTGGTATTTGTGTTAGCTCTTGTTTCCAAGTCTAACCTGACTGAAGTAGCAGTGCAGCTGTATTTTGCTCATAGGATGAGGATTATTTAAATGTGTACTTCTTTTCATCTCCATAAATTCAGATCAAGTGCTAAATGTATTTAGGCTTTGCAAGCTTCAAAATCTTTCTTAGACTATTTGTTTAGAAATAACAAAATGCTGAGGAAGTCTGAGTGTAAATAAATAATGCATTATCTTTAATATCTGGTTTCTGTGGGGCACTGGTGTGATGGTCTTCTGTTACAGCAGCAGAGATTAAAGCTCTTGCAGACAAACAGGTTTGAGGAGTGTCACAAATCCAGGTCAATGGATTTGCATCCAGATCTGGACTCCTGCAGTGGTTTGTGATAGTTAAAATAATCATAGAAGCCCCAGAAAGTTAAGGGATGGAAGGGACCTTGAAAGATCATCCAGTCCAACCCCCCTGCCAGAGCAGGGTCACCTACAGCAGGGCACACAGAACTCATCCAGGGGGGTTGGAAAGGCCCCAGAGAAGGAGACTCCAGAACCTACCAGGGCT
This sequence comes from Calypte anna, assembly GCF_003957555.1. Classification (NCBI taxonomy): domain Eukaryota; kingdom Metazoa; phylum Chordata; class Aves; order Apodiformes; family Trochilidae; genus Calypte; species Calypte anna. The sequence continues at coordinate 898,929 of NC_044245.1, forward strand.
CCCTCACCCTCACAGGAAAAAGCTCATAAGGAAAAAGCTTTTCCTTATGTTTATGTGGAATGTCCTGTGCTCCAGCTTGTACCCATTGCCCCTTGGCCTTTCATTGGCCATGGCTGAGGAGCCTGGCTCTGTCCTCCTGGTTCTCTCTCTTTACACATTTCTAAATATTCATGAGGCCACCCCTCAGCCTCCTCTAAGCTGAAGAGGCCCAGCTCTTCTCAGAGGCTTTGAATCTTTCCTTAATCACTGGAATGTCTTAGCTGTGTTTCTGTATTTCTTTAACCAAATTAGCTTATGATTATCTTTTTAATTCACTGTAAAGCAGTGGCTGTTCTCAAGCAATTATGATGTTTATACAGACATGAGTGCAAATGCATGGAATAAGCCAACTGTTGTGCATAATATTTGCTTCCCTTCACCAGTTTGTGTGCAATTATACCCCAGGTGCTATAAAGCAGAGACTGAGCCATGGATAAAATGAAGTTTCCCTGTAAGAAATGCTAACCTGCTGGCTGTTTTCTGCTGATCTCTTACCACACCAGACCTTTTGCTGCTGTGGAGCCCTGGTAAGACTGTCAGGAGAGGCAGGTTGGTGAGGATGAAGAGGGAATTGTGGCTGCAGGGTGGGCAGCTCTCCTCACCCACAATAAACATGGAAATGAAAAATGTGAAGGGAGAATAATGGCAGTCATCATCTTTTGGTCAGTTTTCATTAATTACTGCCATCTTAGTCTTAATTACTGCCATCTTACTCTTAATTACTGCCATCTTATTCTTAATCACCCATGTTCTCTGAGTAGTCTGTTCCAGAACAGGAACCAAAGTCTGCTGGTCCATGGCCACTGATACTGAGGCCCTGCAGGTGCTGCCATGCCTTGGTTTCCTTGTTGCTTTTTCCTACACTTCCCTGTAGCTGTGAGCTGAGCTGGACAGCCTTGAGAGCAGCATCTTAGCTGTGAGCTGTGGTTGTGGACAGTTTTCTAGGAAAAAAAACCAAAAAACCAAAACCCAGCATTGCTGTTGGCCTTGTAACATTTCCTACTTGAACCCCCCTGGGTTAGAGACAACACTTGGATTCTGAATTAATGAAGTTGCCATAGAAATTTAACTCCTAAGTTGTTTCCTTTCCTCTCAGAGCATACTTAAGAACTATTCCTTGTGCTGTGGCTTCTGTCAGTGGAATTCTGTCACTTTTTATCCCCAGGCCCAGCAGCCTTTAGTGGTGACTGCAGCCTGGAGACCCCATGAAGAAGCAGGGCCCCGTGGGTGCCCTGTCACTGGTGACCTCCCAAAGGCATCCGTGGCTCCTGCTCCATCCTCTGTCCCCAGGTGCCCCGCAGAAGGTGCCCTTCCCTCCCTCTCCTCTTTGATACACAGGAGCAGGTTCAGTAAGCAAGAAAGACATCATCTTGTGCTGACAGAACCCAAGGAAGAAACTTTCATTAAACCAAGTCTTAAATCAACAGCAGCTGATTTGAGAAGCATGTTCATAAGCTACCTAAAATAATTCAGTTTTAATATACTTTTTTACTGCTATTTTTCTCATGCAGTAATGCATCTGCTAGGACTTCATATTGGAAATGTGATAACTGAACTTGCTTCACCTTTTGCTTTTAAAAAAAACCTTCTATTTTTGTGTATGTTTTGGAGTTCTCCAAAAACTAAAGAAAAATAAAGCAAAGCAAAAACCCAGAAAACAAAACCCATCTACTGTGGGAAGTGATTGAATTTGAAGACATTAACAAAAAAACCCTGAAAATCAGTGCTTAGGAAAATTTCAGTTTCTGCTCTGAAGCTGTTGCTGGAGTCTTGGTGTTAAAGGCACTTTGGACCCATGTTGTTTGTGGGTGTCAGTTTTAAAGACTCTTTAAAGAGTTGTCATGTCTCAGGGGTGGTCAGAACTCGGTATTTCTGGGTGGTGGTGAGTAGTTTCTGGTCACCAGACCAAGTGACTTAACAGGTACTGTAACCTTAATTCTGTGAAGCTTTGAAGGGTCAACTGTCACACCCTGCAGCTGTGGAGCAGGGAAAATACTCACATTTTAGAGGGCACATGAAAAAGAAAAGACTTTTTCTTTAAAGCCAGCTTGAAGTTTTTCAGTTGCAAATTCTGAAAAAACTTGGATATTTTTAAGGGTAAGCAGCAAAATCTGAATATTGAGCACAAGTAACTGAAGTCTGGTGGGAGCAAAGGTGAGATTGTGCTTGATAGATTCAGCATTAATGGGGGAATGTTTCATTGGTGGTTTTTTTCATTGACTGACAGAACTGCCTACTAAAAGGGAGTCTAGTCAGTGGTTACATTTGGACTTGAACCACAGTGGCAAAATGAAATTGTTCAAAAAGGGAATAAACAAATTAATAAACAAATTAATGGAAGCTTTACCAGTTGAATGCTGGGCCAGATCTAGTCTGTGAGTCAGGAAATCCCTGTGTGAATTACTTGACAAGATGTTTTTTCAAGGGATGAAGCTGTGACATTGATCCTGCAGTCTGAGGAGAGCTTCTGTACTTCTGTTGTTGTTTTATCTTTGTGGGGGTTTCTTGCTTAACTAACACTACTATAGATAAATGCCTACAGTAAACTAAGGGCACGGGGGTTTAATGGTGCAGAAATCAAAAGTATTTTTGGTTTTGATAGCTCAGAATCATGTCTGGTGAGTTTGTTTACATGTGTGAGCCATCAAATGTTCTTAAATTTCATTAAAATATCAAAATGTATCTATGAAATCAGTGCAGACTGTAGAGCAGTATAAGCTGCTTGCCAAGTGGAAAAGGCAGGATAGCTCAAATGAGGCCATCTTGCTGTGAAAACAATTTCCAGCTTAGAAAAGGGAGAACTAAGACAAGAACTGAGTCCAAGACAAGAGGGCAGGGTCTCAAGTTGTGCCAGGGGAGGTTTAGGTTGGAGATGAGAAAGAATTTCTTTCTGGAGAGGGTGATCAGACCTTGGAATGGGCTGCCCAGGGAAGTAGTGGATTCTCCGTGTCTGGAGATCTTTCCAAAGAGCCTGGATGTGGCACTGAGTGCCATGGGCTGGGAACCACGGGGGGAGTGGATCAAGGCTTGGACTTGATGATCTCTGAGGTCCCTTCCAACCCAGCCAGTTCTATGATTCTATGAACTAAGGGCTCTGTTTTGTTACTAATTTTGTGATGCATAAGAATGCATTTAAAATGAACTTTGATTTGGAGGTGGGTGAGTGGTGGCCTGGACTTCCCTGCTTGTGACAGGAGATGCCTGGCAGTGGGAGGCATCTGTGGCTGAGTGACTGCAGTCCTCCCAGTGCCATCTCAGTGCAGGATGGAGCTGCTTCCATGGACTCCCCAAGACCACCAGGCCTCTCTGCACCCCCTTACTCCTTGCCTCCTTTTGCCCAGCTGCTCCACAAGATGCTGAGCAAGAGGAAGCTTTGGCCTGAGCCAGCATGCACATCTTGCCACTCATCAGCACCTTCTGATGCTTTTCTCATCAAGTGGTTGAGCTTCAGTCTTGGGGAGCTGAAATTGGACTGATCACAACTTCCAGAGGCTGATGCTTTGCCTAATGAAATGAATAATCTTGTGGCTTTGTTAGAGAAGAGTTTGTGTGCTTCATAGATGGCTCCAGGGAAGATTGTCCTGGTTGTATTCAGTCAGTAAAAGTAGCTGGAATTTAAGAGTTTCAGCTTAAGTTTGATTGGACTGTGGTAGAATGAGGGAACAGAAAGCATAACTTTTTCAAAGCAGACACTGTTCTGTATTCCTGCTACAGTAATTGATAAATTAACAAATTCTTGGCAGATTAGTCCTGAGCTTTGAGCAGCAGCACTGCTAATCTTGTGAAGAGACATACTGTAGTACTTGAGCTTTTCTTCTGAGCTAATTCTGTAGATAATAAACCTCATTTTTTCTTGACTTATGCTGTGGGATTTGAGAGGATTCTGGAAGTATTAGACCAAATTCTAAATATCCAAATTTCTTAAAATGGGTATTTTAATCCAGTTATTTGCAGTGTTGTGCATTTGGTCTCTAGGTCATACTAAGTTGGAACCTTCATCCCAGATGAAATACTACTTTCTATTCATGTATTTCATGAAAGTGTTAGGCTTGCCTGCTTTGCAAGTAATCTTCCTAATTGCAAGTGAGGCACTTTGTATTTTATTACACATAAGTTACCAGCTTTGAAAAAATTGGTAGTGCATGTTTCTGCCTGTGAAACACCACGAGGCTGAAGGGTTGGGATGGCAGGGATGGGAGCAGTCACTATTTATTGTCCATGTGATGTGGGCTCTGGCCAGGCCTCCGCTACCTGGCCCTGATTAATGGTGAATTCTATAAATGATCTGAAGAGGAAGAAGCAGAGGAACCTTGAACCACCTCCACATTCCTTTGTTAGGAATGCACATCTGGCTGCTGTTAATAATTGTATCAGAAAGCCTGTGAAGCTCTGAGCTGACCTGGAGTCAAAGTTCTGATTCTGTAGAGAGGGATGGTTCATCACTGCTTGCAGACAGGCTGAACACCCCTGTTTGCCTCCTCTCTTGGGAACAGTCACCACTGCAGTGTGAATGCAGGAGCCCCAGACCAGGAGGGAAATTGCCAGGACCAGCAGCAGGATTTCATGGCAAATGGGAGTGGTGTGAATATATCACAGAGTGCAGAGACCACTGACTCCAGCTTAGGCTGACAGGAGGGGGACTGAGCAGCATACGAGTTTCCCTGGGGAAAAAAAAATATTCTTTTTTGCTCCATGGAGAAAGCCCTTGGAGTGCTGGTGGGCAGGAAATCCTCCCTGGGTCAGCAATGTGCCCTGGGGGGCAATGGGATCCTGGGGGGCATCAGGAAAAGTGTGTCCAGCAGCTCCAGGGAGGTTCTCCTCCCCCTCTGCTCTGCTCTGCTCTGCTCTGCTCTGCTCTGCTCTGCCCTGGGGAGAGCAGCCCTGGAATCCTGGCTCCAGTTTGGGGCTCCCCAGTTGCAGAGAGCCAGAGATCTACTGGAGAGAGGCCAAGGGAGAGCTGGGAGGGTGCTGAAGGGACTTGAGCATCTCTGGGGTGGAGAAAGAGTGAGAGGCCTGGGGCTGTTGAGGCTGGAGAAGAGAAGGCTGAGAGGGGATCTGCTGAATGTCCATCAGTAGCTGAGGGGTGGGGGGCAAGAGGAAGGGGCCAATCTCTGTTCAGTGGTGCCCAGGAATAGGAGAGGGAATCCTGGGCTGAAGGGAGAAGATGGGAAGTTCCAGCTGAAGCTGAGGAGAAACTTGTTGGCTGTGAGGGTGAGGGAGCCCTGGCCCAGGCTGCCCAGAGAGGTTCTGGAGTCTCCTTCTCTGGAGCCTTTCCAACCCCCCCTGGATGTGTTCTGTGTGCCCTGCCCTGGGGGATCCTGCTGGGACAGGGCTGGCACTGGAGCAGCTCTGGGATCCCTTCCAGCCCTGAACATTCTGTGGTTCTGTGATTCTGTTCCTGTAGCATTTGGACCCTTTGTCTTCTGCTTGCTCTTCTGTTTAGGTTTGGTCATTCTTGCAAATACTGATTTCTACCGTGCTGATTTTTGTTACAGGGAAATGGCTCTCTTTTCTTTTGGAAATACTTCAACTTCCAGCCCAAATCCTGTCATGTTCCCACTTGCTGTCTCACCAGCAGTGTCCTCTGCCTCAGGAAGGTGATGTTCTTTCGTGTCTTTACTACTTTTACCTTCTCAGCACTTACTTTGCAAGGTGAAACAATTCCAGCTTCTTTAGTCTAAGGAAATGAGAAGCTGTTACTAAGGAAATGAGGAGCTGCAGAGTGAAGTGTTGCTACACTTGGGTACAGGTTTCTGTTCCTGGTTGTGTGGACTTCACTGCTGCTTCAGTTCAGTTTGAAAAATATGGAAATTGGAGAAGCCCCCAGCTTCATTGTTGTTATTTTTTGGAGTTGAATGTAGGAGCAAATCATGGAAACTTACTCAGTTTTCTTTATTAAGATCTGTTGCACTTTGTAGTTATACAAATTTTTGCATCTATTTTTTTATTTTCAGTGGTTGGATTCACAAAACATTAGGAGAGACTGAGTCTAAATGCTTTTAAAGAGGAAATTTGGGGAAAATTGTTTCATAACGCCTCCATCAGACTAGATGGGCTTATGAAAAGATAAAACATGTACAGTGAGGATGGGGTGTGGATTTGTTCATTATATTTTAAACCACTTGATTTTTGAAACCATCACATGCACTACCCAAACCTATCTTGTGAGCTTGCTGTACCTGTCCCTCTACCTCTTTGTGTCCTCAGCTGCCATCTGCATCCAGCAGTGTTTCCACAGGGTTGTGTTTCCAAAGATCCCTGGTGATACTGCAGTGCTCTTGGCTTCTTTCAGTCAAGCTCAGGTGCTGTCCCCTGCTTTACCTTTCTCTAAGTCTGCTGTAACTTTGTATTTAAGTCCTTTCTGATCAGATGCAGGTTCTGAGCTGCCTCGTCTGCTGCCAAGGACACTATGGACCTTTTTTGGGCCTGAAACCCACTGGCTGCACACCTTCACCTGTACCAAGGACACTGAGCCTAGAACAATCTGTGGTCACCCCTCAGCTGCTGCCAGGGTACCGAGGGCATTTTCTCAGGCCCTGAGCACATGGTGAGCCCATCTCAGCTGGTATGGGGGGCACTGATGTTTTATCAGGCCCTGAATACCCCATGAGCTCACCCTCAGCCAGTGCTGAAGTTGTGTTGTGGGGTCAGGAGCACACCCCGAGTCCACCTCAGCTAACACTGAGGGTGCTGATGGTCCCTGTCTGGTTCAGCAGCACACTGCCAGCCTACCTCAGCCCGGATTGGGGACACCGATGGCATTTTGCCTGGAACACCTCAGCCAGTATCACGGGCACTGCCAAGTCTAATTGGGGCCCAGAGCACAGGGCGAGCCCCCCTCGGATGATATGGGGGGCGCTGAGCCGTGTTTGCAGGCCCTGAGCCCATCATGAGTCTCCCTCAGCCATTGTAACGGGCACTGAGGACGCTTATTCGAGCCCCGAGCAGACACTGAGCTCCTCCCCAGCCGGTTCGGATGGCGCTGAGCCGCGTTCTCAGCCCATCAGGTGCCGGTCCGGCTGGGTTGGGCTCTGCGGGCGGGCTGAGGTGAGGTGAGGCCGAGCTAACGGCCGGCGGGAGCGCGCGGGCGCATGCGCGGGAGACGGGAGCGCGCAGGGAGAGGGGAGGCGCGTGCGTGCGTGCGCCAAGATGGGGCCTGGGGGGGGAGGGGCGGCGGGGTGCGGGTGCTGAGGGCGGCGGAGAAAGGGAGAGGGGAGAGGCTGCACCGGGAGCTGGGGAGCGGGACAGAGAGGGGGACACCGGGGACAGAGCGTGAGGCACCGGGGACGGAGCGGAGCGAGAGGAGGTCCCGAGCATGCCCGAGGGGGTGGAGCGTTCGCCGCTCGACGCATGCGCGGCGTGAGGCGGGTGGGAGGCGCAGGGCCGCGGCGGCGGCGCTCGGCGAGGGTAACAATGGCAGCGGCGGTGGCGGCGGGCGGAGGGGCCGGGGCTGGAGCCGCGGCGGCGGCTGTGGCGGTGAGCGGAGGGGCCGGCTTGGCAGCGCTGTCGGTAGCGCGGAGGAAGGACGGCGGCCCCACCGGGAAGTTCTGGGAGAGTCCGGAGACGGTGTCTCAGCTCGACTCGGTCCGCGTCTGGCTGGGGAAGCACTACAAGAAGGTGCGGCCCGACACGGGGACCGGGGGGCACGGGGACGGCCCGGGCTGGGGCCCTGTGGCGGTGTGTGCGGGGATCTTGGGGCTGAGGGGGTGGGATCCGGGCTGGGGAGGAGGGAGAGGTGGGGGCAGCTCCGGAGCTGTGGGGGGGTCTGAGGGTGTTCCCGGCTGAGGTGGGTCCGGGGCTCTCGCGGTTCCTGCCCGCCCGGTACCGCCGTCGGTCTTTGTCAGCCGGGGCCTCGCCGCCGCCGCTGCCGGCCCCGCAGAGCCTCGGGGGGGGCTCCAGGAGCTGGAGGTTTGGTTGGGGGGAGCCGGCCGTGGGCTCCCGTTCCCTCCCCCGGTGCCTTCCCCTCCGCCGGTTCAGACCGAGGCGAGCTACAGCGGGAACTTTCCTGTGCGGGCACGTCCCGGCTCGGCTCTCAGCAGGGTTTATACGGGTTTCGTGTCAACCGCACCCCTGGAGTGTCGAGGTGTATGGGGGAAAAATAAGACAAAAAGGAGAGAAAAAAGAAAAAGCCGTTCGTGCTGTTCGGAACGCATTTTCACCGAATCTTGTGCCTGGGAAGAACTTGGAGAGAGTTCACTTGTTGGTGCCAGTGGCGCTGTGTGTTGCCCTTGTTGTCCCCTTCCTCTTTCATCCCGCTGCTTGTGTTCTCCGTTTCTTTCCTTGCTTTTCAAGGGATTTTTCCCCTATGACCGTCCCGTAACTTTCTTTCAATATCTCAACATGGAAAAAAAATAATCACCCCAGGTGAACTTTCCAGAAGTCATTTGTCTCGCCAGCTTTGTAGCAGTTGTAGGAAGAGCTTAGCAACATCAAGGGGAGGTGATGGACAGTCAGCCTCGGGCTCCTTTAATCTCTGTTTGCCGGAGATCTGCAGCCCCATTCTCCGTCCCTCGGCAGCTCCGGTGTTGGGATGCAGGGAGAAGTTTTCCCGTTAGCCCTTGGTTGAATGATTTCCGTGGCAGTGCTGCGGAGGGGGTGTCTGAGCCCATCTGGGTTAAAAACCAGAAGACCAGAAGTGGGTTTTACCGGTCCTGCTGGTTCCACATCGCTGGTTCCAGCAGAGCCACGTGCAGCCGCTCCGCAGCCAGGCGGAGGTGGTGGTTTCAGTGAGCAGCTTCAGCTCTCGGGGTCGATAAGGAAATTGTAACATAAAAACACATCTTCGGTTTGGCTTGCTCTTGGCTGTGCTTCCCTGCTGCTTCTGGACTTGAGGGGAGGAGATTCTTTCATTTCTTTTCCATGACTTGATACCCACAAAAAACTTCTGGACTAACTTTGAACTGGCATCAGCCATTTTGCAGAAGAGCAAATCACCTCATTAATGATTATTGCCCCTTGCTGTGAATCAAAACTGTCTGGACAAGCTGGTTCTCACCTCACAAGCTTGGCAGGGCCTCTTATCTGTAGTTTAGGAACGGGAGCTTTAATTTTGTACACCAAAGCAAAACTCCTTTGTTATAATTGGTTCACCCTTACCGGTGTTATTGTTAATAAAGATTAGATGCTTATATTTATTTATTAAACCGTGGGAGTTAATTAAGATTAGGCTGAGCAAGCAAGCAGCTTCCCTGAGCAAGTGATTCTTGAAATATTGCTGTGTAAAATACTTGAAAAAAAAAAACCCACACCTTTTTCTTTTGGGAAGCAGGAAGCTGATACCTAATACTGGTGTTTAAAGAGGCACCCTTAGAGCTCTAGATGGAAGCATTAATTCCTTTCTGAGGTGTGGTAAATGGAGCCTGGTTCATCTTGTGTTGTTTTCCTTTGTTCCCTGGATACTCCATTCTGAAGATTGTTTCCTCTAATTGGGGTGTCAGCTTTGCTGCTGGTGCATGTCTTCTGTCAGGAGGGTACATGGTGGTTTTTGGTGCAGTTCATGCTCATAAAAAAGGACACGTGTACACCCTGGCAGTGGGGAAGCCATCAGCTGTGGTAGGTGCTGTGTCCACCTCTGAGGACATTAGGGACCACCTGGAGAGAGCTACAGGAACCTTGGTCAAGGATTCAGAAGTCACCAGTGGCAAGGAGAGAGAATTTTAATTACAGATCCTCTCATTCTTGTCTCTAGAGCAGACAGATCTTCAGATATCTGAGAGTTCTCTGTCTGAGTGTAACTGAAAAATAACAGGTTGGGCTTGTGTTTGGAAAACTCACTGGATGTTGGGAAGCTCTCCCTGTCAGGGAGGAGTGGGCAGTGTGGTCAGTCTGTCAGAAGTCTTTTTGATGACAGATTCTCTGGGGCAGCAGCGTGGGGTTTATAACCCTGCATGGCTGTGATGGGTTTTTGTTTGTTTAGTTTTGTTTTCCTGACACAAACTTTCTGGGCCCATTTCTTCTTGGCCAAAGCTGTGGCAGTGAGGAAAGCCCTTCCCAGGATGTACAGAAAGATGGATGCATCCAGATTTTGTGTTGGGCAGGAGCTCAGGTAGTTTGGTGAAGGTGGAAGGAACAGAAGCCCAGAATAATTGGAAAAGGCCTTCAAGAGCATCGAGTCCAACCATTGATCCAGCTTTGTTGAGTCCAGTGGTTAAACCATGGCCCTCAGCACCACATCAGCACAGCCAGGGCCCTCATCCCCACATCTCCAGGGCTTTGAAACCTCTCCAGGGATGGTGATTCAACCACCACCCTGGGCAGTGTGTGCCAGTGTTTAATATTTAATAACCCTTTCAGTGAAGAAGTTTCTCCTGATACCTCATCTTCAAATACCTGGCACTGCAGGGACTGTTAGTGACAGCAAGAATAATAACAGGAAATAAAATTATGTGTTCCAGAGTTCTTCCTGCTCCCTGTGTTTGTGTGTGTGTGAGGTATGGAAGTCACCTCATGCTATTTCTCTGCATGGAGAGTTGGGAGAAGTCCCCTGGCTTGGACCACAGTGTGGATGCTTGAGCCTTCCTCCCTGTGACCTGGAAATGGGTTTGTGCTGTGGTTTTTAAGGCCTGGGTGACAGGACAGGCTGTGAGAGCATTTAGGAAGACTCTGCTCATCATTGTGTCCATTATGAGTAGAAGTTTATAGTCTGGAAGTAAACTGGGCAGGTAGTTTGGTTGTTGCTGTATTAATGCTTAGTGTTGTGGATGTAATTCCTCTGACATTAAGCATCTAATTGCCCATATTAAAAGGGATTGTCATAAAGCAGAATTATTTCTTGTATTTCAGATATCTTCCTGAGATAGTTTGGAGGGGGATCTTTTTGTTGGCATGTGTATAAGAACTCAGAAACTGACGTCCCTCTTACAGCTGCAGCCCCTAAGAACCATTCCCAATCCTCTCCAGTTCAGTGTATTTGCTTTCAGGAGCTTGAGCTACTCAATCCTCTGCCTCTTTTGAGACAGAACACTGGAAAACTGGTTTGGTTTGGGTTTTTTTTTTTTTGGGGGGGGGGGGGGCAAGAAGGAGGATGGTTTGGTTTGGATTTTAAAGTGCTGTCTGAAAGGGAGAAGACAGCATGGGGTCAGCACCAAGCTGCAGGGTGAGGAGGTACCACTTGGAATTTGGGCACATCTGTTGAATACCTGGGACCCTCTTGTAGGAGCATCAAGCACAGGGTAAGAAGTTTTCTTCCCACATTTGATGGTGGGGTGCTGGTGGAGCAGGTCTGGTTTCCTGCCCGGGATCCCTTGCTGCTTTTCTATTAATAATCCTGAGCCAGCAGCAAGCAGGGACGAGCTGCTTCTTGGCAGCTGCTCTGAAATGGCAGTTGTTGTGCTGGGAGATGTCTGTTTGGAGACCACCTGCTTGTTCCCTGCCAGCCAGGACCTGAACTGAAAGGATTTGTTAGTTATCTTTTGGCTGCCTCTGCCTTCTCCTGGCAGTGCTCACCTTATCAAGTATTTTTTCAGTGCCTGATTTAATCCGAGGGAGGGATTTTCTTCTGTGTTGGCAGCTTTTGTCTTCTTGCCTTTAAAAAAAGAACAAGGGTTAGAACCTAAATTGAAGTATTTCACTGCTGGTTTCCCTTTCCCTGTTGTTTGGTGATGAGAGCTGAAATGTTCTTTGTTTTGGGGGGAAGGAGAGGAGTTTGTGCATGAGGGCTACAAGGCAGAGCCATAATGTGGTTATTTGAGGTCAGTAACCACATCAGAACTGGGACTGTGAATCTGTCCCTTCTGTCTGTGACAAAAGCTGCCCAGTGCAGCTGCAGTGGCAAACCTTGCTGGGGAAGAGGTTTCCTCTGCTAGTGGTTTCTCTCCATTCTTTAATTATTTGAGTCACACTGAAAGGCCATATGTGTTTTCTTCTTGGATGTTTTTATTTCTAATTGACATGGAAATGTTACAAAAATCTTTGCTGTGTCAATGGGCCTTTGGTGTTTCAGCACTTGAGCAAAATCCTCTTAAGCTAAAGCTGTGCAGGACCAGGGTGTCATTTCATGTCTGTCTTCTGGAATTTACTGGTTAGGAGCCTTTATTTGCTGCAGAATCACTTTTTGCTTCTGTTGGCTGTGGAGACCAGTGGAGAACTTGCAGATGTGCTGTGGCTTCAGTCCTCTCTGGTCCCCCCAAACCTCCTGGGTGTCCACCAGGAAATCAATTTTACTGCTTTAAAGACCCATTGGTGTTGCTGGTCCATGTGCAGAAAATGTGTAAGAGTCTGTTGTTTCTCTTTGAAGTTTTTTTGCCCTTTTTGTTTAAGGGGGAGCCTTGGACAAAGAAGTGACTTTACTGCATAAAAATGTGCAGGAATAGTGGAGATGCAGAGCAGAATCAGGGGATCCTCATGTTGTTCTTCCTGATACTTCAGCTGTCAGTGCCTCCTCCAAGAGGTAAAAATGGGACCTGGAGCAAAGGAAGAGGTGTCTGAAAAATGTCACCTGTAAGAATACTCTTTCCAAGCTATGTTCCAGTGTAAACATTGGGGTTTTTTGAAGGAAAATGTTTGAAAAAAAATATAGTAAGGCAATACAAGAATACCATTTCTGCTGGATTCAGGTTTTTGACTGGTGTTGCAGTGCTGGGTGTTTACAGCTCCTGTTTACAGCAGGAGGTGGCCTGGTGTTGACAAGTGACAAAGAAACCCTACTGAAAAACCTCCGATTTTCATTTTCTGCTTTTGTTGGCTTATTTGTGTGAAGAATAAGTTTCTTAAGGTAATACTTATCATGAATTACCTTCCCATAACTTTGCTGGGGAACCTTAGCCTTAGAGGGTTGTGCTGAAGGTTTGATTTTGGTTTTTTTCTCTGTGCCTTGAAGCAGCTGTCAGTTGAAGTGGATGGTGTGCATTGAGAGGTGGGCTGGTGAATTTTCAAGTTCTTGGTTTGGTGATTTTTGTTTTGGTTTGGTTTATATGGTAGCTATAAGTACAGAGTTGTTTTATGCTTGGTTCAGTGTTGGTGGGAGCCATTAATGTTTGCGGCCCAGAGAGTGGTGCTGAACGGGGCTGCCTCAAAATGGCGGCTGTGGTGTCCCCCAGGGATCAGTGTTGGGCCCAGTGCTGTTCAATATCTTTATTGATGATTTAGATGAGGGGATTGAGTCCACCATCAGCAAATTCACAGATGACACCAAGCTGGGGGAGTGTGGATCAGCTGGAAGGCAGGAGGGCTCTGCAGAGGGACCTGGACAGACTGGAGAGTTGGGATGATCCCAATGGGATGAGGTTCATCATTCCAAGTGCCGGGTCCTGCACTTTGGCCACAACAACCCCATGGGGAGCTCCAGGCTGGGCACAGAGTGGCAGAAAGGGACCTGGGAGTCTGGATTGCCAGGAAGCTGAAGAGGAGCCAGCAGTGTGCCCAGGTGGCCAAGAAGGCCAATGGCATCCTGGGCTGGCTCAGGAACAGCGTGGCCAGCAGGTCCAGGGAAGGGATTCTGCCCCTGTGCTCAGCTCTGGGGAGGCCACAGCTTGAGTCCTGTGTCCAGTTCTGGGCCCCTCAGCTCAGGAAGGAGATTGAGGTGCTGGAGCAGGTCCAGAGAAGAGCAAGGAGGCTGTGAAGGGATCCAGCAGAATTGCTGTGAGGAAGGGCTGAGGGAGCTGGGGGTGTTGAGGCTGGAGAAGAGGAGGCTCAGGGGAGACCTCATCACTCTCTGCAACTCCCTGAAAGGAGGTTGGAGCCAGGGGGGGGTTGGGCTCTTTTCCCAGGCAACTCTCAGCAAGAGAAGAGGGCAGGGTCTCAAGTTGTGCCAGGGGAGGTTTAGGTTGGAGATGAGAAAGAATTTCTTTCTGGAGAGGGTGATCAGGCATTGGAATGGGCTGCCCAGGGAAGTAGTGGATTCTCCGTGTCTGGAGATCTTTCCAAAGAGCCTGGATGTGGCACTGAGTGCCATGGGCTGGGAACCACGGGGGGAGTGGATCAAGGGTTGGAGCTGATGATCTCTGAGGTCCCTTCCAACCCAGCCCATTCTATGATTCTGTGATTCTATGATTCTGTGATAAGGTAAGTGAAAAAAGCTTTGACTTTTAAACCTGTACAAAACCAGCAAAAATAACTGTACAGAGGTTGTTTTTTCCCCTTAAATGAGTCGTAATGGTTAGGAGGGTTTTTCTCTATTTAGTGTTGCCAGAACTGAAGACTGTGTAGCTTCAGAGATCTGTAAAAGCTACATTTGCATTATTTTGAATCTTCCCTGGAGTATTCCTCCCATGCAAAACTAGAGGTTTACTGCCACAGTGTTTCACTGAGAAAAAAATACAAGGGAAATCTTGTATTTAGAGAGATAAAACTGCACAGCACTGTATGCGTTTTGGTCATCATCCTTCTTGGTTTAGCAGCTTTAGGACACTACTGAAAAGCCCAGAAACCTTTTTAGCAAAGGTGGTGGATTAAATTGGGCATCTTTGGGAGCCACATGCTTCATTTTGCCATCCTGTCTAGGATCAGGAATTCCAACAAAAGGATGCTTCAGCACCCAGAGCTTCTGGTCCAAAAGTGATAAGGAAAGTTGTGGCTATCTGAGAGGAGAGGGAGGGTCTGGAGGTTTTGGAAAAGCCAGAGAGCAAAAGTCTTCATTTAGGTTCTAAGAGCAATAAAGCCTGAGTGTTACTGCTGCTTGGTGGCTCTGAGATAGCTGGTGTGAGTTGATAGGAGTTTTTAATTGGATAAAATTCTCCCAGTTGCCTGTCCTGGCAGGAGGGGTAAGAAAACTGCAGCTTTGGAAATGGAGCCTTTTCTTCTTTCTAGGCTCCTGTTTCTAGTTGAGGCTTTATACACAGGACAGGGCACCTGGGGAGTCCTACAGGTGTCTGTGTCCTTCAGTCATGAATATTTAATTTCTCAGGTGAGTCTGTCTGCCTCCTAACAGGTGCTGGAAGAACTTGCATCTTGAGGTACTCACATACTGTTAAATTGTCATGGAAAAGTCAGTAATATCTTCTGCTGTGTATGTGGTGCTCTGGGAAGCCTGGCTCCATTTCATTCCTATTTAACACCACTCTGAGCTTTTGAGGTTTGGCTCTCAGTGGTTTTTTAAGGGGCTTTAGAAGAATCTGATTTGGGGAAGAGCAAAGACCTTATGGCCCATGGTGTTACCCAGGTAAATGGCTCCAGGGGAGCTCATATTAATTACTCCATCATCTACCTGAGCCAGTCATGGCTTTTTCTACTCTTGCAAGTCTTCTGGCATGGGTGAGGAGGTCATGTCCAGCACGACTGTAATGGTAGGAGTAATGAACACTCACAGCCTTGGGAGGTTTTCTTTATATTCCATGCCATAATTTCCCCTTCTACACACACTTGTTTTATTAGAAATATAACCCTGGGAGGTGCTTCCTTTGTCACAAAGTGTTGGAGCTGTAGTTGTCCAGCTCTGTGTTTCTGCTTGGCCATGAGCTGCTATGTGGTACCAAATGGGTGCTCTTAGGATTACTGTGCAGGAGCTGATTACAGAAGGAGCTTTGTAATGTTGCTGTAGAAAGCTTTGTGTGTGTGTGGACCAGAATTAGTGTGTTCCTTTATTAGGAACTCCCAATCAGATTGAAGGAGTTAATCTCTTATCTCTGAAACACCTGGAGGGCTGGGATGAACTGAGAGTGATTCACAGATTTGTGTTGTATTTTAAGACTAAAGCTTGAAAACCTTTGGTGCTCCTCCTGTGCATTCACTCCCCCCTCCCAGCCACCCAGTGATCCCAAAGCTGTGCACTGCAGCTGATAAAGTGGTCTGGGGAACTGGCAATCCATTCTTCATGGTTTATTCTCCATTCCAAGTAAGCTTGTGCTTTTTTGTCTTTCAGTATGTCCAAGCAGATGCTCCTACCAATAAAACACTGGCTGGGCTGGTGGTGCAGCTGCTGCAGTTCCAGGAAGATGCCTTTGGAAAACATGTCACCAATCCTGCCTTCACCAAGCTTCCTGTGAGTACTGGGGTTACCCTGCTGCTGTTACAGCACCTGCTGGAGGGCTCCCAGGTGGCTGGGAGATCTGTGCTTAACCTGAAGCTTTGGTTGATGCATCCTCTGGAAAGGGTGAAAGAGAACCCTCCTTCAAAGATTTTCCTTGTAATACATCTTGTTTTCTATACATCTGGAAGTGACTTCCTGAATACTAGGGGAAGATTTTGATTTCTAGTAAAATTCTATGTAAACTTGTAAATTTTAAGTCACAGAATTGTCAAGGTTGGAAAAGACCCCCAAGACCAGTGTGTCAGATCTGTTTGGGCTGATGCATCCTAAACTGACTGAAACACTTTCCAAACCAAACAGATTTCCCTTGGGCATTTTTGTTGATGGAACATCAAACTTGTAATGCTGTCAACTCTGAGAAATGGCTTTACCAGCCTCTTTAGCAGCTCACAGTTACCTAGTTAGCCCAGGAGAGTTTGCCAGTCACTCAGAATATTGCTATACAGAAGCAGTGTTGACATTTTAAGGGTTGCTTATTTAAAGTTCAAATTTGGCACATCTTCAGCTGTGGTGTCCCAGCAGTTGTGTTCAGAGATCAACCCTGCTGTGCTTGGAGCCCTGCCTGCTCCCAGAAGAACCTTGTCTGAGCAAGCATGAAGTCCAAACAACTGACAGAGGGGAGAAGGATGTGGGAATGGAATGGACAAAGTCACAGAGGGATTTTGGTTGGGAAGGGCAAGGGCTGCAGTGTGGTATCAGACACCCAGTTTAGGGTGGGTTTTGTGGGCCCAGGCAGCTGTTGTAGCTGTGTTTGCCAGCACTGTGGACATCAGGAGAAGGTCTTCACTTGCCTTTGCCACAGAATGCTCTGTGGGAACCTCAGGGCATGCAGGCTAGGGGTCTGTTTAGTTATTTGTACTGGATGGGAACTATTTATAATGAAATGAAATACCATAAACTGAAGTTGTTCTGAGAACTGTTGCAAGTACTCCTTTCTTTTCTGATGCACCACTTACAGAACACTGTCCTTTATTTCGTGGTGATTTTCCTTGCCCCAGGTATTTTGCTTGTGTAACTTTGTGAAAAGTGTGAATTCCTGTTTTCTCCAGAAGAGTTTCCCAGCTTATTAGGTGAACCTCTTGGTGCTCAGGGATGCACAAGGATGCAGCACAAGATGCTGTTGAAGATGCAGCTCACCATCTCTTCCATTCTGATCTCTCAGTGGTAATGAAAAGCTTGAGGGACAGAGGTGAACATTGCAGTGCCTGATTTTGAGCTGGCAGCATAGTTTATAAAACTATACCCATATTTTTTTTAATGTGAAAATGCAGTTTGTGCTCTAAGACAGGGTTAGCTTTTACTTTTCCAGATGTCAAAGTCAAAATACTGATTCAGGCTGCAGAGGAGGCTTTGTTGGCCAACTGTAGCACTTTGGAGATGTGCAAAATGCTTCAGTTCTACAGAACTATGTCTGACTTGGGAGGAGAGAGGGGAGAAGGGATCTCTCCAGTGACATTTCTAATCTCCCAAAAAGTATTGAAAAGCTATTGCAGACTCCACTGAAAAGAATTGTCACAGAATGGTCTGGGTTGGAAGGGACCTTAAAAATCATCATGTTCCAGCCCCCTGCCATGGGCAGGGACATCTCCCACTGGATGGAAGAAGTTGAATAAAGATAAAAGAGATTAAAAGGTCAGTGGTTATTGTAGTGACTGTTCAGCATCACCACCTTCCTGGCAAGGGAGGAACAAAGAGGAGGGAAACATCTCAGACCTGAACTGCATCTGAGTAACTACAGGCTACAACTGTTGGAGTAAAGTTCAGACATTTTACTCAGGGCTGTGAGTGGATGAAATAGACCTTGCCTTTGAGAGAAGGTTGTTAATTCTGTGTTTAAGCTCCCAGTCTTGGCAAGGATGCTGTACAGGGCTTGTAAATAGATCAAGAGTAAAACGCATTAAAAAAAACCCTAAAGCTACTAACTACTTCACTTAGTTTCACATATTTGAAATAAAGGTTATATTAAGATATTAACTCATATGATGGCAAATTGTAAGGCCAGTTGATGTGAATTACCTTGTTAGGATGGATTTTGTTGGATAAAAACATTGAAGGAGTCTGGTTCATTGACAGCTGCATCTCTTCTATGTACCAGGTTTTGTCCAGTTGTTTACAGTGATTTATATTGGTGTTAGTAGCAATGACCAGAGTTTGATAAGAGGGTCTGGCTGGAGTGTACTGATGCATTACAAAAGTGACAGGAAGTTAGTATCAGAGACTTTTAAGAAGGGTGTGTAGTGATAGGACAAGGGAGAATGGCTTTAACCTAGAAGAGAGGAGACCTGGGTTACACAGTAGGAAGAAATCCTTTACTGTGGTGGTGGTGAGACAGCAGCACAGGTTGCCCTGGGCTGCTGTGGGTGCCTTCTCCTTGGTGGAATTCAAAGCCAGGTTGGATGAGGCTTTGAACAACTTGGTCTTGTGGGAGGTGTCCCTGCCCATGGCAAGGGATGGGACTAGATGATCTTTTAGGATTCCTTCCAACCAAACCATTCTATGATCCTGTGACTGGGATGGCTGGGAAGGGACCTTTTAAGATCCTCTAGCCCAGCCCCCTGCAGTGAGCAGGGAATCTTCACCTTAACCAGGTTGTTCAGAACCCTGCCCAGCCTGACCCTGAATGTTTCCAAGGATGGGGCATCATCTACCACCTCTCTGGGCAGCCTGGGCCAGTGTCTCAGCACCCTCAGCTTAAAACATTTCTTCATCTGAATCTCCTCTCTTTCAATTTAAAACCATCACCCCTTGTCCTGTTGCTGCAAGCCCTGCTGAAAGTCCCCATCTTTCTTACAGACCCCCTTTAGGTGCTGCCTACCAGTGCTGCAAAAACAATTTTTACAGCAGGTTTCATGGCTCTGTGTTGAGTTTAGTTTTTTATTTTACAGCAACTGGAATTTTTAATGCAAGTCTGTTAACCAACAGTTGTGTCCTCAGAGCCAGGTCTGGTGGCAATAAAATCATTCAGCATGTGAAAACATTTTAATTTTGTTCAAGCTTCTGATGAAAGCCTGTTCCTTCAGTGGAGGACTTGAGTTTGGTAAAAGTGGTACAGAGGTGGATGTGGCTGGGGAGCTGGCAGGGACCCCAGAGGCAGCTCTGAGCTCTCTCCATCTCTCTGTGCACAGTGGGGCTCTAAGCAGATGGCAGACGGAGCAGTTCTGTTCCTGCTGAATGCTTATGAAGGATCTTTTTATGTTGATCCTGGACACTGGTGTATTTGATGTCTCACAGAACTGCTTTGCTTTCCTCTGGCAGCTCTGGAGCCAAGGAAGGCAATGTTTCCTTTAGCTCCCATGCTGCCATTTCAGCTGCCTGGCTGCAGACTGAATTCCAACTTCTTGTCAGTGAAGCTAAGGCTGTCTGTAATTTGGTGTCCACTCTGTGTTACCAGATACCCCCGAGGTATAATACAGTGGCCTTTAAAGAAAAGAGCCTGTTCTGATCTAATAAGGAAAGGTAGAAGTTAGATTAGAAACATTCCTAGTTTAAAAACTACTTGGAAGGTTGTTGTGTGTGCAGTGTCTGCTGACTGCAGCCCAGTCCTTGAACAGCTCTCCAGACTCTGGTTTGTCAGTTATACAATTTTTAATTATTTTTTATTTATTTTTTTACTGTGAAACTCAGAATAGACTGATCCTGGTCTATACATTTAGCATGTTTACAGAAAGAGAGGTTTCATTTCCTGCTCCAGTAAATGAAGGACACGGAGCTGTTGGAGCCAGTGCAGAGGAGGCCCTGGAGCTGCTGGGAGGGCTGGAGCAGCTCTGCTCTGGAGCCAGGCTGAGAGAGTTGGGGGTGTTGAGGCTGGAGAAGAGAAGGCTGCAATGGGGAGACCTTAGAGCACCTTCCAGTGCCTGAAGGGGCTCCAGGAAAGCTGGGGAGGGACTTGGGACAAGGGCCTGGAGGGATGGGAGCCTGCGAGGGGGAAGGGTTTGGAGCTGGGAGAGGGGAGATGGAGAGGAGATCTTGGGCAGGGAGGGAGGGAGGGAGAAATTGTTTGGGGTGAGGGTGGTGAGGCCCTGGGTGCCCAGGTTGCCCAAGGAAGCTGTGGCTGCCCCATCTCTGGCAGTGTTGAAGGTTGGATGGGGCTTGGAGCCCCCTGGGCTGGGGGAGGGGTCCCTGACCATGGCAGGGGGGGACTGGGGGGGATTTAAGGTCCTTTCCAGCCATTCTGTGAAATAGTTGAGCATCTTTGAATGCAGCAACTTCCAAAGATATCAGCTCCTGAGTGCCCCTTGGTCACTTCTGGTGGGGCTGGAAGGTTTGGTCTGGGTTTCTGGAGGTGGCTCCTTCCTCGTTAGTGCCAGGAAGGTTCTGGTGTGGCAGCTTAGCTAGGTGATGGATCTACCTCATTTTGCCATTTCAGTTTATTGTTAGCACAGCTTTCTTAAAATCTTGCCTGGGAAATGGACCTGTTTGCCCAGAGAAGCTTCTTTAAAGCCTCCTGATCCTGTGTGAAAGTTGGCCAAAGCAGTTTAGGTTTGCAGTGAATAGAAGTTTATCTGTGTAATCTCACTTCAGTGTATGTTTGTAAAGGAATTTCTGCTACAAGAACTTTATAACAAACAAAAATATCACTTTTGTTCTGGTTCAGTCAAATTGATTTATCCTTCACAAGGAAACTAATCTGTATTTGTAGCTGGTGGGCAGCAGCAGAGCTTTATTTACTGAGTTACCATGTCCTGCAGTGCTCTCCTTATCACTGGTTAGTTGTCAGATCTGTGGGGTACCTCGTGTGTCCGTGTGCTGGGGATGGGTCCTGGGGTTGCCTTTCTCTAGTCCTGGCTCCACCTCAGCTACTCAGCTGTCTTCCATATCTAAGAGGACCTGGACAGTATTGTATTTTTACCAAGCATGTATCTCACCAGAAATATTACTAAAACTTATCAGGAAAATGTACTTTTCTGTCTAGGAAACAGTCCTGATGTTTTAGTAACCTTTTAGAGAAAGGACTTGGTGAGACTCGTGTGTTTTCAGTCTCCTGCTGCTGCTGTTTGAATTTCAGCTCTTGAATTCAGAGGAGCTGCTTAGTAACACTGTGCCCTGCCAAAACTGATAGTGAATAAGTGAGCTGGTGTAGTATTTTTGGGTGGGTCTGCACAGTGACCTTTCCAAATCTTGACAAACAGCTTTTTGTTGTGGTGGAGGAGGGACTGAAGGGAGAGCAGTAGGAGCTGCAGTGAATATGGAGCCTGTTGCTAGATGTTTGTTCCTAATGATTTGTTTTGGTTTGCTTTATACAGATCAAGAGCTTCGGCTCCAATTTTAGGTTTAATTTACTGTGAAATGGGTGTTCAAAGAGTAGTCTGGGTTTCTCTTTTACAGCTCTGCAAGGAATTTTTTGCAAGCTGCTCGCATAAGAACTTGGAGCTTTCAGAGAAATCAGGTTGTGCTTGCAGATATGAAGAATTCTACTTAAACCAAATGAATTTAAACTCCTTGAAAGGTTCTTGAAGGAGAATGTAAACCTCCAGAAGTGATTAATCTGAAAATGAAAGTAGGCATTTGATGAGTTAGGTGTCTAAAACTCTGCCAACAAGTTTATATTCATTTGTATAAGATCATAAAAGTCAATGTAACTGTGTTTTCACTTTAGGCAAAGTGCTTCATGGATTTCAAAGCTGGAGGTACATTATGTCACATTCTTGGTGCTGCTTACAAATATAAGAATGAACAGGGCTGGTAAGTTTTTATTTTTGACTTACACACCTTTTGCATGAAATTAAGCACATGAAATGCCTATGCAAGCTACTTCAAGTTTAATACTTTCTGGAAAATGGGGTAAGCAAGGGAGTTGGAGATGGGAAGAGGAAATTTTTCCTATTTTGCTGGTGGTAGCTTTTTAAAGACACACCCTCACACTTCCAAATTTAAAGAGAAGTTCTCCAATCTTAAGGTCTTGAGCCTGTAGTTTAAGAGTTAAGTACTACAACTTGAGGCTTTTTTTTCCATTTATTTGCTGAAAGACTGAATAAATTAACAGGTATCTTAGAATCACTGTTTCCTATCTAAACATTGCATGGATACTAATAAATGCTCCGTTTTCCACTGCTGTCAGCCTCAGCATTTAGGAGGATAAAGTAGTTAGAAACACACTGCTCATGTAGCTGCTGACTCCAGGATTAAAACTGTTCACCTGACATCCCAGCAGTGTTGTGGCCTGCATGTTTCTAAGCTACAATCCTCTTCCCAAGGCAGCAGGAGCATGAATTGCTCTAGTTAAGAACATTGGGGAAAAAAAATCAGAATATGAAAAGTTGATAAATAAAATAAGCAGGTTTTTTTCTTGTGCCTGAATGTACATACTTCCTGCTCTGATGCTGTGCAGACCTGTAGTGGTGTTCCTGGAGTTGCCTGTGTTTCTGTTACCCACAAGAGCAAATTAAAAGGCAAAAATACAGTTTCATTATGGTTGGTTGTTTTTAGGGGTGGTTTATATTTGTATCAGGTAAATGGTTATGTTCCTGTCAGGTCAGTGGGCACCTGAGGTGGATGTCTCAGAAAGCTGATGGCAATAAGCTGCTCTCAGGTTTATTTCTGTCCTAAAATTGCCAACACCCAGGGTACAGTCTGTGTTTGTAGTGTTCTGTGTGGCAGTTCTATCAGGAGTGTCTTGCTACCTCTGTGCCTTAATTAAGATAAAGGAGTTAAATGACTCCTACTTCACAAGTACATAAACAGCAAATTTAGTTTTCAGTCATTAAAACTTGTCAGCAAAACTCAGCTCCACCATTGCCTCCTCTCTTCTCCCTCTCTTGCCAGTTCCTCAGAACTAGTGTGGGTAGTGTCATGTGTTTGTGCATGTGGGATGTAGAGGGAAGTAATACTTGAATTTAACTCTGAGGATCAGACGTAGAGCTTGGAATGTCTCCTTCACTGACTCCACCAAATAATCTGTGGTGTTTTTTGCCTGAAAAATGATTTTTATTTTTATTTTTTAATGGTATGCATTGTCGCTCTTGCTTAACCTGTTTGTGAATGATCTGTCTTATAGGAGAAGTTCCTTTCCTCGTCATAATAGGTATGTCTGAAAAATGCACTTACCCAGTGCAGCTGGACATACCTTGTCTGTCACTGCAGCTCCAGCAGTTGTTTGCTCAGACCTCTCAGAGGGTATCAGTTAAACTGAGAACAGGAAGAATTCTGACTGCTACTTTATCTACCTGGGCAACTAAACCAAGTGCTATTTCTTAATGTCTTGACATGCTTCTCTTAAAGTATGGGTTTCAAAAAATTTGGGGGCATGTATAGTATTAAATGAAGATGCAGTGCAGGTTTTAGGCAAATGTAAAAATTCTGGTCAAACTTGAATGCTTTTTAAGTGTCTTTGTTTCAAAGGTATTGAAGACTTTGCTAGGTGTCTAGGGAAATTGTGTTTATTTGGCATTTATCTGTCTTTACTTCCTTGAAACTGAGAAGTCTACGTTCTGAATACAGACTGAAGCTCCCAGTGAGCACTGGAGAAGTGGTTTGATCTTGGCTTTTAAAATCCTGTACAGTGCAGGTGTAAAATACTTCATTAAGTTGTGCAGTTAGCTGACAGCTTCTTGGTGAACTGACACTACTTCTAGAAGTCAGCATAAACTTTTCAGCATGCACAACCCTATCTAAAGAGGTCACTGATTTCTTTTAAAATTGAAAGAAAATTATAATAAACATGCCAGAATATTATCTTCAAGTTGTTTGCTAGGTTCCCAGTGTGAGAGGAAGAGTCCTTAGGAGAGAAGCCAGCACTCCCTAATAGTGAATATTTCCAGTACTGCCCAGCACTACAATGTATTTACATGGTACCACCTGTGTGGGCAACTTCTTTCCAAAAATATGAGCCTCAAGGAAACCATTGTGGTCTCAGCTGAAGTGTCTTTGTTTAATTGAGCAGTGTGATATTGATGTGATGCTGTGGCTGTGTGGTGATGGAGTTTGTGTCTGAACACCAACGTTGCTTTGGTTTACCTTCATTGTATGTTTCTAAACTTGAAAAATCCACTTGATGTGTTACTGGAAACAAGGATGTGTTTAAAAGAAAGTGGCCTTAGGTACAGGCACAGGAATAACTTGTAGGATTTGAGGTTGGGGTGTCAGCAGTCACTGCATGGTAATCCCATGCATGGCTTTTGCACTGGGTGATTTTTATTTTATACTCTGAGATCCCTTCTGCTGGAATTGGAGGGGTTGGGCTAGGTGACTGTTAGAGGTCCCTTCCAACCCCAAATATTCTGTCACTATGGGATTGCTGCTCTGGAATATCAACACTCCAGTGAAAAGCTTTTTCAGACTCTAGCAACAGCTTTTTCCAGAACTTGGGAGGTACAGAAGTGCACCAGACAGAGTGTTACACCTGAAAGTCACCAACATGATTGTCCAAGCACGTCATGGTGCTTTGGGAAGGGCTGGATTGTAAAAGCTCAGGCCCAAATCTGCTCCTCCAGCTCTGTCCATGGCTGGTGGAGATGAACCTGTGCCATGGGACTGATGTGGACACCTGGGCCTGGTGTTTGTGCTGCTTTTGTCCCACCTCTGCTTCTTGGGGGTCACCACTCACATTCTTCATTTATATTGATTCAGCCATGACTTCAGAATGTGAGGACAATTCAGGTGGATATGGCAGAATGCCTTTGGGAGGCTCTTGTGGTTCTCCCTGGTAGAAAATACCAGATTTTGTGTTATCCCCCAGTTTCTGATAGGCACTTAAAAATCTGCATTGTTATTTCAAGGATTTTGATTACTTTGTCAATGAAGGAGCAAACTTTAAAGTACCAGAGTCCAGTGAAGATCCAATCCAATGCTTACATGGATTATTAGGTACCTTTATCCTGCAGGGGGCTGGGGGGTTCCTTGTTCTCAGAGAGAGAAGTGGCTTAGAGAATCTCAAGCAGACAAATTGCTGTTTTTCCTGGGTTAGAACCTGGGACTGGTGGGTGGTGCAACTAAAAGTAAGAGAAACATGAGAGTTTGTATATGAATTTTCTCATCTCACTGTCAAAATCCATCGTGAGTGTTTGATTGTTTCAGTTTAATTAATTATCCTTTATGACTGCAGTGGGATGCACAACCCTGCTACAGGCTTTTGTTGGACAATGTAAACCTTCATTTTTCTCAGACATCTCACAAATCTGTTGCATTTGGTTGATTTGGTTCGTTGTGATTTATTTGGGTTTTTTATTTTCTTGCTTGTGAGGGCTGCCAAGTGAAGCAAAATATTTGTGATTGTCCTTTGAGTGTTTTTATGTAGCTGCTACCATGATACACTTGTTTATGTGGAACGGGAAAGATTCTTGGCTGCTGGGTGGAGGATGAATTGAATATTTTTGAATCCTTTCCTTTACCAGGAGGAGGTTTGACCTGCAGAACCCATCCCGGATGGATCGGAATGTGGAGATGTTCATGAACATTGAGAAAACCCTCGTGCAGGCAAGAGCCTCCCATCCCAAACTCTCTGTGTCCACATCCCAGGGAGTCACTGCCTTTTTGTCTTTGTGGCTCACTGAAGAGTTTCATCCTGGACTTCTGCAGGAATATTGCACTCTTCCCTGCCTTCCCCACCCCTTTTTAGTCAAAATTTCAGGTTATCCCTTGAAAACTGAAGAATGTTTTCAGTGATAACTCTGCAGATCAGCATAGGGTGAGAAAAACCTGTTTGGAAGGTAGGAGAGAGAATCCTGAGAAATCCTGTGAAAGCAAATACCCTCAGGACTGAGTGCATCTCTGCAC
The DNA here is from genome assembly GCF_003957555.1 of Calypte anna. Classification (NCBI taxonomy): domain Eukaryota; kingdom Metazoa; phylum Chordata; class Aves; order Apodiformes; family Trochilidae; genus Calypte; species Calypte anna. Next base: position 924,643 of record NC_044245.1, read on the forward strand.
ACCCATCCCAGTGCTGACTTCCTTGAGACTCTCATCTTGATACAATTTTGACTTTTTTTGGGTTATGTTGCATTTTAGACTCTTGCTTTATGAAACAAGTTACTACCAGAACAGAGCAGATAGTAACTGTGTGGAGTCTGATTGGAAGTCAAAATTTTTAACTTCCGTGTGTGGGTAACAGGGTATTTTTTTTAACTCTAAAACCAAGCTCAGTGTAATATAGTAAAGCTATAAATACCAGGTCCTTGTTAAAAATGAAAATAGGAAGGACAGCAAAAGAAACTATTGCAAGATCTATGGTGGTCTCAGTGCATAATAGAAAACATGTTAAAATCCAGTATAAAATGACTGTGTGCATGCAGATATAATAGCAGTGCATGAATCTGCATGTCAGGGCAACAGGAGAGGTTGAGATTTGGAAATCATCACACACAGGGGACTTGAATTCCCTTTCACGTCTCCCAGAGCTTGCAAAACAGTTTTGGAAATCAAAGACATGGTTTCCATTAAAGATGCTGTGAAAGCAGGAATCTGAAAACAGCTGCACTGGGTCACAGAATCCTAGATTGCTCTGGGCTGGAAGGACCATGTTCCTTTCATCCATAGTAATGTCTGGAGCCACCAGCAGATCTGCAGAGACCAGAGAGAACCAGATCAGAACCAGAGAGAACCCCAGGATCAGACTTTGGCAGGGGGTGTGCAAGGGAAGTTTTGCTGCCATAGTTTCTGGAGCTGCTTAGTGTCCTGTTTCACAAGCTGACACATCTTCCCTTGGAGCTTTTTGAAGCACTGGTGATCTTAATAGGATTTTTTATTTATTTATGGCACATGTGGCTCACTCATTTCTTATTTAACTTCTCTCCACCAGAACAATTGTCTGAGCAGACCAACCATCTACCTCGTTCCAGACATAGAGCTCAAGCTGGCTAACAAATTGAAGGATATTGTCAAACGTCACCAGGTAACTGTTACACAGAGTATCTTCCAAAAAGTCACTTTGCAGTTGTAAGATGAAGTGCATTTCCTGACTTCAACCTCTCAGTGACATCTGGGTTGTCCCTGACAACACAAGGCAGCATCAAAGGGTCACTTAAAACCAGTCAGCATTTTACAGTGCCATTAGTGGTTATTCTCATGTGGAGACTGAATGATAACTCTGTTCTAAAAGTGAATCTGGAGTGAGAAGCAGCTGCAGAGTCTCAGGGAGTTGATGCCAGGCCCTACATCATTTAATGTTAAATATCTGCTTGTATGAAGCAGGAGCTCCCTGTTTGTCCTCATCTGACACCAAAGAAGGCAGCATGTAACACAGCTGCTCTGAGTATGTGGGGTGTGAATATGACAGCATAAGGATGCTTTAATCCTAAAACTACCTTTTCTGCTTTATTTTACTTGCTTTTTTCTTGCCTGTGCTGAAGAGAACACAAGCAGCAATGGTCTCTTGCTTGGGTGGCAGTGTATCCCCAGCACTTTCTGTTGTAGTTTAATATACCAAATGCTGAACTCAACAAGATTAATAGCTTCATCTCTTAAAAGTGCAAACAGTCCTTTCACTTTTCTTGAGAGAAAATATCCTGGAATGTGAACTCGAGATGGTCTGATAGCCTTTTGTGTTGGGATCATTCAGGGCTGTAGCCAAAGTAAACTGTTTCTTTTCCAGATAAAATGCATGTCCTGTGTTGTGACCATGAACCATTGTGTCTGCATCAGTTGTGGAGTTTTTCACAGGTTACTCCTGATTATTCAGGAGAATAATGATGAAGGATGCTTGCTGTTCCCTAGAGTTAATGATTGGATTTTCCCTCCCTGAGAGTTCTGTAGTGAACTCAAAGCATGCTGTATCCATGAATCTCTTAAGGGACTTTTAACTCAGGCAGCTTTGTCTGTAAAGGGTTTTGAAGAACTAAAACCAATAATTATTCATAATTCTGCTTTCTGGGGCTTTCTTGTGAATTCTCATCTCGTGTTTGTGTTGCTACCTGTGCTTCCTCAATGTCTTTTTTATCTTCTTTTTTCCTTGCCTGATGATCTGCTTCAGTGGGAGTTACTAGGGGACCTCTAGAGGTCCTTTCCACCTCTGATAATTCTGTGCTGTGTGTTATCTTACCTCTGGCCCATCTCTGGTACCTGTGGCTCCCTCCACTCTGTTTCCAAGCCCTCTCTGCTCTGCCTGCAACCTCTGCACAAGGTTTGTGGATCTCTTGTCCAGCACAGTGCCAGAGGTGTCAGGAAGGTGCTTGTTCTCTCTGTCTCTGAAGCTGCTGCTGCTGTAGTCACCCTTTTTCTGCTTTCTCTTAATAAATGTTGAGGATTCTTCTGAGCAGAAGAGACAGAATAATAATTTAGGAACTTGAAAGCAGGTAATGGGTGAGCTTTAGCACTTATATCTATCTGCTCCTAGAGAAGTGTTGCTCTTCCATCTTGCAATGTCTTCACCTTGCAGGCACATTCAGGTTAGCAGAGGCAAGGAATGAGCCTTCCAGTCTGCTTACACCTTCCAGAAAGCTGGTTTAATCCAAAGTTATTCACCCCCTTGTTTTCACTCAAGATAGCATCTGAGAGAAACTTCCTGTTCATCTCTTGTGATTTTTTAAAGCTGCACAGGAAAGAAATGGAATTTACTGATCTGATTCACAAAGCTCAGAGACCCAGAGAAGCATCTGAAGCTTATGGGGGCTGAAGAGAGAGTTGCCATCATTGTTCTTAAACACTTTGCAGGTTCTTGGGTCATGCCAGGTCTCTTTCCTTTGCCTTTGAATGCTTCTAAATTCTTTTTACTTTCCAGCTTTCTTTTTTTTTTTTTTTTTTGCTGTTTCTCACAGCATTTCCTCTTCCTTTACCCAGATCTGTGAAGTCTTGGTGTAGGAACTCTTGGCTTTCAGCCCCTGATACCAGAGTGGTCTCCAGATATTGCTACCATAATGCAGTTCACCTTCATGCTTTGTAAATTTTCCTCCTTTTGATGCTGTCTCCTAAATGAATTGCTCAGATATTGTTGGCTGTAACCTATCCTGTGTGCTCTTTAGTCCTTTAAATAAATCTGTCAAGCATTTATGGAATGTAAATTTTTAATAACATGTTTTGGAACAGTTTGTATGAAAATAACTCCTCTGCAGACTGAGTTTCTGCTGTCCTTGGAAATGATTCTTCATTTATGGAGGCTGAAGGTTTCTCTGCAGCATGTGGGAGAATCCTTATGGTTCTCCACGTGAGGGAAGGGCAGGGTTTTCTTGCCACCCTGAGCAGTGTTCTGTGTTTGTTTAACAGATCCCTCATTATGTAGCAGAATTTTCTTGCATGATGATGTAGCTCAAATAAGAATATAATGATGGCCTGTGCTCATATGTGGGGAAGCTACTTCATGGGGCACTCTGGGGCATCTACATAAGCAGGAGAAGTGCATCTGTTGTTTCTCATCCATCAAGAAAATGATGTCCTAAGCACACCAAGAAGAAAAAATCTTCTTTTGTGCAGATATTTGACAAGCAATGGTATCATGTTAGTGGATTTCTTACTAACTGCCTTTCTTCTATGATGGAGGAGGCTTTTTTGAGATAAGAGGTGTTTATTCTGTCTCTTGACATGCAGCCTTTCTTAGGTACTAAGGATATTCTGTTCAAGGCAGCCATTTCTAGTTAAGCTCCTCAAAGTTTATCTTATGTAAATTGTCATATTTAGAAATTATTTTGTACCAAAACGTGTACTTTGTGGGGGAAAAATGCTACCAATGCTTTCTTTAAAAGCAGCAATAGGTTTGTATGAATTGAGAGTTGAACACTTTATTTTGAGAATTGAGGCAGAAGGAACTGGGAAGAGAAAGGATTTGAGAGGAAAAGAGCAAGAGATGACAAATGACTTTGGCAGCACTCTTACAATAATTGCCTTTTTCTGGCCCTTGAGAGCTGGGTTGAAGTTAGCCTGCAGTATTTCTGGGTTTCTTGGGATGTGGGTGAAAAGAAGCAGCCAAGAAATTTGGGGTAGTGTGTTTGCAGGTTTCTCATGCAGTTTCTTCTTTTCTTCCCACAGGGAACAGTAACTGAGGAGAAATCAAAGGCTACACACCATGTTTATCCAAGTCCTACCTCAATGGATGATGGTAAAGTTGCTTTCCAGTTTTTAAGTGGAAATAATCCTGTAACTAAATCCCGTTAGCACTTAGGGGAGCTTTTGCACAGACACAGAGTGCTCCTCACCTGCTCCTGAGAATCACTGGAAGAGTATTCCTGGGATTAACAACTCCAAATAAAATCATTGTTTCCTGCTCTGACTATGGGGTGTAACAGTCACATTCTTCATGGGTGGTTTTCAGGTTCAGGTGTGTGCAGCACTGACTCCTCTTCAGTGATTGCACTGGGTATTGAGCTACTTTTTCTTGCTGAATGCAACAAATAGCCAATTTGTTTGTCCCTTATTACTTGCAGGCTGAAGGGGATTAAAGCTAAGGATCTGGAAGAGCTGAAAGAAACTTAACTTTGATTTAAAAATTTTTTTAAAAGCCTGGTGAAAGTACAAGGCCTGAAATTGAAATTTCCATTAATTTTTTTTACTTCTGTTGCTTTTCTGTGTTCCCCAGGGCTTAAGTATGGGTCAGTCTGCTGAGTAAAACATTATTAGGGATCAGTTAGATGTGGGAAAGGTAGATAGATGCTGAAGTAAATAAGAATGGAAATTTTTTTGCCATGTTGTTGTCTTTCCAAGTGTTAGGTTGGGAATGGTGATACATTTATTGCAGTGATCTGGCCAGGTGGCTGCAGTAACAGACAGACATGATAAATGGAGAGTGTTGGTTTATTATAATGCATTTTGCCTCCCTGTGAAATACACAGATTCCACAAAAGCAATTTAACAGCTGTATCCTTCAGCAAATATATAAAAACAACCCTCTTAATTTTATTTTATTTTATCTTAATTTTATCATCTTCAATACATTTAATTGCTAGTGGATAGTTTAGAGTTTCACTGACATAAATTGGCTGTTCTGATGAGCTCTGGCATCTGGTGACCACTAGATGGAAGTGTTCACTTCTGCTCCTGGGTTCTTTGTCCTCTGGTGGTTCCTGTTTCTTTTTAACCTCTTCAGGTTCTCTGAAAAGGGTTGGGCACAGTAGGAGCCATCTGTCTTGCCAGTGAGCATGCAGGTGTGCTGGGCAGAGCTCTCTCAGTTCCTTATTATTTCATTCATGTGAGAAGAGCCATGAATTCAAGCAGTGAACTTCATGAAGCATGAATGAAGCAGAACTTCATACAGGTTCAAACCCCTGGGGTTTCTCTTTTGATCCTGCTCAGGGCCATGTTCTCAATATCTGGGTTACAGGGGATAGGTTATTGCATTGTGTCAGGTGTGCAGTTTTAAACAAAAAGTCTTCAAAACAGGAGCCAGACCAAGCACATGCCTTATGGCAAACTCAGCAGAGCAGTGGCTTTCCTCTCTAACTCTGTATGGCCTTGAATTCTTTATTAGCATTGCTGTGAAAGAAGGAAGATGAAGCCCCAAGTTTGATTATATTCTTGGAAGCTTTTTATTAAAATCTGTTTCACCACCACTTCATGCCCTGATGTTATTCTTCCAAAGTTCTTGGTTTTTTTTAAATACCTGTTGAGTGTAGAACTTAGTCCTGGGATAAGGGTCTTTTGTTTAAATCAGTAGGAAAAGTGAGGGGATACAGATGTCTGACAAAGAGACTAAAAGACAGAGGGGAAATACTTGCCACAAGAAAGCAATCTGGGAGTTTTGTCTTTTTGTTTATACAGAGATTAAAGGAAGTTACATATCAGAGCATCTCTCTGTGTCATGTCTTGGTTGAATGTCATCTTAAAGCATTTGCTCTGCCCCATTCTGAGTTCCAGGCAGTTTGGGAGGTGGGATGAGCTGGCAGAATCATGTCTGAAATACCTCTTGCTTCTGTAGAGACACAGATAACTGTTTCAGGCCTCTGAATCTCAATCTGGAGTGTGTCAGGGTATGAATATATGTTCCTGAGAAAGGAAATGTGGGAATTCAGCATTAAAATGACTTTACTAATGTAAGATGTTGTGTGCAGGCAGAGTGAAGGCAGGTTTAGCCATGGCAGAAGTAATGCAGGCAAGTGTCTTGCTGGGGCAGGCCAGTTGTAATTCACTGTAGGAGGCTTTTATCAGAGCTGATTGCAATAGTTTTAGTCACAGTAAATCAGTGTTGGTCACAGTAAATCAATGTTTATAACCCAAATCTGATGCTACATTTCTTTCTCCTTTGCAGATGAATGGTTGAGACCTGTGATGAAAAAAGACAAGCAGGTGTTGGTACACTGGGGCTTTTTTCCAGACAGGTAAAGAAAGGTGGGGGAAGAAGGCAGACCCCAAATCTTGAGTTTGTTGAGTGAAAAGTCTTGTTTCAGACACGTAAAGAGGAGAAGCCATGTCCTCAAACAAGCTGCTGAGTGTTCCCTCTCCTGATTGCAGTGCTCTGTGCTTATCAGTTGTGAACCTGGCTGGGGAATGTCCTCTGTGCTCTGTTCTGCAGACTGGGACAGGCTCAGACCTGTCTCACTGACCTGCTAAACATTTAACCAGAATAGACAGTGCTGCATTCCTGTTGTTTTGATTCTGAATGGTTTTGCATTGCTGTTCATAGTATGAGACAAGCAGTGGTCATCTTCTGGAGTCTAATCATGCAGTAATTCAGTGTTGCTGCCATTTATCTCAGCATCCAAAGCATGGAAAGACTTAATCCCTGATTTCAAACTGGAATCTGAAGCCCCATTTGTGATACTGGCTGTTGGATGAGGTTAGGAGAGGAGAGTCTGTTTGTTCTACAGAGCCATAAGTAAGGTTACAAACTGAAGCAGACATTGGAAGTGTGGAGTGAGCCTTTTCATAAAGCTGGTGAGACTTTAAAGCCAGAAGGGGGAATTTCTAATCACCTGGTTCAACTTTGTTTGACAGAGAAAGATTTCACCCCATGGGTTCCCCTTTGGCCAGGTCCAAGTGACTGATAAAAGCACAAATCTGACAAAGCTGACCTGTGTTGTTAGAAGATCATAAAAGATAGTGAGCTTAAATGTATTGGTAATAACTGGTTTTTGAAAACTCAAAATATCAGTAAACTCCTGTTTACATTGCTTTTTCATGCCAGAATCCTCAAGAGCCATAAGCATGTTTTAGTGGAAGAGAGCAAACAACAGTGATATTAAAGCTTCCTTCTTCATTCAGCTGAAGAACCTTTTCAGAATTTTTACATTTATAGCAGCTGGGTTCTCAAGTTTGTGTTGGCTCTGGATCTGTGTATATGTGTTTATAAATACCAGTAGAAAGTTGAGGAATGCTGTATACACACACCTTTTCTTGCCTGTGACTTACCCCAGTGGCTCAGTCTGTGCCTAGAGTTGATTACAAAGTGTTTGGGGTTTTGCTGCTGCTGAGTACAGCTTCTTATTATTTATAAATAGGCTTTTGAAGGAGCAGCATGTGAAAAAGTGCATGTAAATAAAAGATGGATTCCACAGCAGTAGGGGTGGGAGGAAAGGATCCACACTCCTTTCTCCTGGGAGTCCAGTATCTTTTGCTTTAAATTCATAAGAACAGAAACAAATTAATTAACTTAATGCCAGGGTTGGAATAGGTGACTCAGAAACTGGATTTGTACCCCCAAATTTGGAGAGCTGATTGGCAGTTTTGAGCTGGAGCTGCATTCACTGAGGTGGCTTTTTAATTCAGAAAGTTAAATGTGTGTGTGTGGTGCCTCTCCAGTGTCCCTGTAGCAGACACCAGAGATTATTCCTTTAACTTCTCATTGAGTGGAAAGTGCTTTGCTATTCTGTCCCATCTGTATGATTTACACTTGTCAGAAATCACTGAATAAATATTCCTGCTGGTGTTCTTGGGCTGAGCAGCCCAGGGGACTAATTTTGTGTTGTCTGCCTGTTCTCATTAGCTATGACACTTGGGTTCATGCCAATGAAATAGAGGCTGAAATCGAGGATCCTCCAATTCCTGAAAAGCCATGGAAGGTAAGTCTCTCCTCAGCAGTTTCCCAAATTTACTGTGTTGGTAAAACTCCTGCTCAGCTGCTACTAGCTGGATGTTTTACTGTGCTGCTGGGTGACACTGGTTCTGTTTCCATCTTTGTGGAAAAGCAGAGTGATATTTTTGGAGCTCTAATGAAAACATCTGAAATATTTTCTTGCTCTGGGGAGGAATGCTGGTGAAAAAGCACTGTATTTTGTGAGGGAAAAGGACAGACTTGTGCAACCCTGATAGTGCCAAAATGACCATGTTTATTTTGGCTTGACTTGAGAAGTTCTGTGCTAAAGGTGCTGGCACTCCTGGTGGAAGTACAGGTGTCTGGAGAGGGAGAGCTGACAGCTCAATTACAAGGCACATTGGGATTATGCAGTGTTTAAGGAGAGGCAGGGGGGCAAACACCATATTTTTTGTGATATTTTTGGAAGAATATTGGTAGGGAAAAGAGCTATCAGGTTAAAATGTGAGGGTACCCCACACGTATTGTTATAGGGCTTAAAGCATACTTTGTGTGCAGAAAGTTCATCTTTTCCTATAAACCAGAAATTGCTGCAAATATTAGGAGTTTGACAATATGGAAATGAAGAAGGAGAAGATATCTGAATTTCTGAAGCCAGTGGTACAGTTGAGATCACAGAATCATTTTGGCTAGAAAAGACCTTTCAGATCACCAGATCCAACTGATGAGCCAGAGCCACCCCAGTGCTGCCAAGGCCACCACCAAACCCTGGCCATCAGCACCACCTCTGCCTGGCTTCCAAATCCTGTTCTTTGGGTTACTGTAAGAGCAACTTTATTTCCAGCAGACTCAGCTAATGGGATCACCAGAGAGCTGTGGTCTGGCTGACAGACTGTGTGTGGCTCTGGGCTCTCCTGGATTCACACTGAGTGTGTCTCAGCTCAGTACCACTGCAGGCTCTGCCTTCTCTGTGCTCTTGGTTTCCTTGATCTTCCTAAATTCTACCCAAAGCCTTGGCATTGCTAGAGGACTGTCATGTATGAGTGCAATGTCCCCAGACTTGGAGCCAACATGGAAGTGTCTGACAAAACCAGACAATCAAAATCAGTAGCTGTTTAAAGAATCTCTGAGGGTTCTCCCTCACCTCTCTTTGTGGAAATGTTCCATTTAATGGGAATTGTGCTTTTAACTGGTGTTGCAATAGTAGAAGTCAGAACATCTCAATCTGTTGAACATCTTGTGAGCATTCAGACCAATATCAGCATCCTTATTTAGGTTCCCTGCTTAATTAGTTTTCTTTCTACAGTTTGTCTTTGTGGCTCAATGCAAGTGAACACTACAGAGCAGTTATAATCAGACAGCAGTAAATACTTTGTCCTTTTGCTGGAATTGCTCTGTTATGTATTTAGCATGTGGTTATGTGCATGCTGCTGATCTGAAGAGCAGCATTAAGGAGCTTGGCTCAGAAAAAAATTCATGTCTATTCAAACACTGCTTATTTATTCCAAGTAGTTACATGTATATATTATTTTGTATGTATGTATTATTTTGTATAAATCATACTCATAGTTTATTTTCATTGTTCTGCTATGTAAACTAGAACTGTACTACAGCTTTAGCCAGGGGAGGCTCAGATTGAATATCAAGAAAAGGTTTGTTATGACAAGAGTGGTTGGGCATAGGAACAAGCTGCTCAGGGCAGTGCAGCCCCCATCCCTGGAGATATTAAAGAAACCTCATGTGGATGTAGCACTTGAGGATGTGGTTTAGTTGGGTGGTGGTGTTGGGTTGGCAGTTGGATTTGATGATCTTGAGAGGTCTTTTCCAGTTTTAATGATTCTGTCCTGCATCTCTGAGTTGGATGTTTTCTCTCAGTTCTCCCAAACCTACCAGGAACCTGTCCTCTAGGCAATGCCAGAGAAAAGTCTGTGCTGGTCACAGGTCCCTCGTGGTGGCCACCATTCTGCCAGGGTCTCCCCTTCAGTTCCATCTGGCCTCTCCTCCATGTAAAACACCTGCATGCTTTTTGGGTAGATTTGCAGTTCTTTTCCAGTTTTGCAGTACCTCAGCCAAGGGCATCCTCCTCTGGTCAGGTATATTTCCCATCACTTTATTTATCTCTGTGTTTTACACTGACCAGGCCATGCTTCCCCTTCCAGAAGCTACAGCAGAAACTCTTTATTTTCATAAAGTCTGCTCAGGGCATTTGAGTGCTTGACCCTTTGGTGCCTCCTTCTCCAAAGGTCTCAGGTGAACTTACCTGCTGTTGGAGATAAGAGCATCCAAAGGTGGTGCCCAGGGGTCCCATCTGGGTTGCCAAGTGTTAAAGGAGAAGCCCCTGCCTGAGCATTCAGCTGTCATTCAAGGATTTGCACGTAACACCCCAGTTTCTACCTGCCAGGACCAGTTCAAGGTCACACTTACTCTCAGACACACTTTCTCCTCCTTCAGACTTGACTCTTGGTGTCCCACAGCAGTTTCAGGTGTTGGATTTTAGAAACAGAAATAATTCCAGGGAAAGGGACAGCAGCAGGGTCAGCTGGAGCTGGGTGCCTCGAACACAGAAATCCCTGAGCAATCACACTCTTAGGATTGATGCACCCACCCTCACATGCCCTTCATGCTCCTTTTAGTCCAGTGATTTTTTTGTTGTTTGGGGTCTCCTAAGACCTTCCTGGGTTCTTTCTCTGTCCCCAGGCAGGCTGTTTGCCACTCTTACCTTGTGGGGTTGCAGCTTCTGCTGATGTTTGTAGAACTCCTTATCTGCTGGTTTGTGCTGCTTGTGCACCTGTGCTGAGCAGAACAGATTTAGGAAAAACCTTGCTTGACATCAGTGTGGTACCAACATCTTCTCACACTGAAAGCAAAACACTGGCTGTACTGTCAGCTGCTGGGAAAGCCCACATGGAGGTATTTTTCTTAGTAAAGTCCATAGCTTGTGGCCTAACTCATGCTAAGCAAAGAGCATACCAAATCACACATTATTAAACAAATTATTAAACAAATCACACATTATTAGAACTCAGACAATATTAAAACTTGAGAGCTGAAGTTAAACAATTAGGATTTCTCAGCATAGCTGCTGAGGTGATGTCTTTTACATCAAAGATTTTGATGTTGGTTTTAGCATCCACAGTGCATTGTCCCAGCTCAGAGAGCTGACCTTGCACTTCAGAAGCCTTAAAAATGATGAAGGAACAAACCAGACCCTGAGCACACTATCAGGCATGTCCATTCTTTATTATACTGCCTCATGAAACTGTCACCTCATGTGTCAAACTCTCAGGAGATGCTCAGACCCTGGTAACAAAGCTGCAAGTATTTCCTTCATCCTATTAGCTCAGTCATGGAGTCATTTTTTAAAAAAAAACATCAGCATATTGAAATGTTTTGTTCTCTAGGTTCATGCCAAGTGGATTTTGGACACAGATATATTCAATGAGTGGATGAACGAGGAGGATTACGAGGTGGATGAGAACAGGAAGTCAGTCAGTTTCCGACAGAGAATCTCCATGAAGAACGAGGAGGTGGGTGGTTCCCTGCCTGCTTCACTCCTGCAATTTATCTCTACAAAAGTAAATTTTTTTTGGCACCCTAAGTAACTAAAATTGATCCAGTTAACTAGTTTGAGGTGCCTATGATAACCCAGTCTGGTTTCCCTTTTTTCTGCTGCATGTTCTTTATGCTCCCTGCAGCATCAGGGGGGACTGTAGAAAATTTAAGGGGGTTCACACTGAGAAATGAAAGGATTCTGGAGCTGAATGTAGTGTGTGTTGTCATACTGCTTTTAGCTTCTCTGTTGAAGGATGTATTAAGGAAGAGTGTAGCCCACAGCCTCTCAATAACTAGAATTTGGGATGAGCTAACTCCTTCCCTTCTCCAACAGCCTGTCCGCAGTCCAGAGAGGAGAGACAGGAAAGCAGCAGCAAGTACAAGGAAGAGAAAGCATTCTCCTTCTCCACCCCCAACTCCTGTGGAGTCAAGAAAAAAGACAGGGAAGAAAGGGTGAGTGTTCAAGTCTTGGAATTTGAGGCTAATTTTCTTCAAGAAGTGCTTGTGGGGTCATCTCTGCCACCTCTCACTTGTCCCACCTTAGATTACAAGAAGAATGATTTCTACAACAGATTTGGGTGATTTTGCTGGTGCAGTGCATGTGGTTTCTTGACTCCTCTGTAGAAATGTGTTACCTGCAGGTGGAGGAGAACCTAGTGCCAGCTGTCAGCATCAAGCTGGGGTTCATTGCTGCAGCAAGAGTAGAACTTATCAAAGGAAAAGGTGCTCAGCTGCTTCTAAAATAACTCCAACTCCTTCCCTTAGTGCAGTCAGGCAGTACATGTACACTTTCTGAAGTGCAGCCCCAGAAATTACTGTGCTTAATTGAGGAGGGTTTTTTAATCTCCATAGCCATGTAATTTAAAGTCCACTTCTCAAGTGCAACTTTAAGAGAGTAGCATTTCTGATTACAGGTGGGGTACAGATTAGAGTGCTTTTCCTAGTGCTGCTTTCATCTCTTAAAAAATTAAAGGCTGATACATCCAAATAAAAGCTTATTTATGGTGGTGTGTGCCTAGATCTGGGGGGGAGGACTTTTGTACTAAAAATTCAGGCCTTGTTTAATATATGTGTTGGACTCTGGTAAGACCATGTTGGACATTTATTATCTGAGGTGAGAAAGAATTACTTGGTAATCTGCATTATTTTTTATTCCATATATAAAGTTAGATACTGTAAGGAGAGGTGTGGGTGATTCTGCCTTTGTTCCCAAAATGGCTTCCTCTGTATGCAGACTGGACAAGGCAGCCTTTTTCCTGAAATAGGAGGCAGCAAGGCTTGAATTGGTCTTGGCCTCTGCTGGGCTGTGCAGCCCTTACTGCAGCTTTAAAAAGGACAAATGGAAGTGAATCACTGTGCCCTTGAATCTCACCAGGAGCCAAGTGCTGCCAGCATACTGGAGGCTGTTCTGGATTGGAATCAAGATTTATAGCCAGTGGTGGTCTCCAGTCCTGAAACACTGGAAAAGACCTTTTGTTTTTTTTGAAACTTCCTTTGTTTCAGTACCAGGCAGAAGATATTTTTCATTAACTCCACCAGCACCACTTCCTCCAGCATCCACGTTTTCCTGCGTGCTGTGACCCAGTCCTTTAATCCTGATATCTGAAGAATAATGTCAAGATGGGAACATCTGACAGTGGCAGCTGGCAGAGCATTTGTGTGTGATCTGTTTTAGGCAAGCAGCCTTATATGGGAAAAGGAGAGGGCAGAAAGAAGAAGATGAGCAAGAAGATCTCACAAAGGACATGGAGGATCCCACACCAGTACCTAATATAGAAGAAGTGGTACTTCCCAAAAATGGTAAAATATGCATGCACTGAATTCTTTGAATGTTAAAACAATTGCTTAAACTGCTCTGAAAAAGTGCACATCTTTTGTCAAAGCTTTGAATTCCTTTATGGCCACGGGGCAGGTGAACTGTGCCCATCTCAATGTAGGTAGCCAGGGATGGCTGAGAAGGGCAGCAGGTTCACCTTCTGTTGGCTTTCTGAAATACATTAACAACCATCCTACTGAAATGTGGGGTTTCTGCTATTTTAGGATTCTTCTTGCCCTTTATGCAGAGTTCATCATTTGGGGACAGAGAGGAAAAGAACTCTGTGCCAAGCACCCAAGATAAGCTTCTCAAATGAGTGGAAACTTTAGCAACAATGCATTCAGTTCTTAACCCTTTGCTGGGAAGTGTTTATCTGAGCAATACCTGTGAAGTAAAGATAAGTCGGAAAAGTAATTCCTTCTCTCAGGTCCTTGAGACAAAACCTTTTGGAGTCCCACTTTGTTTGGTTTTTTACCTGGTTTGAACTGGCATGGCAGAATTGTTACGTGTGCTGCAGGTGGAGGAAGCACACACTGGGTCCCCTAAGAGCCAGCATAGAAGCTGCTTTGTGTTCAGATGGGAAATTGCAGAGAAATCAAACAAATGGTCTGTTGTACTCACACTGCACAGATGAACTCCTCTGAACTGCAAAGACATGACCAACAAAACTGGTTATTGATAAGATAGTAAAAGGGTGATGATGCTAGGCTTGGATAATTGTGTCCTGTCTGGTGGTTACTCATTAGAGTTTCAATCTCCCTTCCTTTTGTAGTGAACCCAAAGAAGGACAGTGAAAACACGCCTGTGAAAGGAGGAACAGTAGCAGACCTGGGTAAAACACACCACACCACCCTGCACCCCCTCCCCTCAATTTTATGATAAAGTCTTACTTGCAGGCCAAATGAGCAAATATTTTAAAGCCCTCTATTTTAAAAGAAAATAAGATTTTTTAATTGAATTAATTGAGTATTCGAGTTGAAACATGTTGACTCTTTTTCACTTACAAGGCTGTTCCTTGTATGCATTGATTTATTTATTTTAAATACATAAGTTTTTCCTGGCAGATTTTTTTTTTCTTACTGGGAATCAGGGTGGATGACAGGTTCCCTGAGCTTTGTTGAGTCTCTGGAGTAAGAGCTATAAACTAGTGCCCCATATCCTATTATATGAAGCTACATCACTGAGAAAGGCAGTAATTAGACACAGATTCCTAACTGTGGAAAAATTCTAATTATCCTTCCTCTGTCTTCTTACCTGTTCCCATGTCTGGTCTAGTGGAGTGCCTGGATAAGGTTGAGATTGCCTTAATGATGTCTGCTCCATTTTGCTTTCCTCCTCACTTCCCTCCCAAACCAAACTAAATACTTGTTCCAGTTCAGCAATCAAAGGGCTCATGAGTAATCAAGACTTTTGTTAGTGTAATTCTCCATAATTTTACCTTTCAGATGAACAGGATGAGGAGACTGTGGCAACGGGAGGAAAGGTAACACTGGCTGTTTCCTAACTGAGTTTGGTAGAAACAAAGATTTTCCTCTCATTTTCAGTAACTTAACTTGTAATATTATTCAGCTGACACTTCAGATTCATTTTGTCACTGCTCACTGGTGACTTCACACTCCTGGGCCTGGTCACCCTCTGAGTGGCAGCAGACACAGGGATGTGGACTTAGATGTTGAACTTAGTATTTCTTCTTCACAAAAGAGAAATCCCCAAGACCAGCTTTAAGAGTGATCAAAGTGACTTTATCCAAGCAAAAATGGAGAGTAATGAGACACAGTTCTGCAGGCAGGAAACGATTACTGCTGACAAGTGTCTTTAGTGGAACTAAAAGTAACAAATCTGATTTCCTTCAGTACTCTTCTGAGGAATGAGAAGGTTAATGGGGGAAGAGTGGCAAAAAATACAACCTGTCTTAGACAATAGTATAAAATTGGTGCAGTGTCAGTAACTGGAGATGGCAGCAGGAGCCAGGCTGGCAGTACAGAGTGCTCTAGGTTGATGCTGTATTCTGTATGCTCAGAATGGAAGCAGCATTTTCTCCTAAAGTTCCAGCATGCTTAATTTTATAACCAGGATGCAAAACACACTGCCAAGTATGGCCTTGAGATTTGGGAGCTGGCTCTGTAAGAACTTCTTGCTGGCTTTCTGCACTCTTTAATGTTTTTATGAACACAGTTCACACGTCCTCTGGTCCCTGAGATCTCCCCACTGACCAGAGATTGCATTAAGAAAGGTTTATTTTGCACAGGACTGGAAAGCAGTTGTTTTCATCTCACTTGGTGCTGGCTGGGAGTTGTTGGGTGTGTCTCTTGCTCCCTGTTCACTGCTGTGTTCCCTCCCTGGTGCAGGAAGATGAAGATCCCAACAAAGGGGATCAGAGTCGCTCAATTGATCCAGGTGAAGATAACGTCACAGAACAGACCAACCACATCATTATTCCCAGCTATGCATCTTGGTTTGACTACAACTGGTAAGAAAGGAATTTGGAAGTGGGAGAAGATTGAGTTTTGATGATTGTTTCTCACCAACCAAGCTTAGAACTGAAAGAAATGACTTTTGTTTAGGTTTGGTTCCCATGTGTGGGTACATCTTTTCCATTTAAAAATCTTTCTCAGCTGGCTGCTGGCAGTTTTCAGGGATTGAGAATGAGGAAGAGAATTTCCAACAGCATAGATCTTCTGTCTGCCTTCTCAGCATTTTTTGCTTTACATTGATTTTAAGGGTTTTTGTTTTTTTTTCCCCCAAGGGGAAATAATTCTTTCTTCTCCCTACTTCTCTAGTCCTTGGAATGATCTTTCTGTGTTTGTAGCTATTTCTCAAAGCTGGTGGCTTTTTTATTTTGCTTCAGATCTTGACTTTGAGAATAAGTCACTGATTATACAAGGAGGGCACTTGTTTCATTTTGGAATCCTCCTTGGAGCCAAAGGTTTGTGGTATTGTACAGCCATCTAACTAGTTACAGCAACGCTGATCTGCTCTGTCTGCTCAAACTTCTGTTTGTGCAAAGAGAAGCAATTGATGGGGAATGAAAGTCCCTCTAAGAGTTAAACTCTTTATGTAGTGCTTTTTTTTGGTTTGTTTTTTTTTTTTTCAATGAAAACTGCTTTGGAAACAAACAGGAGTAGTCATACATCTGGAAGAGCTGCCATTTGAGCATGTGTTTTGTCATAGCTTTAGGAGCTGAGAGATGAAGAAGTCTGGATCTGATGTAGATCAGGAACAGCAGCTGTGTGATGGCTGCCCAGGGCAGGGCTGGAGTCCCCATCATCCCTGGAGGGGTTTCAGAGCCCTGGAGATGTGGGGATGAGGGACATGGGGTGAGGGTGGCCCTGGCAGGGATGGGGTAAGGGTTGGACTCAAGGATCTTAAAGGTCTTTTCCAACAAAAACATTTCTGTGATTTCCATTGAGATTTGCTTTAGGCATATTACACATATGTAATATGTGCTTCATGTCTGTGCTTCAGTTCCTTGTTTATGAAGTGAAGGCCCAATCATACTTCCCTCCTGAGAAAATGACATTTTACCTCCAGGTCCCTCCGACACTGTGGTGCCAAGTGCCCTTTGGGAGAGGCTGCTCATAATGATGATGCCTCTGGGCTGGGGCAGTTGTGTGGCAGCACTGGCTCTCGTGGTGTTCCTGGGAGCTCAGTCTGGCTGTGAGAAGTGGCTAAAAACTAAAGAGGTGTTTCTGAAGAAAGCTGGAATTCATGTTGCACTCAGTGTACCTGTTCTGACCTTGTGAAAGGCAACCTGAAATCAGCTCTGTGCTGGGAACAGGGGGCACCCACAAGGTAGCAGAAGGATATGAAAAGAAGCTTTGATTTTGTCACTTCTGGTGCTCCAGAAACAGCCCATTAAGCTGATTGGGATTTGAGGCTGAAATAACAGCACAGCTGTGAGATTGACATTTCTCCTGTCTCTGAGCACTGCTTCTCCCTTCAGTGACAGTTCTTTTGTTCTGGAGAGAGCACACACACAGCACTGTCCCACCTCAGCCTGCAGGTGTTCCTGCTGCTGCTGTGCCAGCAAATGCTGCTTGGGGTCTGTGAATATGTGAAAAACCTCCCTGTCTGCAGCCCTCCCAGACTGCAAATACATCTTTAATGTGTCCAGTTGCAGCTAATTTAGAGCAGCCTGAAGAATAATCCTAATCAGCTCCTCACAAAATGCTTTATTAGTGGCTGTTTTAGAAAAGCCTTCGCTAAAATTAATTTCCTAGTGAAAAGATAAAACTTATTTAATGCTCAATTCAGTTCCAGTGTGATCTCTTATGCTTTGGGCAACTTCATTGCAAGAACTGCATAATTTGTTTGTTACTGAAACCTGAACAATTCACTGGTGTCTCTTCATCTGTGAGGCAGAGTATTTTCCTAGGAATGACAAGTTGAGGGTAAGCAGTACAGGTGTAAAAGGACAATTACATGGTAGGTTAAAAACCAGACATAGAGGAGGAAGATTTGGAAAGGATGTATTTTTCAGTTTCCTTTGAAAATAACAGTTCTTAAAGGACCACTGTAGTTCTCCAGATTTTAACTTGCATAAAGTATGTGCCATTCTATGAGTTTGTCTTAGAAACTGACTTGAATTTTGTGATACTTTTTTAAATCCAGTTTTGCTTATTGGATTAAAACATACTTAATTCCAAAGGGTCATACTAGAATACTAGGATTTCTAAAAAAAAGAAACCTTTGCTGTAAATGTTCTCCCTCCAAGTAGTCATTTGAAGGTGTGCAGTGTACTCCAAAATTATTTATTATATAGTATCTTAATTGTGTGTTTTTATTACAGTATTCATGTGATTGAACGTCGTGCTCTTCCTGAATTCTTCAATGGAAAAAACAAGTCCAAGACTCCAGAAATGTAAGTAAAGCAGGTGAACCTCGAGTTTACCTCGAGTCCTGTGTCCAGTTCTGGGCCCCTCAGCTCAGGAAGGAGCTTGAGGTGCTGGAGCAGGTCCAGAGAAGAGCAAGGAGGCTGTGAAGGGATCCAGCAGAATTGCTGTGAGGAAG
Organism: Calypte anna; assembly: GCF_003957555.1. Classification (NCBI taxonomy): domain Eukaryota; kingdom Metazoa; phylum Chordata; class Aves; order Apodiformes; family Trochilidae; genus Calypte; species Calypte anna. The sequence goes on from NC_044245.1 coordinate 942,981, forward strand.
GGCTGAGGGAGCTGGGGGTGTTGAGGCTGGAGAAGAGGAGGCTCAGGGGAGACCTCATCACTCTCTCCAACTCCCTGAAAGGAGGTTGGAGCCAGGGGGGGGTTGGGCTCTTTTCCCAGGCAACTCTCAGCAAGACAAGAGGGCAGGGTCTCAAGTTGTGCCAGGGGAGGTTTAGGTTGGAGATGAGAAAGAATTTCTTTCTGGAGAGGGTGATCAGGCATTGGAATGGGCTGCCCAGGGAAGGAGTGGATTCTCCGTGTCTGGAGATCTTTCCAAAGAGCCTGGATGTGGCACTGAGTGCCATGGGCTGGGAACCACGGGGGGAGTGGATCAAGGGTTGGACTTGATGATCTCTGAGGTCCCTTCCAACCCAGCCCATTCCATGATTCTGTGATTCTATGAATAAAGGTACCTAAGAGTTCAGGAAGGTAAAGGAGCTTCCAGCTTCATGAATCCTGTGGTCACTTCAGCTCAGCATCTGTGAAGCAGCTCCTGTCTGTAAGGACATAAGAGAAGGAAACAGCCACCTGTGCAACCACTTCTTGTAGTTTGGTAATAGCAGAGGTCAAACTTTTAAATATCAAATATTAATTCCTGGTTATCCAGGAAAAATAAAACGAGTGTCTCCCAAATGCAAGAAATTCTTGAACTTTTTTTTTCAGTGGTACAAGACACCATCTTCCAAAGACATCTGCAGAATTCTTGAATCTTAATAATCCTCCTTATCTTCCTCTTCCCATGCCATGGGGTATTTCTGAGACTGTTTTGTCTGTAAGCACTGATCACCCAGTTTGTTGTAGGATGCTGTGTCAGACTGTGGAATGAATTTTACAGAGTTACCTGTATTGATTTCACAGTTCCCTGAGCAGCTGATGGGTTATTCTGAAAATGCAGTTTAGGGCTGGAAAATGAACCTTCATAGCCTGAGATTTATCTGTTTTCAGATATTAGGTAGTCCAGTTTGAATCACAGTGCTGGAGTTGTGCATTGCAAGAAGAAAAATACTTCCTTATTTATATATAGCTGTTCCAGACCCTCTGGTGACATTTTAATTCTGGACATGCCTGTTACATCCAGGTGGAGTTAGATCCAGATCCAGTTTGTACCAATCTCATCTCCTTGTGGGATCAGAGATCCACTCCAGAACTTCAGTGTTCTTAATTGAAAGTTATTACACACACACATAGTTATTTCAACAGCTTCCCTGAAGCTGTTTGCAATAACATTTAAAGAAATATTAGTATCATATTGAAATATTGCAGGTTTTCTTATACATCAGATGATGGACATCAGATGGGACTTAGCAATGTAACAACATAAGATGCTGATTTGGCATCAAATGTTTATCCTGAGAATCTACTGCAGGGCTTGTTGGATGCATTAATAAAAGTACCACCTCCCCTTCCCTGAGGGCTTTCTGTTCTCACAGTAAATTTAATTATTCAGAGCAATCTTGAAAAGCAATTAAAGGAAGATGGTCAGCATCAGATTTTTGAGCAATTTGCTTGTTTCTGTTAAAATTAGAATCCTAAAACCTGAGGGTTCACAAAAAAACCCCACAACATAAGTTTTCTGACCACTGTATGGTTATTGACTTGGGACAGTGGACACAGGCTGGTTGTGTTCTCTTAATCTTGGTATCCAATCCTGGTTTGATGGCAGAGCAGCTTAAATCAGTTTTTTTAATTAACTCCCAAACGAAGCCTTTGAGATGTTGTTTTCAAATCAGCAAAGCTGTGCATCTTTCATACAGAACATTTCTTCACCTAACTTCATTCCTCAGTTCCTTAGTGGTGCAGATGATGGTGGTGATGCCATCCTCACTGCTCTTCTGGCAGGAAAACCAGGAAAGCTTCAGAGTGTTTCTGTGCTCCCATCTCCTCAGGCCTGAGTGATGCTTTGTGGGGCTTCTGATCTAAGCTGGAGAGAGACAGCAGCAGCTAAGCTTTTCCATCCTGGAGAAGGGAAGGTTGGGAGTAGTTGCCTGATTGCTGAGAAGATGGAGCCAGGCTCATTATTGAGGTGTGGGCCAGGAGAAACAGAAGCCAGGCTGAGACACAGCACATGCTGTCTGGGCAGGAGTTTGTAACTCTGAAGAAGGTGGAGCACTGGGATGGGGCCCTGGGAGGTTCAGAGTGTTCTTCCTTGGAGTCTTTCAGGCTTTGCTGGATGAAGCCCTAAGCATCCTGGTCTGTTGAGTGTTTTCAGTGCTGACCATGGATGGGCTTAGAGACCTCCTGAGGTCCCTGGCACCACGAATGATTTGCAGCTTGTGGTCTTTACTCTCAACTTCTCTGTGTTTGAGTTGCAGAGGTAACTGTAGCTGCATCACAGTCATCCCAAAATGTGTTTGATCCCAAATGTAGCTGATAACAACTCTGCTCCAGCAGTTTTTACTGTTCAGTGTATTTTTGTTTGGGGTATTTCTGGGACTTGGTGTCTAAGGCTGCAGACAGATGGGATTGTGAAGGAATGCTGAAGTTCTGTGCTTTCAGCCATGTGCTCATCACATGTAATCCCATGACTCCTTTTTCAGCAGACATCAAAACACCAGGTCCCTCAGTAACTCATCTGTGAGCTGCTACTGGTTATTGCCTGTGAGAGAAGTGAATCAGGGGCTCCTCCCAATCCTGGTGTTGTCCTACAGATGTATTTTTGTCACCGTCTGGGGGTTGTAGGAGTAGCATGTGCTTTTGGCTTTGTGTTTTCTTTTTAAATAAAATAGAAACATCCTTCTGGATGGAAATGTCTTGCCTCCAGCTGAGTTTTCAGGCCAACCAAAATACTGTGTCTGAAAAGCTCACACAGATTCATTCTTGTGACAGGAGTGCCTGGGAGGTGGTTTCTGTCTTGGAAGGAATTTTAAGTAAATATTAGTTGACTTCTTCTTCCTTCTGTTGACAAGTTCTGGCTGATGGGTAATGTCATTGTCAAAACCAGACTGCCTTCAAGATAAACTTCAGAGATGTTTCTGTCTTAGGCTTCTCTCTTCACCTGGTAATGTGACCTTAACTAATATTTAACTAATTGATGCAGCCAAGACTGCTTTGAAGTACCTATTCTTGAGCAGGAGGCAACCCAGTTATCTCCAGAAGCATTCAAAAACTCTCTTGAATCTTCCTCTTGGGAAGAAGCTCATTTGTGTGGTTTTTGCCTATCAAACATTCAACATGGAAGAGCCCAGCACCTAGCTCCATGACTTTTTTTCCATCAGGTTTCATGCATTACGTGGTCAGATGAGGTTTTGGCAGGAACCCATACTCACACCTCTTGCCTGCAAAAGGCATTGGAGTTCAGTTTGTACAATTTACATTGTTGGTTCCTAGCTGCTTGTGCACACTGCATGTGAAACATCACCATCTGACATCTTTCCAAAGGCAGAATTCTGTTTATAATACCCTCTTTTGAGCACATCTTTGCATGGGGTTCTTGGTTGTGTTTGGCAGATTGGGTTTGTTCCATCCGAAGGACAGGGCTAGCAATAATTTTACACTAGTGTATTTTGTTCTGAACAACTTGTATCAGGAAGCATTTCTGCATTCCAGAAGGCTACTGTAAAGGCTTGCAAAGCAACATCTGGAGTGCAGCCCCCAAGCCCCCTTACCTGGATTGCTGTTCACTGAAATAAGGGTTTCTGCTTTGGCTGTTCCCCAGCTCAGTGAGTGCTGGTTCTGGCTTCTGGGTTCTTGCCCTCTGCTTTTCAAAGATCTTGTGCTTTTGGTTTGCTGGGCTCTGAGCTTTCCTTACCAATCTTTGTGCATTAAAAAGTCCACATGTAGGAACAGCAGCCTTCCATTCCATTCCATTCCATTCCATTCCATTCCATTCCATTCCATTCCATTCCATTCCATTCCATGTGCTACTTCTGCTTTTCTCCAGAGCTTTTTTCCTTCCAGGCTCACAGAGGGATTACTTAGCCTCTTTCCACCTGAAAACCAGACCCCATTATTACTGTTTTTTCTGCAGCTAGTAGTCTGTTGCACAAGTATTTATTTGACAGCCAAGCTACAGCAGCTACTTGTGTGATTTCCATTTAAGCATGCTTCAGCATAATCCAAACAGATCAAATCCAGAATGAAACAAGCTGGAAGGGATGGCTTGTACTCAGTGTGTAAAAAAAATAAATCTACTTACCTATTACTTTTGATTTTTAAATTTCGTCACTAAAACTTACCTGTTTGTGTTTATTTGTCAGTCTGTCTGGTGTTGGGAGAAAATGAATCCTAAAATACTTACTCTAAGCTTCATTAGATGTCAGTGTCCATGAACTCCTTCTCCATCATCTTCCAGATACCTGGCTTACCGCAACTTCATGATTGACACCTATCGCCTCAACCCCCAGGAGTATTTAACCAGCACTGCCTGCAGAAGGAATCTGACTGGGGATGTGTGTGCAGTCATGAGGTAACAGCCAGGGATCTTTCAGCCTCTGCTTCCCCTTTAGCAGAAGAAAAAGCTGCTTTAGAAATGAAGGTGCCCCAGTCTGACAGCACAGGGGTAGGCAGTAGCCAGCCTGCTGCTGGTCAGCGGTTTCCCCACTTTTTTGGTAATCAGACTGTTTTAATACTGTTCTTTATTGGTAATACTGCTTGCTGAACCAGGCCTAAAGAGTCTGGATCTTGCCTTGTGATTATTTCAGTTAAGGCTGTCCAGTATGTGGAGATTTTTCAGAAATTCTGGTTTCACAGCTGAGTTTTGTCAGCAATCTGTACACTGCCTGCTGATGATTCCATGCACGCAGCCTTGGCCTTGATTTGCCTTTATGCTTCATTAGGTATTTTTCTGTTACCTATAACCAGAAATGTCATGTTTTGTTTTATGCAACGTGCTGAAGTGCAGTCAAGTCTGCATAAACTCATGCTCTGTGACTTTTATTGCTGTTCATGATTATTGAAGACCTACAGATGATTTGGAATAAATGTTTGATCCAGGCGTGTAAACTTCTTCCTTTGTCTCCTTCCTGCACTGGCAAGCAAGGCTTTGGTTCTGAAGGATTTCCTTTGTTCTGCTGTCCCATAGGGTGCATGCTTTTCTGGAGCAGTGGGGTCTCATTAACTACCAAGTGGACCCAGAAAGCCGCCCCATGGCCATGGGACCTCCTCCTACTCCCCACTTCAATGTCTTGGCTGACACCCCCTCAGGACTCATGCCTCTCCACATCCGTACCCCACAGGTGAGACCCAGCTCACCCCCAGGGCTCTTTGCCTTGGCTCCAGCCAGTGGGCATCTCAGTGGACTAAATTTGTGCATGATTTGCTGAAATGTTCACTTCTTTGAATCATAGATAGAATCCCAGAGTCTCAGCTGGGAAGGGACCTCAGGGCCCATCTGCTCCAACCCTTCTCATGTTATTGTTGATCTGAGATGTCTCAGCACCCATGGAGCTGAGACTTCCAACTTTCCCAAGTGGGGGAATCCACCCCTTCCCCTGGGAGACCATTCCAAGGTCTGACTGTCCTCAGGGGGACAAATTTTCCTCTGGTGTCCACTGGGAATCTCCCCAGGAGCACCTTGTGCCCATTGCCCCTTGTCCTGTCCATGGGACTCCTTGTACCCAGGGAGTCTCCAGCTGCTTTGGAGCCCCCTCTAAGTACTGGAAGCACTTTGCCCTTCTAGGTTGAGGATTTCCAGTAGTTGGGATCTTCAAAACAAATCTGCTTTTATCTTGCATGAAATCATCTGTGTAGATTCACGTTCAGCATCTTGCTCAGTCCGTGCTCTGTTGAACATCTGACTGAAAACCTTGAATAACTGACTTCCTGCCTCTCTCACCTTCCTCTTGTAATGTTTGTTCACAGATTCCAGCTGCTCAGCAGATGCTGAGTTTTCCTGAGAAAAACAAGGAGAAGCCTACTGATCTGCAGAACTTTGGACTTCGCACGGACATTTACTCAAAAAAGACTTTGGCCAAGGCAAGCATGAGACAACTTGTGTCACTCTTACATTCCTGATTTAGATTTCTGCTGCCTCAGTGTAGGGTTCTAAAATACCCCACTTCTGGTTGTGTTGGAAATTGGAAATAGAGCCACATATCTATGCCAGGCTTGTCAATACTGTCAGTCTGCAGACACTGAACTCTTGTTTTATTGTAGTGTGTTTCACTTGACTGGCTCAGAATCTATCCAATAATTCACCAAAGAATCCAAGGTCTTTTGGCAGAATCTTTAACTATCCTGTTTCCCAATTCTAGGAAGTTGATTATTACAAAAGGTGTCACAAAACCATTGCAGGGGCTGTCCTAGCACTGCTATTGCAGTGCGTTGTATTTGTATAGTTAAGGTTTTGAGATCCTTTTGTCAGTAATTCCACAACCCTTTTAACTCCTCCTGCTGCCTGATATCTCTGTGTGTGCTTGGAGGTACTGCAGAAACAGCAGTTTGGCCTCAGGTCTGGGAATCTGCAGTGTTTTGTTCAGTGAACTTGGGCTGAAATCAGGCTAATTCTGTGTAATTGGTTTCTGTAAATACAGTATTTGTTGTCCTAAGAGATCACAAGATTAACTATTAAAAAAACCCCAAGCAATAAAATCAAACCACAAGAGATCAGGATTTATTTATAAAGCCTGATTCCCTATCACATTTGGTGGAATTACATTTTTGGTTAATTGAAGGAGGTTTAAACACCAAATGTATACAGTTTTACTGGTTCTGGACTCCAGTTCTGTTCACAAGGGTCTGTCCCAGTGTACTTGAGCAGATTTGTTTGCAGAAATTTCTTTCATTTTTGTTCTGTGTGTGGCAGTTGCTTTTTTGGCTGTTCATACTAACTGATCAGCTGCTGGCTGACTCACTTGGATTAAAGTTCTCTGTGGGTTGATGATCTATTTGAAATGCATGTTGAGAACAGGGTAGATTTACTTATCCTAGATACCCTTTTCCTTTTGCTGTGGTCTTGCACAGAGGCTTTCAATCTATATAATCTTTCCTAAGCACATGATCAGCTGCTCTTGTCTTTCTGTGACATGTGATGGCTGAGGGTGTCAGTAATTATGGAACTTTTTACCAAGAGTTTTGTAACTTTTAGAAAATCTCAGGAATTAACCATGAGCATTTGGGAGCAGCTACCCTTGGAGCAAGTGACTGCTGAATATGTAGATTATCTTGCTGTGATTATTCTGTCTTTTCAGGTGGCTTCTCTCATTTATAAAGATGTTTTTTCAAAACCTGATTTACTGCTTTTAGATTTTTTTTTTTTTTTTTTTTGGAGCTACTTCATTTGTTGGAAACCAGTTGGTTTGTCTTGAAAGCCAAGATTGTGGTAGGGGCTAAATTTAATTGGACATTAGCCCTTTTTTGTTGGGAAAGGTGCCCTTTAAGCTGAGAGGATCCCAGGTGCCCTGAGTGACACCAGCTCCTCAACAGACCTCACGTGTTCCGTTGTGGCTGTTGGCTCCCTCTGTCCTTTGGTGTCAGCTGTAGTAAACTTTGTGTAAACTGCTCTGGTCTTGGCTTCATTTTACCAGCCAAAGTCAAGCCAATGCCAGAATGCCATCAGCACTCCTAAAAGTTTTTATTATTTAGGAAAATCTGCTTTCCTGTTTGCTCTGTGTGGAAGCAAAGATATCCTGGAGAAAAGGGTACCAAGTCTCTTGGCTCTGGCTTGGCATAACAGAGGAGTTGCAGGTTCTCCTAGGTGTGTTGGGAAGGTGGGATCTGTATCCCTCAGGCTCCTCAGACAGCAGGAATGTACTCACCTTCCTGCCTCAGCTGTGTAAGTAAATCCCATGTAACTGAACCTCTCTGCAGGAGAACCAGGGATGGAATAGCTGGAGCAGGAAAGCTGTGAAGGTGCATGTTGGAGTGGATTAAATAACACATCCTTCCACTTCTTCGTGCTTTCTTCTATAAAGTCCTGTGCAAAAAGACTTGTATTTCAGTTATTTTTTTCTGCTGTCTTTTGCAGAGTAAAGGTGCAAGTGCTGGAAGAGAATGGACAGAACAAGAGACACTGCTGCTACTAGAAGTAAGTTCATGAGGGCAAAACCAAAGGCTGCAAAACCAAAACATGCAGGATATTACATACTTAAAAAATCTACAGGCAGGTTAATAAAGTTTTCCACGTGGAGTTCATTGACAGCCACATGTGTCTACAGAAACTGAAATAGCAAAGCAGTTTGCAGTGGGAAGCAATCACTTGGGGCTTGACTGATGTAGCTGGAGGAAGCTGGAGACTGTGGATCTGTCTGTACAAAGCTGCCTTGCTGCTGTGGTTCTGGTTTTTGAATTGGCATAAATTGGTAAAAACTCTCCCCTCAAACTGTCTCTCTTTGTCTGACCATCATAGCTCCAGGAATGTTAGTTCTTAAAAGAAGTGGCAGTAACATCTATATACTAGAGGGGCTTCAACTCAAGGCTGAGTTCTGACTTGTATCTGCACACAGAAATAGTTTAAGAATGTCTGCACAGTTTCAGGAAGACATCTTGGGGTGCAGAGATGTCTTTTCATTGCAAGAAGTGCCTAGCAGGGTGAAATAAGGATCCTTCAGGTAATGGTGTTCCTGCCACTAAGAGAAACACTGAAATTCTGATCAACCTCACAGGTTCCTGCTGTGCCACAGCATGTTAGGGAAACAGCTCATTTTGGGGGCTTAAATTGTTAAGAAACAACTGAGGCAGTTAAAGGTAAAAATTTATTTGGTATCTTTTTAATTCTACACAACTTCTCATTCCTCCTGCCACTTAGCTGTGCTTGGTGTATTCTTCAAGCTTTTTCTGGAGGTCTAGAAACAACGTATCTGAGATGACTCAAATCACATTGTTAGTGTAAAAAGGAGGTCAGAGAATTGTTAGCACACTAGAATCCAGCCTTTGTCCCCAGATTGCTTCATTTGATGCTCTTGAGCCACATCAGCCCCCTTGGAATTCCAGTCTAGGATGAAAATCATCCCACGAGGTGCTCTGCAGAGGGATGTCCCAGGCTTTCCCACTGGCATCAGGGCAGCATTGTTTCCCACAGTGCTTCATCAGAAAAGGAATCTCAGTGGCCTGAAATAATGAATGTGCTGTCACTTCCTATAAAGAAGTTCTCATCCACCTGGCTTTCTTTTATGGGAACATCTTCTTGATGCAGAGGTTGGGTGGTTGTTATATTTCCCTTCTCTGGAGGGAAGGGAAATTTTCCTTTTATGTAATTCAGAGTCTGGTATGAGAATTCCAGTTTTGAGGTTGTTTCAGGGTTTGATTTTACTTGGAGAGCTTGAAACCAGACTGCAGGTGTGTGATTGTTCTGGCTCTTTTCTTGCTGGTTTTTTTCTTGCCTGTAATGTGTCAGTGAAGCCACTGAAAAGTTCATTTCATAAGGAAAAGCCTGGGCCATGGATCCTGACAGTGCTGAACAATACTCATCTTCTGTCTGTGCCTTCTCAGCTAGATAAAGTGCCTCTTCACCAGCAGGGGCCCTTGATTCAGTGTGTTCATCAAACAGCCAACATAATACTTTATTATTTTAATTGTAGGCTGATGTGCACAATTAGCCAATATTTTTCCTGTTGACATGTGGAAAACCATTGCTAAGATGTCTTGCTTGGCATTCTTGTGTGCAGAAACAAGACTGCTACCTCTGTGCTGGCTTCTTTGCTCACAGAATTATTATTTTAAATGCATTTTTTTTATGTGTGTAGCTTCTGGTCATACCTAGCAAGGATGGCCCAGTGAAGTAGTCCAGATGACACGTTCTGTTTTGTTTTAAAAAGCAAAACAAAAAAAACCCCTGAGTCTGGAGATTACAGTTTTATTTGTTGTGAGTTTAAATTAATGATGGTTTTGTTCTTCATTCTTCGTGGATTTAACCTCTGAATAAATCAGTGAGGAGTATATCAGTTCAGGCATAAGTAATTCAGCTCTAACAAGCCTGCTCAGTCCAATTAAATCCTCAGGGTAGCTTTGGGCAAATATACATGCAGTGAAGTTCCAAAGCATAAATCTCATCTTAAATAATTATTATCCTTCTGCCTGTTGACTGAATAAATTGGGTGAAGGAAATACTGTTTCTCTCCCAGAACCATCTTCCCCTGCCAGACCTCTTCTCTGTATCTCCACGGAGCACTATTCTTGCATAGTTAAGTGCATTTTCAGCTATTTATAGTAAGGACAACTATTGGGAGAGCTAGTTTGTCTAGCAGGAAAGTAACAAGCAGTGAAGGAGAATGAGAGGAAAAAAAAAAAAAGCCAAAACAAGCTTGCATGGCCATGAGAAACAAAGCTGATCTAGTGTGCCAGTGTGATTAAAAATGGATAGACACTGACACACAACTTCAGCCCTGAAATGGTGTCAGGGAAAGTGAAATGGAGGGTGATTGTTGAATAAATAAGTCCCCTGAGTGTCACCTGCTGGACTGAGCTCTTTCTCACTTCTTTAAACACTTTGGGCAAGATCAGAGAAAGGTCAGGAGAAGCTGGGGAGCAGCCTGTCTGTTGTATCCTGTCCTTGGTTCTTTTCCCAAACCAAATTATTCTTTTTTGAGCTTTTAAAGCCCTTCATGGTGTCTGGCTCATGGGCAGTTCCTGTGCTGTTCTTTCCATCCAGCTGGAGCGTGGTGTTCCCAGGTCTGGTTCCCAGGCTTACACCCAGTGTTCTGAGGGAAGGGTCCTTCAAAAGACCCCATTCCCTCCATCCACTATAGCTGAAGATACAGTGGGGGTTTTTTTCTCTCCTCTCCACACAGTTTAAGCAGTTTTAGAGATAGAAACTTAACACTTCAGCCAGGGGAACCTTAAGTCACTTTCAGAGCAAGGGGCCAAAAATCTTCACCCACTACAGGCAACTTGGTCTTTTTTTTTCTCAGAATCATTTTGGTTGGAAAGAACCTTTAAGATCACCCAGTCCAACCCTTCCCCCATCCCTGCCAGGGCCACCCCCACCCCATGTCCTTCATCCCCACATCCCCAGGCTCTGAAACCCCTCCAGGGATGGTGATTCAGGCACCTCCCTGGGCAGCCTGGGCCAGTGTTTAATAACCCTTTCAGTGAAGAAGTTTCTTGTAATACCCATCCTAAACTTTCCTGGCACAACCTCCTGACCACTTCTCTTGTCCTCTTGCTTGTTACTAGGGAGAAGAGTTTACTGATTTCTTTTTTCAGTGCCTGTTGTATCTCTGACACTTGGGTTTACATCACCTGTCCTCTTAGTCCACTTCCACATCTTTCAAAATGGGAAAGTCTTTTCAGACTGCTTGCTTTTTTTTTCCCCAGCAACATCCATGATATGCCAAAGAGTCCTGGCCAGGTAGATTTTGTTGTCTTTGAAGAATTCTCAGAACTTATATTTTGAGTTGCAAAAACACTAAAAACACTTTTCCCCCAGGACTGCTGGGAAGAAATCAGCATGCTCAGGAATACCTGGATTTATTTTAAAAAAAAGTTTTAGTATTGATGACAAAGACTGGTTTAAGTGTAGTCCTTCAGGCCAGTATCTTCTGAATGCCCAGCCATCATATTTATCTGTCTATCTTTATATATATATAAAATAACTTGTTCTGTGGCCATGCCACTTCCCAGATCAGGAAGCTCAGCACATGAGTCTGCTGGCCCAGTTTCTGTCTCCTGCTTGTCCCTACAAACCCTGTAGGAACATCCAGCATCTGAACTTAGTGTACTGGTGAGTACTCCTTGGGGTGGATGGATCCTCCTCATGGCAGCCACAGTCCAGCTCTGAATTCTGCTCTGAAAGGTTGGAAAGTCAAGTCAGACTTGGTGGGTTACCCCAAAGGTTGACTCCTGGTATTTCTCAGTCTTGTGGGAAAGGTTTCAAGTACTGAAAAGCCATTAAATACATTTCTTCTTAAAATTCAGGCTTAAGTGGGCATTCTGCTTCTGCAGGGAAGCTCAGTTGTTACAGGCAGCTAGGGAGGAGGAGGAGGAGAATTTCTGTGTCTCCTGAATTATTTTACACCTGCAGACCTTGAGATCCAAGGCAGCTCAGAAGGGACCTTAGGGCTCCTCCAAACAGTCTGATATTACCCCCTTCAAACTCTATCCTTCCCCTCCCCACAGTCATCACTAAACCCCCTTCTTGCTTGCTGTGAAGCAGGGCAGACAGCAGTGATTTTCTGTTGTGGTAGGGAAGTGTAGTGGATGGAAAACAGCAGCTTGGATTCTTGGCCAAATCTGCCAGAAATGAAAACAGGGTCTGCAGCTCACTCAGATGATGAGGAAGGTGTTAACCACCCCCTTGCTCAGGCCTCCAGTATTACTCTTTTCAGAAGGCTTCTGTTGTGCCTTTGAATTGTCCATCCCATTCTCATTTTTCAATGTAACATATCTGGCCAAGAAGTCAAGCTGCTGGCTCTTTTTCTGGGTGACTGGGCCATTAATCATCTCAGTAATGTGGAAGTTAATTCAGGCTACTCCAGCTCTTATTGTGTGCTGTCCAAATGCTGCAGGAGCTAAAAGAGTTTTCAGGGGAAAAAAGCTTGATAAGGGATAATGTTCTTTTAGGCTGCTACTTTGGGGTTTTACAGCAGTAGTTTGTTAGTTTTCCAAAAAAACAATGGAGGGTCTGTTGGTCTTGATGATCTTAAAGGTCTTTTCCAGCATAAATAGTTCTGTAGTTCTACTCCCTGGCCTCAGTAGCTCATGGTCATTAAATTATTTTGTTGAGACTTCTCTTAAGTAAGTGTAGAAGCAACTGGAAGTCTGAAGTACAAAATAGTTGATTGAATATGGAAGTTCTTACTTTGCCAGATGGCTTATTTACATAATCATGATTCGTTAACCTGAATGCTTAACAAATATCAGACAAGTTAACAGTTGCTGGAGAGCTGAACCCTTCTGGCTTCATGCCATAGAATGTGTTTTCCTCTTTTGCCCTGAAATATATTGGTTTGGTTCTCTTCCATTTAACATCTGTTGGAGCTAAAAACTGGACTTGACCATCACAGGTAATGTGTCTGTGTGAAATAAATCCTGCTTCTGCCCCAAAGAGCTTGGGGTGCTAAGACCTAAGTGAGAGAACTCAGAGTTCCCTCAAAGGGAGGAGTAATGGGAATTAGAAGAATTGGTAGGATGAGCAAACTTCTTTCTCTGTAAAGTTTTTCATGTGAAAGCATAATGGGGGAACACTGTGCAAATATTGTAAGCAAATCCCAAGTGTTCTGGCAGTTTTTTTAAAGTAGCTCCATAAAACTCATGTGCTGATCCCTGTGGTTGAAGTTTAACTGATGTCCCACTGAGACCTTCATATTTGTTATACAGAATAATTTTGCCACCAGAAAAAATGCTATTTTAAACAGCTGTCTGATCCCAATTTATTATTCTATCACCAAAAATCTTCTTGCATAATTTACTTATTTTCCCCCCCTCCCAGAGCAGTCAATGTATCTAGAAGGATTTTGATCTTTTGCAGGCTCTGGAGATGTACAAAGATGATTGGAACAAAGTCTCTGAGCACGTTGGGAGCCGTACCCAGGACGAGTGCATTCTGCATTTTCTGAGGCTCCCGATTGAAGATCCCTACTTGGAGAACTCAGATGCATCCCTGGGCCCCCTGGCTTACCAGCCTGTGCCCTTCAGCCAGTCTGGCAACCCTGTCATGAGCACCGTTGCTTTTCTGGCATCAGTGGTGGATCCCAGGGTGGCATCAGCTGCAGCAAAGGCTGCCTTGGGTAAGGATCTGCCTTGGGTAAGGGTCTGCCTTGGGTAGGGGTCTGCCTTGGGTAGGGGTCTGCCTTGGGTAGGGGTCTGCCTTGGGTTAGGGGTTTGCCTTGGTTAGGGGTTTGCCTTGGTTAGGGGTTTGCCTTGGTTAGGGGTTTGCTTTGGTTAGGGGTTTGCCTTGGGTCTTCCTTGGGTAGGGGTCTGCCTTGGGTTGGGGTCTTCCTTGGGTAGGGGTCTTCCTTGGGTAGGGGTCTGCCTTGGGTTGGGGTCTGCCTTGGGTAGGGGTTTGTCTTGGTTAGGGGTTTGCCTTGGGTTGGGGTTTGCCTTGGGTCTGCCTTGGTTAGGGGTTTGCCTTGGTTAGGGGTCTGCCTTGGGTTGGGGTCTGCCTTGGTTAGGGGTTTGCCTTGGTTAGGGGTTTGTCTTGGTTAGGGGTTTGCCTTGGGTTGGGGTTTGTCTTGGTTAGGGGTTTGCCTTGGGTAGGGGTCTGCCGTGGGTAGGGGTCTGCCGTGGGTAGGGGTCTGCCGTGGGTAGGGGTTTGCCGTGGGTAGGGGTCTGCCGTGGGTAGGGGTCTGCCGTGGGTAGGGGTCTGCCGTGGGTAGGGGTCTGCCGTGGGTAGGGGTCTGCCTTGGGTTGGGGTCTGCCTTGGGTAGGGGTCTGCCCCAGCATTTTTTTCTCAGCTTGTTTCTACACCAATGCTCTGTTAATCTGCTCCCAAATCCACTTCCCTGGAGCATCTGCAGGGTGGGTAAGAAGCTGTGGAAACAAATTCAGGGGGTACCTCTTTTGGTACTGAAACTGCCAATTTACAGGCAAGTTGGAAAAGCCCTAAAGGCCCAGGAATCTCCCAAGATGGCATGGCACACTGGGAAGTTGGGTGCCACACTTCTCTGTGTCCTCTGAGAAACTCAATGGAAGAGATGCTTCTTTTTTTTCCTTATCCAAGTAACAAGCAATAGAACAAGAGGAAGGGGAGGTTTAGGTTGGAGCTGGGGAGCAATTTCTCCCTGGAAAAGGTTGTGAGGTCCTGGCCCAGGCTGCCCAGGGCAGGGCTGGAGTCCCCATCATCCCTGGAGGGGTTTCAGAGCCCTAGGGATGTGGGGATGAGGGACATGGGGTGGGGGTGGCCTGGGCAGGGATGGGGAAGGGTTGGACTCAAGGGTCTCAAAGGTCTTTTCCAACCAAAACAATTCAATGATTTTCTGGTTTTTCCATGTAGAAGACAATTTACATAACTGGGAAGAGGCACTTCCCTGCTCCATGTGAGAATTAGCTGCCTAATGAGAAAAGAAGAGACTTAACCTATCTGACAGTTTGTTTTGTCATCAGCTTTAGCTACACAGTGATGAGAGGAAATGACAACTTTTTATTTGCCATAAATCCCTCACACTGTAACATTTTCTGTGTGACTGTTAACAGAGGAGTTCTCTCGAGTCAGAGAAGAGGTCCCACTGGAGCTCGTTGAAGCTCATGTGAAGAAAGTACAAGAAGCAGCAAGAGCCTCTGGGAAGGTGGATCCAACATATGGACTGGAGAGCAGCTGCATTGCTGGAACAGGTCCAGATGAGCCCGAGAAAATCGGTAGGTTATCCATAAAAATGCAGGAGTTTCTTCAGAGGAGGTTTCTGGGGCATTTTCTTTTGAGTTCACAATGAGCTGTAAGTTCACCTTCAATATCAGGTGGGAATCACAGGTAAGGAGAGTGTGACAGGTGATTCTACTTGGGCTTGCTGCAGGGTTATTAACTCAACACTGAATTAATGAGCTTCAGACAAGCTTTAGGCTTAGAAATTTTTCTCTGACTAAATGGAAATGTTGCTGCTTGGGATGTGTTGAGCTGAATGGGCAAAAATACCAGTGCAGAACATTTCATGCCAATTCCATGGGTATTATAGTAATTAGAGGACACTGCATTTTAGTTAAAATAAAGTAAACCAGGTTTTATTGTCTCTCTGTGCTGCAGCTGAATCTGTAGTGTTATACCACATGTTTGGTTACCAGTTGTATCCTCAGTCTTGTACTGTGAGGATGTTGCTAACGTGGTGGTGGCAGAAGAGGAACCTTGTATTAAAGGTCGGGCTGAGGCTTGGTAGTGCCACAGTTCCCAGCTCTGGTTGTTGCACTGCCACGCTGCCAAGCTCTGGCTTTAGGGGCTGGTGTCAGTTGAGCTCTTTTCTGTAGATTCAGCAGATACTCTGGCATTAGGGCTGTTATCTGAAGCTCTGAGAGGTGCAGATTGTTCATTCATCACTCTGGAGAGTGAAAGCATTTCTTGTGGACTCCCTACCAAACAAACCACTTTGTTGTAACCCTTTCTGGTTCACTGTTCTGGCTCTCCTTCAGCAGCAAAATGGGTAGACACATAGTTTGTGATGTACCTACTGATTTTCTCAAAGACTTTTACCTCTTGAGTTTGGTTCAGATCTGCCAGCTTGTCTGTAGAGCTTTATTTTTATCTCCAGCATCGTTGCCTGCTCTTTGGTTCAGCTCATCACAAATAATTTTAGTGCATGTAGTGACTGGATATTTAAAGGCATGTTTGGCTCTGGGTAACACAGAACAGAGAGTAATCTCGAGTGACTGGAGGGCTTGATTTGGGCTGAGTGTGTGCATCTCATGGGTGACCTCCTGTCACCCCATCCAGAGACATGAGCAAGGTGTCAGTGGTGGGATCATAAGGGACCTGTGGGTTCTCCTTAGCTGTTCAGTTGCCAGCTGCTACTCTTACAAGTGAAGATGCAATTTATGGTACTTAATGCCCATTGTAAGCCTTGGCTTTTAAGTAAGATTTTAAAGTACTACTTAACTGAGGAAGGTTTTTTTTTTTACATAGAAAAGAAGTGAACAGATGACTCAATCCTCTTGTCACATTTTTCAGTTCTGTGCTCAGCGGGATGAACTTGATGTGAGGCAGCTCAAGGCTTTGGGAACTGGGGGGGTGTCTGCTGAAAGGGGAACACCAGTCTCTGGAATCTCTGCTTCTCCTGTGCTGCAGGGCCCCGTTGTGCACAAGTGACAGCTGGCACCAAAGC
This sequence comes from Calypte anna, assembly GCF_003957555.1. Classification (NCBI taxonomy): domain Eukaryota; kingdom Metazoa; phylum Chordata; class Aves; order Apodiformes; family Trochilidae; genus Calypte; species Calypte anna. The sequence goes on from NC_044245.1 coordinate 959,599, forward strand.
TCTGTTGAAAGGGCAAGGCTTTGGGGTTTATTTGCAGGTCTGCTCCAAAATCGAGATGTTTTTCCATCTGGGGCTGAGTTTAATTTGGTAGTTATTTGAGAAGGAGTTCAGATTAAGTTAAAGTTTTCTTACTCAGGCTTTGTTCCCCTTTTCCACAGTGCTCCAAGTGCAGGCTGTAGTGTGCTGTGTACTTCTTAAGGACCTTGGTGTAACATGTGCTGGTTTGGGTCTTAATTCTTCATCCTGCAGCAGGACCCTGGAACCTGACCACTGCTGCATCACTGGGGTATCTCTAGTCCATCACTTAACCCTTTCTCTGGGGCAGTTTGCACCCGAGATGCAAACAGAGATGTTTGTTTTAAGTGCTTGGCATATAATGTGGGGAGCTGGAGAGCAGATGACCATAACATGATTATTTCTGAATGAGCTGTGTGGTGAGTTCTGTCACTAACACTGTCCTGGTGCAGTTAATGCGATTTGTAGTGGGCTGTGACTAATGGAATAAATTAGGACAAGAGCAGATGGTTCTCCCTGGGGGAGCTGCCCAGCAAGAGTGAACTGGGTCACTCAGCAATCTGTGGTGCCTTCCACCTCCAAAACAGCTTTGCACTGGAGGGCACGGGGGAATCCATGGCTTGCACTTGCACAGGTTTGATTAATAGGTGCAAGTAGAGTGTTGTGGTGTGCAACTGCTGCAAGGGAGCTGTGTTTGCATGGCTAGACCCAAAGTTTTATAGTTAAATGTCACTGTAGAGAACTAAAAATATCTCCTTAAGGTTCTGTGCTAGAATTAAAGTTCCTCAGTTGTTATATTTTAAGCATCAAATTATATCATAGCTCCATAGTAATTACAAAAAACTTAACATTGGTGAACTGTCTGCAAATGGGAAAATATAACCTGAGTAGATTGCAGGAGTTTAAGTCAATTTCCAAGAATATCCTCTTTTAAGTCTTCAGTTTTTCTGAAAGCTGATGATGGTTCCTATTGAACTGATCTCCTAGGGCTTCAGCAGAGCTGAGAGGAGGCTGCAGTGGTTCAGATGCTGTGGTTGACACGGCAGAAACTGCCTCTTGCTTTTCCAGCTGGTGTGTTACAGAGCACCAGAAGCAGGTGGAGGGGCTCTGCATCCCTTGTACTGCAAACTGCTTGAGAGGAAAGGAGGGACCCAGGCTCTTCAGGCTGGTGATTGAGCTCCAGAGAAGGGAAATATTCCCTGGGCCTCAGCTACTCAGTAGTTTCAGTTCAGTCTTCACCGAGTACATGGATTTTCTTGATGGCTTTGCAAGAGTGAGTTACTGCACTGAGTGCTTGTGTCTGTGCTGAAGGAGGCAGGAGGAGGGCTCTGGGGGCCTGTGATGGAGACAGACACTTGGGTGGTTTAGGTCTTACTGTAAGAAATGTGGCACTGGAAGTATTTCTGCTGACACAAATATAGGGGTGCTTCAAGCCATAGCTCATCTGTGCTGAGGGGATGGTGGGCTGATGGACTGGCTCTGCTACAACCCCAAACCACCTCAATAGATGATGAAGTTCAAAGTCATGTGGATGATTTTGTATCATTCTCAAACACACACACTAGAAAACTACCCACAAGTGTATGGACACAGAGGAAGTTATTTTACTTTACACAGACAGTGGTTAAGGGAGGGGATTCCCCCCCTGTGCTCTGCTGAGCCCCCCCTGCAGTGCTGTGCCCAGGTCTGGAGTCCCCAACCCCAGAAGGACACAGAGCTCCTGGAAGGTGTCCAGAGCAGAGCCACTCAAATGCTCAGAGGGCTGAGCACCTCCCTGGGAAGCCAGGCTGAGGGATTGGGGTTGTTCAGCCTGGAGAAGAGGAGGCTCCCAGGGGAGCTCAGAGCAACCTTCCAATATCTGAAGGGGCTCCAAGAAAGCTGGGGGAGGGCTTTGGACACGGGGGGGTAGGGAGAGGAGAAGGGAAATGGGTTAAAACTTGGAGAGAAAGGGGAGATTGAGGTTGGAGATGGGGAAGGAATTCTTGGATTTGAGGGTGCTGAGTCCCTGGGTGCCCAGGTTGCCCAAGGAAGCTGTGGCTGCCCCATCCCTGGCAGTGTTGAAGGTTGGATGGGGCTTGGAGCCCCCTGGGCTGGGGGAGGGGTCCCTGACCATGGCAGGGGGTTGGGACTGGATGAGCTTTCAGGTCCCTTCCAACCCAAACCTCTCTGGAATTCTATGATACTTTATTTTTGGCAGGAAGATTTCTCCTGTGGTCTCCAGGGTGTGCTTGAACTCTGAAAAATGATGCAGGTGTTGCTAAAATGAGCAGACTTGGAGCACTTCATTCCCTCTGCATGTATCCAGGTGCCTGTGAGCTGGTGCTGCAGGTTTGGGCCCCTCAGTCCTCTCATGATGGACTCGTGCACAGCACCCACCCGTGACCTCCCAGCCCCTCTCCATGGAAGCCCCACTTGGTTGGCCAGCTCTGTGGCTACCAGCAGGAAGAGAGAAAGCCCCAGTGGCTGTGGAGTCCTGGCTTATTGTGGAAAATGTCAGTTTTGGTTTAGGTAACAAGCTAATTATCACATTCAGAGCCAGGATTGTTCTGCAGCAGCAGTGTGTTTCCTCTCAATTAAATATTAATCCTGAAGCCTGACTTTGGGTGGGTCGTGTGTGTTGCCTGAGTGAAAACAAAGGAGATGAGGATGTCTTGAGGGCATCTTGAAAGTATTTGCTGAGCTGAAGCTTGTGCTGGGGACTCAGTGCATTTGTATGTGGAGTTTTGCTTATTGTTCTTGTGCCAGTGGAGGTCACAGATCTGCTTATGCTGCAAGTGTCCTGTTTGCTGGAAATGCAGTAAATTCTTACTGTGGAAGTATTTTATCCTTGTACTTGTTGACCTAAAGTCAATTTAACTTCTGTGTGAAGTCCCTGGGCTTCATCAGAGATCAGTTGGAAGCTCTTCATGTACTACAAACCAGAGCTCTCTGTTCCTGGAGGTTGAACCAGAACAAGCTGCCATAGAGTCAGAAGAGAAGAAATTTGCTGCTTCAGACTTGAAGAGGGGCACGGAAGGATGGTGTTGCTTGCTCAGCAAGTAGTTTCTCCCTCTTGAAAGATGTTTTGTGGTGTCTCACAACCATCTGCCTCTTGCTGATTTAAGAAACAGCATTAATTTGATTTCCCACAGCCTGTGAGGTATAATACCAAGCCTGCTGAAGAGGTTTTAAGAGCATCATTGGTGCAGTGCAAAAGGGATTACAGGGTCTTTGTCATTACAGGGAAGTCTTTCCCTTTTGTAACAGGGTCATGGATCTGCAACCAATCAATTCCTGGTTGCATTCTCTATTATGTATTTCATTAACCTCATTAGGTCATAGAGGAGAATCAGTATGGGTGGGTTTGTAGCCAGCTGAAGGGCAGGAGTTGTTTCTCTCATCATCACACTAGAAGCTCAGAAGGGTTTTGTTTTTTTTTTTCTTGATCCTTTCATATTTCAATTAGAGATTAATTTTTACAGGACTCTTTAATTGGTTTGAGGTCCTTAGAGTAGCTTATAATTTAGAAGCACAAGCCTGCTTCAGCCCAGGTAAACTTATTTCATTCCAAACTACTAAATGGGTGCTGCTCTCTTTCTCCTGGTGCACGTGGGGTGGCAGCAGGATCCCCTCCACCTCCCCAAGCACAGAGCAGCTTCTGCCACTGGGAGCTGCAGAGGTGTCACTGCAGATAAGGGCTTTGTCCCTAACACAAAAAAACAGTTTTCAAAACCCATTGACCCCAACCTGCCTCAAGTTGTCACCTTGGCTTTAAAATAATATTTATTATTACAGCCAGGCCTAGAAAACCTGAGTGAAATCAGAGTGTTTGTGAGAATCTTACTGGCACACCTATGTACTTTCTGACTTTCTTGGTAGCCAGATGTGTCCAGCTGGAACAGCAAAGAACACTTGGGTTGGAAAGTGGCAGTGTATTATGGCACCAGGAAGAGTCCAAGGGCAGTTTCCTTACTGTGAGGTGTTCTATGCCCTTTATTCTTTGAGAAAATTTTCTCTGAAGGGTGGGCAGGAAGGAGTTTGTCTTCCTGGGGTCTCCTGTTTGCCTTGGGACTTCTTTGCTGCAGCAGTTGCTGAACTCTTACCCTGGGCTGCAGATTCATCCTGAGAAGCTGTGGCTGCCCCATCCCTGGCAGTGTTGAAGGTTGGATGGGGCTTGGAGCCCCCTGGGCTGGGGGAGGGGTCCCTGACCATGGCAGGGGGGGACTGGATCAGCTTTAAGGTCCCTTCCAACCCAAACATTTCAATGATCCTATTAAATAAAAAAATTAATATTTACTAAAAGTTGCCCCAGTATTGCAGAGAATTAATACCAAACATCAGGATCTGTGCTCATGCTTGCCAGGTAGAACATGGCAAACCTGCACAAAGCCATCCTGTGCTGGTGTCTCCAGCTCAGGTCTTGCTGGACACAGATATTCTGCTAAGCTTTACCTTCCCATGGGGAAACCTTGAAATGCATTGTCATCTGAGAACAAAAGGGAGCTCAGAGTGGAAAGGCAGTTCAATCTTAGCTAAAAGACATGAGAACAAACTGACTTTTGAGGTAAAGAAGGAAAGTTTGTCCCTTACAGGACTTGATTTCATGGTGTTCTTGGAGGCAGCTCACATGGTTATTGCTTTACAGTTTTCCTGCCAGTGTGGTTCAGGATCTAGCAAGGAGCATTGTCACCTGTGAAGTTTGTCTTCCTGAGCAGATCATGTGCAGTTGTGTGGAAAGAACCTTCTGGAGAATTTTTTCCCCTTCCTTGGAGCATAAACATGAAGCTGCAGTTTCCTGGGGGAGCTCCTTTGGATGAGGAAAGCTTCCAGAGGTGAGGTGGTAGCCTGGTGGGCAAGGTGCTCAGTGCTCCTATGGGTGCTGAGCCCTGAGTCTGTGCTCAGCCTGATTCTAGCCTGGAGAATTTGAGTTCCAGGTCCTCATCTTTCAGAAGAGTGAACAGATTATCAAGCTGTTAGCTTTTAAGAGACAGAAACCTCCTTGTTTTCACTCTAAAATCATCCACACACCAGAGCTTTTCTGCCCTGCTTCACTCTGACTGGGAGTTTTGTTGGAAGCAGATCTTCAGGATTGCTCCACTTCTCCCTCTGGGTAAGTTTTGGGCTGTTTAGGACAAATAACTTTTTTTCTTTCAATTACTCTGTATTCTAGGAATCTTGGAAGGTCTAAGGATTTGGCTTATGTCACCCCAGAGTGGAAATGTTTGTATTCCTGTGTGGTGTTTGCCTGCTTGCAGCTCATGAGCTTTCATTCTACCAACCCAACCACACTTGGAGTGTTGGGCACTTTATCTTTCTCTTTCTTTCTTTGTTACCAAAGGAGAAAATAAAGCTTGTTTTGCTAAGCTCTCCCTTTCATTTCTGAGGAGGGATGACACTTTTCAGCCCAATTTGGAGCTCTGCTTTTAGGCTGGAAATAGCTGTCTGACAAAATCTAATCTCCATTTGCCCAGTGACATTATTAGGTCACTAAATCCTAACACTGAGATAAAACTTCTGAGGAGGTCTGTCCCCATCCTCCATAAATTAAATTACGCTGGCAGATACTTCAGATAAGAAGGTTTATCATCTTGAAACAAGCCAAGAGGAAAACCATTATCCTTCAGTGAGACATCTGAGTATGTTTTTCTTACGTATGGAAGGGACTTCTAAAAAAAACTTCCCTACAGAATTGTTGCTATGAGAAGCAAAAGACTTTGAACACCTCTTGGGGTTTTTTCAGTGTAGCAGAAGGGAATTGCCAGTAAAATGAGGATTACTGAAAATGAGCACCCAGTACCAGCTAAGGATTTCAGAAGCTTAGGGATGGATCAGGGCTTTGTACCAGCAGTTTCAGGTTGGGGTGGCAGCATCTCTTGAAGTCCATGGTCTCAGCAAGCTCCTTCTTTAAAGGTGTGCATGAAATTGTGCTGAGGTTTCTGGGTCTGGAGATCTGAGGTCCTGGACAAGGAGTAGGAGGTTGAGGTGATGTTGTCCCTTCTTTCAGAAGAGCTGGGTGCTGCAAATAGAGCAGGATTTTGTGACCTTCTAAATAATCCACATGCTAAACATCAGCAAGAAGTGTTGAGATACCATCATGGTTCTCCATCAATAGGTTTGTTGTTATTCTCTTCCCTCAGAGTCCTGCTAGCCTTAGAAGGAACATTTTAAGTAAGTGTTCTGTAAAGGAGTGGCTTAATGAACCAGGTTATAGCCCCAAGAAATGGATACTAAGCACCAGAAGATGGAAATTGCTGTTAAAACACACACGTGTCCTGTGGTGTGTGCATCCAGCATGTGGTCACGCAGAATTATAGAGTAATTTGGGTTGGAAGGGACCTCCCAAGGTCCCCCAGTCCCAGCCCTGCAGTCTCAGGGACACCCTCACCCAGCTCAGGGTGCTCAGAGCCTCCTCAAGCCTCACCTTGAACATCTCCAGGGATGAGGCCTCAACCCCCTCCCTGGGCAGCCTGGGCCATGGATCCACTGCCCTCCTGGGAAAGGACTTGTTCCTACCATCCAATCTAAATCTTCTCTAATTCTCTGTTCCTCATCCCATCACTCCAGGCCCTTGCACACAGACCCTCTCAGCCTTCCTGTAGCCCCTTCAGATACTGGGAGGTCGCTATAAGGTTTCCCTGTACCTTTCTCTTCTCCAAGCTGCACAACCCCAGCTCCCTCAGCCTGTTTCCATAGGAGAGGTGTTCCAGACCCCTGAGCATTCCTGTTGCCCTCCTCTGGACACTCTCCATCAGCTCCATGTCCTTCCTGTACTGAAAGCTCCAGAGCTGGATGCAGCACACCAGGTGAGGTCTCTCAGAATCCCCCCTCTCCATCTGCTGGCCATGGTTCTTCTGGTGCAGCTCAGGATGGGATTTGCACCCACTGTTGGCTCATGTCCAGCACCCTCCAGGTCCTTTTCTTCAGGGCTGCTTTCTAAAACCTCATCCCCCATCCTGTCCTGATGGTGTGGATTGTTCCAACCCAGGTGCAGGACCCTGCACTTGCTCATGTTGAACCTCACGAGGTTCACCTGGTGCCACCTCTCCAGTTTGTCCAGGTCCCTCTGGGTGACATCCCATCTCTCTGCCTTAGGAACTGCACCACCCAGCTTGGTGCCAGCTGCAGACTTGCTGCTGGTGCTCTTGTGTCCTGCTTTGGGCAGGATAAAGGTAATTTTCTGTCTTGTACTTTTGCTTTCAGCTAAGTCTCTTTTAAGCAGGGGCTCAGGTTCAGTTGTCAAACCTGATCCCATGGGTTCCCTGTTGGGTTTGTAGAGCAGTGGGACTGTTACCTGGGCTTCTGCTGAAAGTCAGATGGGATGGGGCCAGCTCAGCTGCTGCTCAAGAAGCAATCTGTAACACAAGGGCTCTGTTTTGGCAGAGCTCTTCCTGTAAAAGCTGTTGGAATGCCAAGCAGACTAAATGGGAGGTACCAGCTGGAAGAGCTCAGTCTGGTCAGCCAGAAAAACAAACAAAATGAGCAATAAGAGGAAATCTGTTGTTGTGTGTTGAAACTCAGGGGTTTTCACACCTGGAAGGGCACTCTGGAGAGGCCTGTGGTCAAGGTCAGGTTTTTTGTTGGTTTTTGGGTTCCAGCTGTGGAACTGCTCAGCTGTACTCATCAGTTCTGACCTCTGAGCAGAGGAAAACTTCTTTGGTTGGACACTGGTTGGAGGTCTCTGATGATCAATTCCCAACTAAAGGCTGTGGAGGTGCAAGTGACCTCCTGCTGCTCTCCATGGAGGTCTCTCCTCAGCATGTGCTTGGCTTGCTGCTCCTTTTCCATAAGGAATTGCTTCATGACTCCAGTACAGAAGCCTTGGCTTGGAGTCAGGAGTTGAGTTGTGTCCTGTCCTTCCTCTGAAGATTCAGGGCATGGTGTGAGACTCCACCTCCTGGAGAACTCCAGGGAATTGTTACTGCCCAAAGAACCCCACTGGTGGTTTTATGGAGAGCCCTGCCCAACCTGCAGCATCTCTCAGCAGGACCTGGAGCCAGAGGGGAGAAGAAAGAGCTCACCCAGTGCCATCATCTTCATCACTGTTGGCACTGAAGGTGCAGCTCCAGCTCTGGTTTTTCAGAGCACTTTGGGAAGTTTGGTTTTTAAAAAGCTGGGGGTTAAAAAGCCAGCTGAGCAGGCTGGGCTGTGACCTGAGTCAGGAGGGCACTTCACTCAGCCTCAGCTCTGTTCCTTCCTTGCTTGGTTGGTTGGTGGTTTGGATGCAAAAGAAACTCAGAGCTTTCAGCTGGTAAATTGTTATTTCCTTGCTTTATATCAACCCAACAACCAACTCCTGTGCTCAGATGTGATTCCTTCTTGTTTAACACCTCATAGGCAGCTGCAGGGCTCTTGAGGAGCTGCAGGACAGCTCTGTTCTCAGTGAGAAGGTGAAGAAGGGGTTCAGGTTTAACTTGGGCCATTTCATTGATCCATTCTTGAGTACAAACCCACAAGTATTGGTATTATTAGGGGAACATGGTTTAGAATCATGGAATGGTTTGGGTTGGAAGGGACCTTAGAGCTCATCCAGTCCCAACCCCCTGCATGGTCAGGGACCCCTCCCCAGCCCAGGGTGCTCCAAGCCCCATCCAACCTGCATCACTGCCAGGGATGGGGCAGTGGTGGACTGGACTTCTCAATGCTAAATTAATGGTTGGACTTGATGATCTTAAAGGTCTTTGAACCAATATGATTTTGGGATTACAGCCAAGGAGGAAGAGGCTGAATGATGGGAGGTCTGAGTTGAGAGCACTGTCCAAGAACATCTACCATAGCATTACACCTGTTGGCCACTTTATTTAAGTTTCATGTTCAGTTCAGATTGAAACATGGGTTTGAATGTATTTCTGAGGGCTTGGGTGCAATTTTAGAGTGGTTTTGGGACAAATGTGTTTGGAGGAAGAGCACAAGGAACCAGGGAGGACTGGAGAACCAGGCAGTTCTGGAGGAGCAGGAGGTACACAGGGTGGAAAATGAGATTTCCCATCAAACCATTTCACCATCAGACTGCTCACTGCCTTGAACTGGTGGGTGTTGAGCCAGAATTAAGAAGAGATCCTTGGTTTTTTAAGAACAGTGTCAGTGCTTTAACAAAATTTTGGCTGCTTAATGTTACTCTGGTGTTGAATCATTGTTTTTAAGTTGGCTTTGGAGAATTCTGATATTTACACCACCTGCAAGATGGGATTTATATCTTGAGGGGACCTGCAGTGCATGACAGTGCCTCTGGATAGACCTTTCATCCAAAGCAGCTCAGGGGATCTTGAGCTAAGGAGGAATTACAAGTTCAGCAGCATCATAATTGAGGTTAAGCAGGGAACAGAGAACCATCTACAGCATCAAATTGCCTGTATTGGGAAAAACACTTTATATACTGCAGCTTCCCAATGGGGATTGCTGTATGGCTTGAATACTGCAGAGCTGTGCTTGAGCTGCCCTCACATAGCTAAAACTGATGTCTGCTGGGTTCTTTCTGTGTGTGCAGACTGGATGGGGCAGAGCACAGGTAATGTTTTGCTTGTTGGGCTGAAAAGGAAGAGTTAAAATTGCAAGCAAACTTTATTTTAAAACTAAAATTACCTTTTAGTCATCAGGAATTAAGTGGTGTGGCATTCTTTAAACCACTGTCAGTGGAGAAAAGAAAATTTTAGTTAGCCTTGACACAAATGTTGAGTATGGTGAAGTGACCCTCTGGCAGTTCCAAACACTTTATTTATTTGTTTCCTCAGATGGAGCTGAAGAAGAAAAAATGGAAACTGAGACAGAAGGGCAACAGTCTGAGAAGGTAAGCTTGCCTCAATACACTGGTTTTTAAAAGATAGTCCTGACACTGTGGCACATTCTAATATGTTCTGACATTCTAAAACAGTGTGTGAACAAAGTAGGTGTTAGGGTCAGTGTGTGTGTCCATGGGAGCAGCCTCTAGCTGAGCTGGTTGATAACACTCTGCAAGGAGGCTGGGCTAGCTCTTGGTTCTAGGTGTTATTTTGTACTTTTAGGTCTGATGCATCCTGCCCCATAAGGATCAGATGTTTAGAAATTCATCCCTTCAGCCTGTTGCTAGTGCCTACAGGAATGCAGCACTCTGGGTGCTTTTTTTATGAGCCCGTGTCCCCAAACCCAGTGCTCAGAGAGTCTGCAGGAATGGCACTGGCTGGGGTTGTTTCAGATCTGAACTTGAATTAAACTGAACCCCTGGGATGAGAACATCCCTGCTGAATAAATGGCAGAGAGTGAGAGTGCAGCACCAGGTGGCATTTCTGTGTTGCCTCCTTTGTCAAATGAAGGAGTGATAATTAACCTGCTGGCTGCTCTGTGGGGCTTGGTGCTGCCTCTCCCAGGAACTCAGTGACTCTGTTTTCAGGTTGTTCTCTTGCTGCCTTTCTGGTAAATATTCAGGTACATAGATAGGTGTAAGTGTAGAAGACTTGAAAAGTCAGAGCTTGAAAAGATAAGATTCTGTAGAGCAGAATAAATGAGAAACATACAGATCAGAGTGTGGAGAGTTTTCAGAGGGCAGGTGATGCTTCCAGTCACAGAATTGTCACAGTTGGAAAAGATCTCTAAGATCACCCTGTCCAACCATCAGCAGCCCCCATCCCCAATGAAAAAGTAAAATATATTTATTAAGATCTGTATCTCCATGCCCACTGGAGCACGTCCTGCAGTGCCTCATCTACAGTTTTTAAATACTTCTAGGGATGGTGACTCCACCAACTCCCTGACCAGACCATTCCCACACTCACCTGCTCTCTCAGTAAAGAAATCCCTCCCAATATTCAGTCTGAACCTCCCCTGGTGCAGCTTCAGACCATTCCCCCATGTCCTGTCATTGTCCACAGCCTCCTGTCCCAACACCCACCTCCCCACAGCCTCCTGTCAGGGAGCTGGAGAGAGAATGAGGTCTCCAAGCCATAAGCAGAAAGCTGCTGCTGAGTTCATAGAATTAAAAACTCACAGCTGGAAAAGATGTTTAAGAACACTGAGTCTAACCCAGCACTGCCAAGGCCACCCATGTCCCTCAGTACCACATCTCCAGGGCTTTGAAAATCCCAGGGCCTGACAACCCTTTCCAGGAAGATTTTTTTCCTAATATCCAATGTAATTTCATTGATACTAAAGCATGTAGATTTTAACTAGAAATATTTTTATTTTACTTCCACCTTGCAAATGTTGCTCTCTTCCACCCATTCCTGGTCAGGAAACACCTTCCTGGCACGTGCAGCTCAGCTGTAGCATTTATTGCCACAAGATGCTGTTGTGACCATGAATTCTGCAGAATTTGGAGCTGTGTGGGTAGGTGAATACTGTATAAAGGACCCTGGCAAGGGTATGAAACTTAGGCACAAAGTACTTGAATAAAGAGGGGCAGCAGAATGGGTGAGAACCTGGTTTTACCTGGCAGCTCAGGATTTCTGTCCCTGCAGCTGGACTCAGGCTGGGCTGGGTTACTGAATCTCCAGACTTCAGGCTGGTGTAGCAATGATTTTGTTTGTTCAGGTTTCAGCTGTTTGTTAAAATGGGCTTTAGTAGCAGTCAGCTCCCACAATTTAAACTCTTCTTTTGACAGTGAATGAATTAGAAAGCTATAAACCAAGTTAACAGCAAGTGTCTTCTGTACCCCTCATTCTTCCACCCATCTTTCATCCCATCTAGGTTGAAAGCAAAGCAGAGAGTGAAATTGAGGAGGGTGATAAAGTACAAGAAGGAGAAAATGAGAGAAATCCAGAAAAAGAGCAAGACAGTGAAGCTGTGGCAGAGCCCAAGCCAGGTAATGGTTCCCAGCTGTTCCTCAAGCTGTGTTACCTTTAATAGCACATATTTCTTTCTATAAAGTGGTTGGAACAGACCATAAACTCAGCTGTGGCAGAAATGTTTCCTCTTGCCCATCAGGCAGCTTCATGGTTCAGTAGTAGATATTCCAGTTTCATTTCACTGCAAAGCTTGGGCACTAAATTCTTTCTTGAACTCCCTGCAGACCTCAGCTGAGCTTCCTGTGACTGGGGGAAGGAAGGGGAATGGCAGAGTGTGTGGAAATCATCTCAGTTATTTTCTTTTGTCTGTGTTGCACACCATCTGGTCACTCTTGATGCAAAGAAATGGGACTGCTCACTTTTACCCACAAGTTAATGTTTGCTTGGTTTCCCTGGGAAGTGATGCAGAGCCTTCACTTTGACAGGCTAAGGAGCCCTCTGGGTTTTTTCCTTTGTGTGACAGCATTATTTATTTGTAGCATGTTCCCCTTGTACAACATGGGTACATTGATTTATTTATGTATTTTTTTCCTGGAACATCCATCCAGTATTTTAGCACCAGGTAGAAGGAGAAGCACGTGGATTTGGTGGAACAATAGAGATGATCTGGAAATGCAGCTGGAATTGTTGTGCAGCTGATGCCAGAGGGTGGATGGGCAGGGTGGGAACTCAAAGCATTCCAAGTTTCCCTGTTTGTTGGATCAGATCCTCTCAGATTGGAGCTGTGCCCCTGACAGCAGTTGTGATCCAAAGGGCTGCAGGAACGTGATGGGGTGTGGATGAATGAATTTGTTTGGCTGATAAAAGTGTGGGTAAACTCCTGTTATCAAGGGGAAAATGCACGTAACAGACTTGGCTGTAAATCTCATTCCAGAAGAGAAGGAGGCAGAAGAGAACAAGGAGAATGTTGATGCCAGCAAAGACAAAGAAAATGAGGCTGGGAAGAAGAAAGTGGAACATGAAATCTCGGAAGGAAACGTAGCCACAGCTGCAGCTGCTGCCCTTGCCTCAGCTGCCACCAAAGCAAAGGTTTGTTTTGTGCAGTATCCGTTGGCTTGGTTTCCAACTCACAGCAGAACTCTTCAAATGGTTCTTTGTTCCAGATCTGTGCCCTTTCGTGTTCTAATACCTTGATGGAGCACAAGTGCCATCTTCAGTTCCTTCTGCTTGAACTCCTAGGAGAAATACTCTCATTTCTATTTAGGCAACTGCTTTAATGATTATGTAGTCGAGGAACATCCCTAAAAAAGAGCCTTGAAATGAACTTGTCGTGTGTGGGAAGACTTTCCCCTGCTGAATAGGTGTGGCTGTGATGCCAAGGACATAGATATAAAACCCCTGGCATTGTCCTTTTTGCTGTGCCATTAGCTTTTCTCTGGACTTCCCACAAACTGCCAGTGCTTGGACTTGCTGTAAGAACACAGCAGTGCTCAATCCCAGCATTGCAGTTTTTCACAGACCATTTCATGATTTTTGTGTTAAAAGGTACTGTGTGTCTGTTCCAAGCATGTTCTTGCCTCCCTATCACTCAACTTCTGTTTATTTGTCTGTAGTCTGTTAATGAGCTGTGGTGTGAAGCAGTGCCCTAGCTAACAGCTCTCCTGTACCCTGTAATTACTAATTGCATGTTGTCTCTGATTTGCTTTTTGCAAGCACCAAACTGCCTTCACTCCTTTCAGAGTATCTTGTTCAAATTCTGGTTTATCTTTTTAATTCAAGTGATAGTTTGGGTTTCTTAACCACTCCTGCATTTGGTGGCAAGTTGCAAGTCAGTTTTTATAGGTACAAAAAAAGCATAGATAGTGTTTGTTTCCTGAGGGACTTCTGAGACAGAGCAGTGGACATAGTGGGATGATGCCTGTGTTTTACTGACTTTTCCAGTCTGATCTTTGACTCTTGTGACTTTCAGCTTTTCCAGTGGCAAGGTTTACATTGAGGAGAGTGTGATGACAGATGTTGCCATGATGATGCTGTCCCTCCTTTACACAAACCCGTGAGGTTTGAGGAGATTTTTAGTTACTGCCTTTCAAACCAGGTTCTGAAATCACAAATTGCATAAATTCAGAGCCAGCCACCCTGGCTGTGTGGGATCCCATTTCCCAGGCAAACTTTAGGTTCATTATTTTGGTGGCTCCCTTGTCCATCACTTTCCTTGTCCTTGTAAGAACCCGTGGTGCTCCAAGCCCCAAGCCCTTTTACTGAGTGACTTTTGGTTCATCACACTTACAGATATTTTCAGCCAAGTTGAAAAAAACCCTGCATATGTATACATAAGGAGGTGTGAAACTTACTCTGTTTTATGGAAGGCTACTGGATCCAAATAAAGATGATCTCCTCCTACTTCCCTTCCTTTGGTGACAGGCAGTGCTAGAGGGAAAAGGGACTTGGCTAACAGCATTTTTCATTATGGTAATAATACAATTGTAGAAGAACTTCAGCTTTATATTCCAGGAAATAGTATGTTATAATTAGGATAGTCACACTTCAGAGTAGAATTCCAATTCAACAGCCATTTCACTTCCCATTTGCACTTAAACCCACACAACATTAAGGCTTTCAGTGAGCTGTATCTTGGCTGGGAGAGTAATTGAGTTTTTTGTAATAAACTCAAGATCTGGTCATGTGAAGAGCTGGTACAAAGTTGTTTTCCGTACGGTTTTATATCAGAGGAACATTGCAGTAGAGTTCTAAAGAAAAACAGGGGTTAAATTCAGGTACTTGAAGTTTTTTGTCCTTTTCAGACAGGACACCTTATTGGTGAAGCCACTTGTTTGAGAAATGATGTGAGAATATCTGTGCTCTTGCATGTAGAATGGAGCAACAGTTTTAAATGTGCTTTTACAGGTTATTCCTCCTTTAGAAACAATGCTAGAATTATTTGGGTTTCTTTTCCTCGTTTTCTTCTCACAGTGCTGTATCAACATAAGCTAGGTTTTCCTTTCTGTGCATAAGCACCAAGTAGAAGATGTCCCCTCTGCTGCAGCCTGCCCTCTGCTTCTGTCTGACTTTGACTGAGCTGCAGAGCTTCTGGTGGAGATCCTCATCCATCACTTCCACACCCAAAAAGGACTTTTCTGGTCATAACTTGACTTTTCTGCCTTGCACTGGTCTCATGACTTGCCTGAATTTCTGTTCTGGAGGTGTCTGGGATTGAATGCACCTTTTCCAGAGGACACTGGTACTGAAGCTCCCAGTGATGCAAAACCTCCTAAATTCTCCAGAAGTTTTCCCATGGTGGTAAACCTGGCTGTTAGGATTTGTTCCTACTCTGGTATGTTTCACTCACTGACCGTGGTACCATTAAAAGAGATAAAAACCCTTTGATCATCAACCACTTTTTTATTGTGTCACAGGTATTTAGAAACAGAAAATTCAGGAACAGAAGGGACCTTCCTGCTAAAATCATGATGATTCTTTTTGCAGCCATCAATATCCCATCTTCTGTTTATAGGCAGATGAAAAGATGCCATTGATTCCTTTTAGCTCTAGAACCTCACTGGAGGAGCTTTTACACCTCATGCTCCTCTGTGCATGGCAGGACTTGGGTTGTGTGCCCTAATTTACAGAGCTCTGTGTTACCTGCTGCTTTGTTTCTTCTGCTTTATTCACAAAAGAGCCTTACCTGCTCTTGACCTTGCTAACAAAACCCAGGTGGAGCATCTAGTCCCAAGGGAGGAAGAGGGAAGGAAAAAAAGAGGAGTTTTCTCTACCAGTTAGAATTTCAGCTGACATCTCCCACGTGGCTGAGATGACTTCAGCACAGAATCCCAGTGAGCTGGGACCCAGAGGCTGTCCTGGGTCTTGGGGTCTCTGGTGGTCTGGTTTTGCAGTTGTCAGTATCAGGTGTCACACTCCTGCTCTTGCTGTGCTGAGTTAATTTCATGATTAATTGGGATTCTTCAGTCTGAAGAAGAAGAGGCTGAGGGGAGACCTGAGGTGGAGTCCCCATCCTGGCTGGAGGGGTTCAGGTGTGGACCCCAATGTGTGGACATGGCACCTCAGGACATGGTTCAGTGGGCATGGTGGGGCTGGGCTGACTTGTAGGACTTGATGATCCTGGAGGTCTTTTGCAGCCTTAATGATTCCATGACTAAAGCTGGGTTTAAGCTGATCAGGGGATGAGTTAGGTTCTATGAGAGTGCCTGCAATTACTAACCCTGTTACTGGGTCAGTAACTGGTCTTGTGATTCCTCTCAAGTTTATCAGTATTTACCCAGAAACATGATTCCTCAGCAGCAAAATCAGAGGCAGTGTTGGGGCTGTACTTGTGGTTAGGTCTCCCTGTCTAAACACCAAACCAAGGTGGTGGTGTAGCCACTCTCAGCCAGAGCCAGGTCCCCCTTGCTTGGTGATGCTCAGTGTCCCAGGATAACCTCACAGCCCCTCTGCTGATCTGTGATACAGGGAGGTGTAGTGACATCTTTATCAGGCAGTTGGAATCACTCTTCATTTTGCCTCACTCCTTTCTTTTTGTCAGTCATGGAGTCAGGAACAAGTTGTTGGGTATCCACATGAAGCCCTGGGTAATGCCAGCCTAAAGGCTTCTAGGAATCTTTAGGGGGGAAAAAAAAAAGCAAACTTGAATGATGATTTCCTTTCTGGTGTGTATTTTGAGACCTGTCATTTAGCTAATCTTGTGCCTCGCTGGGTTGATGTTAATCTGGTTTCATGATTAAAACTGCACCCATCAGGCAAGGCAAGAGGACTGCTGGGAGGCTGCATGTGTCAGCAAAGGTCCTTCTGTCCCTCTGCCTTTTCATACAGATGGGTTTGTTTCACTAAAGAGCATTAATTGACATTAAATGTTGTAACTCTGTCAGCCATCCAGTAGCTTTATTCCAGAGGTGTTCCCTGCTCAGCATTTCAGTGCTGGCATGGCAGGGAGATGTGCTCAGGTGCTTCCCCTTCCCTCAGACTGTACCTGCTTTAAATTAAACTTAGTGAGCATCCTGCCTGTGTTTTATCTACCTTTGCTGGAGAGTTTTTTTACTGAATGGGGAATGCTGTCAGATTTCACACCATGTCAGTGATGGAAACAGTGGCAGGGTTTTTTTGAGAAATTCTGTTTATAATTAGGATTACCAGGGAGTTTTATAAAGCTTCCTTTCTCCAGCTCAAGATTTCTCCCATTTCTGAGCCAAGCTTTGGGGCACAGCTTGCTAAATTTGAGTCTCTGTTTGTTTGCAGCTTGAGCTGGATGACATCCAGCTTTTTCTTTTTCATTTTATTTTGTTTTTCCTCCTTCCCCTCAGCCCTCACCTTTTCCTGTTCCAAAGCCAACCCTCTTTTCTCCCTCAACCTTTGGACGTGTCCGTGATGCTTTGCTTGGGGACAACAGTCAGGAAAACATCTTTTGACTGTTAATACAGAAACTCCCAAGCAGTGCACGTGAGGGGGGTTTTATTCTGAGTTTTATTTTCATTTTGAGCAGCCGGCTGTGAACAAAAGCTGGGAGCAGGCATCATTAACATGCCTTTCACACTTGGAGAGCATGAAACACTCTCACAGGCTGCCTCAGACATCACCCATATATATATATATATATATGTATAGGTATGTCCTGTATCATTTTTATTTGAGTATATCTGTGTGAGCAGGAATATTTACAGAATAGATTCTGTGAAGAATTTATTTGCCTTTTCTTGCAGTTGGCTTTTGCAGTTTAAATACAGCTTTGCCTTAAGCTTTTTTCTGCCCTAGGAATACTGTGCAACCTGGTTATAAAGGGAAACTGGATTGGAGTTTTTTTAACAGTTTCTTCTAATATCTATGTAGAGATTTCTCTGCCAGCTCCCCCTCGCCCGGGGTGGAAGTGCTGCTGGTTTCATGGTGTGATGCTGCACAGAACATCTCTAACTAGAGACACAGATTTACTTGAGCACAAAAAAACAGATTTTCATACCAAAGGCATCCAAGAGCCACCTCACTGCTTTTATGGGTTGTTCCAGGTAAAAAGCCTCCTGTGTGTGTTTTGGGGAAAGCTTTTTGGATGACCTACAGCTGACTCAGTGCAACATCTCCTTGCTCCCTCATTTGCATTCCCAATGAAAGTTCTCTCTGTTGCACAGCACTCAGATGGCTTGGAGGCAAAGCTGGGCTGCTGCTGAGGGCTGAGCATCCACAGTACCTCTTGTATTCCAACTTGACACCTATTTATTTGCCTAAAAGCTTCATCATCATCCGAGGGCTCTGATTCTGAGCATCAGATGGGTAACCTCATGCCCCAGTTTCTGTCCACAAGTAGAGTAGGGTAGCTAAAGCTAGAGGTAGGCATTGTCTGCTCCCTTTTAAAGCACTTCATTTTGTGAAAAGTTTGTAAAGCACAGACCTGTGTTTTATCCTCAGCACCTGGCAGCAGTGGAAGAAAGAAAGATCAAGTCCCTGGTTGCCCTTCTGGTCGAAACACAGATGAAGAAGCTGGAGATAAAACTTCGCCACTTTGAGGAGCTGGAAACCATCATGGACAGAGAGAAAGAGGCAGTAAGTAGGGGAGTCCTGAGCAGAAATTCTGCATTAAACCAGCACTGCCAAGACTTACATATGCAAACAGTGGGAAAACTTGCAGCTTCAGCTGTTCCACACCTTACATGGGTCTCCCTGCCTCAGCTAGAATTCCTGATTACCCCCTGCAGTAGTCTGAGCTCTCTCCTTGCTCCAGACCTTCCCTGTCCTGTAAGCAGCAGACTGCTTGTACCCTAGATGTGCTTCCTAATCCTTACTCAGTTCACCTCAGCATGGTTGTGGAATTGGTCCTGAGCCTTTCTCTGGCCCATGTGCATGATACCTGATGGACAAATGGCTTTTCCCTGGAAAGAGAGTGGAATGAATGGAAACCTTGCCCTCCCTAGGAGAAGGGAGACAGCTCTCTGCTTTCCTTCCTGACCCAGCTTAAACCAGAGGTTTGGTTTTAAGTCTGTAGTTCAGGTTGTTTTGTGGTTTTTTTGGTGGGCTTTCTCAGTGGCTCTTGGGAAAGTCCTCAAAGTGAAATGCAGCAGCAGAAGGATAGATGCACAGCTTCTCATTTGGGGCTGGAGAGGGCAACAGCAGCTTCAGGAGAAGGGAGGGAAGCAGTGATGTCAGGGAAAGGTGGTTGCTCATTGCCACCAGAAAAGGACCAAAATAGAACAGAAAACTGACAGATCTGAAGCATGACAGATGAGGAGGAGCTGGGCAAGCCAACAAAAAGGCTGTTAAGTTTCTGCCCTCAGTCTAGGGAGGCTGTAACCAGGACATGGGACTTGGTTGAGATTTGGGTCAGCTGCAGAAGGTTGTGGCACTAAGGGAGCACAGACACCTCACTGGAGACTTGTGGATCCCAAAACTCAAGGTGGAAGAGATGCTGCCTCTGCCTGCCAGTGGCTGGGTTATGCATCAGTCAGGAGGTGCTCTTCATGTGTAATGCAACAGGTTTTCAGAGAAGCAATTCCTCTCCAGCTACTGTAAAGATGACTCAAAACTTTCATTTTTATCAGTGGTCATTTTTAATTTCTTTTCAGTTGTGTAGCTTCCTCATTTTGTCAGTAGGCAGTTACTCAGCTGGGCAGAGGATACCAACTCATAATTCTAAGGATTTTCACTTTTGCCCTGCCAGGTGAATTTCATGGAATTTACATCCACACTTCAGCATTAATCACAGTGATGGAGTTTGACAAACTGTTGGGTCTTTTGTTGTAGCAGAATGTCAGCAGGAATTTCTAGGTTGCTCAGCATCCTCAACCATTTCAGTGTGAGGTTTGCCTCTGACACTGATTGGCAGCTCAAGAAATGGACCTAACTATTCTGAAAAGGTTCTGTACATTTCTTTCTTTGGGGTTTATATTCTATTAGTGACAGGTTGAGGTGTGGTGGTTTTCCCATTTAGAGGCATAGGACGTTATTAAAAATGTGCATACAGATCTTTCCCCTGGCTTTCTGGTGGTTAAATTCTGCTTTTTCACCTGTCACCTGTCGTGGATATTTAGTGAAACCATTAAAGCCAAAAAATCCCTTGGTGCCATTGCACTCTCTGCATGTGTTATTGGCTGCTCTGCCTTTTTCTCCCAGGAAAGGTAAGTGTTGAAAGAAATCTGTGCTGCAGACTGGAGGGTGTTAGATTTTAGGCAGAACACATTTCCTTCAGTGCTTAATTTCAGTGCTGCCAACTCTGATTGTGTGTAACTGGGGATCCTGTTGGTAGGAGCCTTGTTGACCCAGAATTTTTAATAGCCCCATGAATGCTTTCTCTCCCCTTTCTGCTCAGGGAGGAGTTACTGGCTGGGGAGGAAATTGCAGCACAATGACTGTTATTGTGTGAGCATGCATGGAGTGCTTGTAAGAGTCCTCATTGTGAATCACTTTGGGATGAGGCACGGGCAGGCTGGTGCAAATGCAGAGGTGGTCAGTTCATGACAACCTACCTGGAAATGTGGCTGATTTCAAGCAGCAGGTTTGGGGTTTTTTCTTGTGCTTGTCTTTGCCTTAAGTGCCTCACTCCTGCCTGAGGTCTGCTGTAAGTAGAGGCTGGAGAGCTGAAGAGCAAATGCAAATTCCTGATGGAGTGCCTGCTGGCAAATGTGTTGGTACCAGTGGTCCTGATGCTAATCTGGGGCTGTTTCAGTAGGTTGTGTGTGTAAACCTGCTTCTGAAGTGCAGCAGCCTCGCACAGAACCCCAGGTTATTTTGGGCTCAGAGTCAATTTTAAAACCAGCTCATGTCAGAACTTGTGCTTCTGTCCTCTCTCCAGCTGCCTGTTCTCATCCTCAGGGGAGGGGATGTGTTGCAGAGAAGTTTTCCCTGCTTTTCCAAAGCACAAGGGGTATTTTCAGCACTGATGGTGTTTAGAGATGCTTGTGAAGACTTCAGCTGTGGCAGGGTAGGGTGCCATGAAGAGAGCACAGCAGGGGCACAAAGGAGTCTAAAAAGACCACAAAAAGTATGGTGTAGCCATGCTCCTTGCCTAAGCCTTTGTTTCGGGTCATTTGCAGTAATTCCTCCCTGCCACCTACTGAATCTGTTTCCACACATGCACAATTACACCATTGGTGTACGTGTCTCTTCATTTTACCAACTTCTTCCCACTAACGTATGAGATTGGTCAAGGAAAAAAGAGTCATGGCAGCATGAATAATCACATTGTAGTCCCTACACGCTGGCAAACCAGCCCCCAACAAGGAGCATGTATTATTCATGAGGCTCTGGCCCCATCTGGTTCTGGGGGTGAATGCCTGCTCTGTAGTATTCTGGGTCTGTCCCTGCTTTGTCAGCACTCAGGCTGCTAACACAAAGTCTGGGAGGAGCTTTGAGAGTTTTTGGAGAACTTCTACAAGGTGGAAGTCTCCCTGGCAACCTGCTTTTCAGATAAATTATGGAGTATATCTTCAAATATTAAATATTTGTAAAGTATTCACACAAACCCATGTGCCCAGTTCCTGAATAACAGATGTAGAAATGTGTTACTTTCTCTTAAATCAGTCAAACGACTTGTACTGCCTTAACCAGGATGATCATCAGGTGGATAAATGCCCAAGAGCCAGAAGTATTTTCTGTACCTTCCCATTCTTTTTATTTTGGGCCTGCTTCCTTTCTACGTGGCTCCATAATTAAGCAAAATAACCTGGTTTATATTAATGGGACTAAATTACATGAAGTTTTTTATGTAATACTCAACAGTGCAAATCATTGCTGGCTGGCTGGCAGCATCTCCAGACCCTGCACTTCAAGGAGTAGGATCCTGCCTGTAAAGCACTGAGCCCATGCACACATTCTGCTTTGGTCTGTCCCTAGAAAACCTCTGAATTTCCTCTTCCTCTCATCCCAACATGCAGAAAATTGAGAAGAACACACAGTTTCCTCTAGAACTGTGCTCAAGGCTGAGTGCTCTGTACAGTACTCATTGAGTAATCGGGGAGTTGGGTTACCAAGAGATCTGTTAGGCCAACACAAGGTGTGACCCTGGCAGCCAAAAGCACCGACCCAGCACAGCTTCAGGGGCAGCTGAGGGGGTGATTTTCCCACCCCACACTGCCCTGGTCCCACCTCAAGTAGTGTCTGCAGTTTGGGGGGCTCAGGATGAGGAGGACATCAGACTGTCAGAGGTGTCCAGAGAAGAGCAGTACAGATGGGGAATGACCTCAGGATCTGTGAGGAGCTGAGGGCACTTGGTCTCTTCAGCTTGGAGAAGAGAAGCTGAGGGGTTCCCTCCTCCCCAGCCTCCTCCAGGGATGCAGTGGGGATGCTGCAGATCTTCTCTCTCTGGTAAGCAGTGATGGGACCCAGGGAAAGGGAATGGAGCTGCCTCAGGAGAAGTTCGGAGTGGTCCTTCCCTGAGAGGGTGGTTGGTCACTGGGACAGGCTCCTCAGGGCCAGAGCAGAGTCCAGGTAGTATCTGGAGGACACTTTGTCCTGAGGTTTAGCTTTAGGTAGCCCCGTGAGGAGCAGGGAGTTGGATTCAGTGATCCTTACGGGTCCCTTCCAGCTGCAGCTGTTCTGTGATCCTGAGGTGAGTCCATCCCCTCCAGCAGGAAGACGGGCTTGGACCCTCTCCCAAACCCTGCTGCAAGACGTTTGATTTGCAGAAAGGTGTTAGTGCCATTCCTGACAACCTCCCCTGCTTTGCCTTTTCCCTCCGTTTTTGTCACAGCTGGAGCAGCAGAGGCAGCAGCTGCTGACGGAGCGGCAGAACTTCCACATGGAGCAGCTGAAATACGCGGAGCTGAGAGCCCGGCAGCAAATGGAGCAGCAGCAGCAGCACAGCCAGAACCCCCAGCAGCCTCACCAGCACCCCGGGGGACCTGGCATGAACCCCCTGGGGGCACCGGCACATCCAGGCTTGCTGCCTCACCAGCAGCCTCCCCCCTACCCCATGCTGCACCACCAGATGCCACCTCCTCACCCACCCCAGCCAGGTAAGAGGCAGGGGACATGAATCCCCTGGCATTGGTCACCCTGGGAATAAAAGCAGAGGGAAAGGTATGGCCAGAGGAGGTGGCAGGAGGTGGGAGGAATGGTCTGCATTAGGTGCTGGTTTCTAAGGGTGGTGTTTATGAAACAGAAACACAGTTGGGTGGAAAAATGAGGTGTTTGTGGAATAAAGCCTCATTTTATAACCTGTACCCCTGGATCAGGAGTGCAGATGGAGGTTTTGGGAGGAGAGATGTCTCATGTACATGAGTTATCTTATCAGTGTACTTGAGATGTCTTATCAATGTACATGAGGAGATATCTTATCAATGTACTCATCAATGTACATGGGGAGATGTCTCACCAACATATATCAATACCCAAACAAAGGAAACAGGGAGCCAGGATCTGCTCAGAGACAGGACAGAAGGCAGTAGTCACAAATCAAAACCTGTGAAATTCCACCTGGACACAGGAAAATACATTTTTTATTATTATTATTTTCCCACTGCGAAGGTCATCAAACCCTGGAGCAAGCTGCCCAGGAAGGTTGTGGAGTTTCCTTCTTTGGAGATAGTCACACCAAGCTCTGAAATAAAAGATAGAGCTGCCCCTGAGTGTCACTTTCAAATGGTTTTAGCTTGTTTGTATTTTCTTGGACTTTGTTTCTTTATGCTCAGTCATCATTCCTCCTTCAAAACCAATCATTCCCTCAAATTCTCCGGTTCCTGACACACCTATGTGTGTACAAGTTTAGGAGAAAGGACTGGAATGAGCAGCAGAGGCAAGAAACTCCTCAAAGGAGTTTCCTTTGGCCCAAGGTCTGGTTCTGATCTACTCCAGTGCCTTCCCTGGGGCTTTACTTTGTGGCTTCTGCCCTGCAGTTGGGCCCTGATGCCAGGTGAGTCAGAAGGGACACTTGGAAGTCTCTGGTCCAGCCTCCTGCTCAGAGCAAAACCAGCTGGATCAGACTGCAAGGGAATTGTTCAGGTATCTCCAAGGCTGGGAATGTTCCCAGGATGGAGAACAGTGTTGATGTGACTGTGTGTTACTTTATGAAGAGGCTGTTGAAATTGAAATACTTAAATTTAAAATAGATAATTTAGAATAGCATCACCTGGCATGGAGTAACCTGAGTGTGACTTGCCCACAGCACAGGAGAATGGCTTTTGGTAAATAAAACCCTTTTCAACTGCCAGACCAAATCCATTTGAAAAGAAGATGGGGTCAGTAATTAGCTGAAAATATTTTTGAAGTTCTTGTATAGGTTGTTGCTGAAGAAGCTGAAAAGTTTGAGGTATCATGATCTTGCTTGCCTACAACCAAGCTGGGGGAGGGCTTTTGACACGGGGGTAGGGAGAGGACAAGGGCAATGGGTTAAAACTTGGAGAGGGGATATTGAGGTTGGAGATGGGGAAGGAATTCTTTATTTGAGGGTGGTGAGAGTTTGGAACAGGTTGCCCAAGGAAGCTGTGGCTGCCCCATCCCTGACAGTGTTGAAGGTTGGATGGGGCTTGGAGCCCCCTGGGCTGGGGGAGGGGTCCCTGACCATGGCAGGGGGGGCACTGGGGGGGATTTAAGGTCCCTTCCAACCCAAACCATTCCATGATTCTATGGAAACATGGGATGTGGCAACAGAAAGCTTGCAGGAGCTCGAGGTTTCATGTCAGGAAGGGACCAATGTTGAGTCTGTGGTTTGGAAGAGCCAAGTGTGTGGTAAAGTGGCAGGGAGTGCAGGAGAGCATGAAAATGGGAGACATCTCATCCAGCTGTGTGGATCTCCACAGTAATGGAACTTGATTGAACCAGCAGATGCAGAGTAATGCTCACTGGAGAGGAAGATAAGAGTTAGCAGCCTTGTGATCTGAATGCTTAAGCTAAGTGTCTTCTGAAGAGTCCAGAGCTTCATTACATGCTTGTGGGTGAAAAATTAATACTGATATTGTTTTGGGAGCTGGTTTGGGTTTTGCTGGAATTTAATTGGGATTGTGGTGCTACATGGCCTGGTTCTTAGATTCAGGTGATACTGGAGCTGGGTTTGTGTGGTGTATGACAAGGTTGTCTCAGCAGAAAGGAGAAACATTCTGGGAGATGGAAAAATGGCAAATTGAAAACAGATTAAAGGGGAAAATCATTGCATATCATTAGGCTGGCTCCTACTTCCAAGCTGCTATTGAGACTGAAAATGTAACAAGATTAAATGCATTGTTCCCTTCACTGGGGGACTAATAAAACTTGATTTCTAATATAGTCACATCCTTGGTTCACATAATTCCTCATTACTTCAGCCCCACTGTAATCATCCAGGCCCTCTGTGTCCCCACTGATCCCTTTCAGTGTCAGGGGGGGGGCGTGGCACTCCTTTAATTAGTCAGCACGTCTCTTGTTCAGATTTGATTAAAGTTAATCAATAGATTGACTTTTCCACCACCACCCCTCCTGTTAGAGGGTGGCAAACTGGTGGATGATGCTCAGCACTTGTGGCTGCTGTGATGGGGAAGCATCTGGTGCTGTCTCATGGCACACAGAGACAGGACCAGGATCTTGGCTAGCTGAGACTTTTGGATTTTTACCTGTTATCTAGGCTGACAGTTTGCTTGTTGGATATTTTTGTGAAGGTGAGAACTCAAAGCCCTTTCAGAGGTGGAATGCAAACCCCTCTGCTTCTTCTGCCATGTCCCAGCTGATCATCATAGACTCATGGAATGATTTGTGTTGATCTTAAATGGCTTGGGGACCTTAAATCCCCCCCAGTGCCTCCCCTGCCATGGTCAGGGACCCCTCCCCCAGCCCAGGGGGCTCCAAGCCCCATCCAACCTTCAACACTGCCAGGGATGGGGCAGCCACAGCTTCCTTAGGCAACCTGGGCAACCAGGGGCTCAGCACCCTCACCCCAAACAGTTTCTCCCCCATCTCCAACCTCAATCTCCCCTCTCCAAGTTTTAACCCTTGCCCCTTGTCCTCTCCCTACCCCCCTGTGTCAGAACCCTGGTTCTGCTTGGATTGCACCCAAACCTTGCTCTGGGTGTGTGCAGCTACACCTGGTCAGATGGATCTCACCCTTGGCTGTCCCACCTCAACCTCCCAGCACCTGGGAAAGGAGGGGAAGGTTTGAAGGAACATTCCCAAACCCTCCTGCACCATCCCTGGGAGAGGAATCCCAGAATCCCAGAGAGGTTTGGGTTGGAAGGGACCTTAAAGCTCACCCAGTCCCAACCCCCTGCCATGGTCAGGGACCCCTCCCCCAGCCCAGGGGGCTCCAAGCCCCATCCAACCTTCAACACTGCCAGGGATGGGGCAGCCACAGCTTCCTTGGGCAACCTGGGCACCCAGGGGCTCAGCACCCTCAAATTCAAGAATTTCTTCCTAGAAGATGATCCTGCCTAGAAAGTTAAACAATCTCTTTTCCTCATGCTCTTCAGTGGAAGTTTGTTATAAAAATTTGGGAATTCCACCAGTGGTGAAGCTCTTTGGCTCTGCAGTGGAGGTTTTATAACCTGAGGGGAAGGAATGGAAGAGTTCAGTGTTTCCTTGAGTGTTTCCAAACCTTCAGCTCTGAGCCAGCCCTGGGGCTGTGTGTGGAAACAGCAAAGCAGGGAGTCTCCAGTCCCTACTGACTCAGACTGACCTCGAGTTCTGTTCAGGTAGTCCAGGCTGCCAGGCTCTGGCTTGCCCTCACACACCAGTACACACCAGTACAGCATTGCAGGGGGAATCTCTGCTGGAAGGATCCTTGTTGCAGGCAGCAGATGTGAAGTTCCAGCCTCCAGAACTCTGCCTGCCAGGCTGAAGCAGTCAGCATTTGGTGTGCACACCCCCTGTGTTTTGTATGTGTTAAAAAATAATCCTTATCCCATTGTGTCAAAGCTGTGATAAACACTTCAGCACTTCCATCCTATCCTGTGTATTTTCCTTTTCCCCTTTTAGGGCATTTGAAGTGTGTTTATGGGCTTTTAGGTCTCGGAGCTTTGCTAACCCAGTTACCTGCATGGCATGTACACACCCAGGGAGCAGCAGGGATTTTCCTGTTGGGTTACTGGGTTAGATCCCTTTGGAAGAAGCTGAAGTTCACCTGAGTGACCACGTGAGCCTCCTGCAGTCTTGGTGGAGATGCCAAAATTTGGAGGGTTTGGGTAGGTGAATTTCTGCCAGGGAGAGGCTTGCAGAAGAAATGGGAAAGCTGCTTTTTTGCTGTTCTTTAGCCCTGCAGGTGAAGCTCTGTCTGGACACGTCTCTGTGTGAAGCAGGAGCTGTTTCCTTACCCCAGTTCTGGGTGTCTCTCACCCTGCTGTGTCCCTGAGGTGCCCAATTTCATAAACCTCAGTGACAAATACCACAGCATAATTCTGCAGTCAGAGATAAGGAGGTTTTTGGAGCTGTGGACAGGTCGCTGCCTGCTGGGCTGTCTGGCAGCTCTGTGGGAAGAACCAAACCATTCAGTTTGTGGCAGAGAAAAACCCCAACCAGAAGCAGGAGTGGGCAACCTTCCAGCTGAGGGCAACCTGGGGATGGCAGTGCCCTGCACAGTTTCCTCTTCAGCTGCCTGGTTTCAGCTCCAGACTTTACCTTGGTTGTCACTGATGTTTTCAAACAGGTTTTCTGACCTCAATAGTGACTAAAAGTGTAACTGTTGGTTCAGTAGACCGTGAACAAAATGCTGAGTCCGATGTCTTTAAAGTGATTGATGGAAACTGAAGAGATGGTTGGAAACACAAAGTGATGAAAGGATCTGAAAAGGCATTTATAAATGGAAGGGGGAAAAATGAAATCCTGCTTATGGCTTGTCTGGATTCAGAGGCAGAAGCAGTTAAACCCTTAACTGAAAATTAGTGGTAAAGATCTTTCCAGAATAATGTTCCTTAGCTTCAGTCTCTGGATGCAGCTGGAGAACATTATTCACATGGAACATGGAAAAGATGGATCAGTGGAGGGTCAGTCTGGGCAGAGCTGGTAAATATCTCCAGGTGAGGGTCAGTCTGGGCAGAGCTGGTAAATATCTCCAGGTGAGGGTCAGTCTGGGCAGAGCTGGTAAATATCTCCAGGTGAGGGTCAGCTTGAGCAGAGCTGGTAAATATCTCCAGGTGAGGGTCAGTCTGGGCAGAGCTGGTGAAACTCCCCAGCCAAGGGTCAGTCTTTGCAGTGAACCACTTCCCATCAGCATGGCCATGGCTGGGGCTGCTGGATTGTGGAATTCTTTGGGACATGCTGGAGAGCTGGAATGGGTCCAGAGGCCAATGCCCACGAGCAGGTTTGGTGAGAGAGAAACAAAGAGGAGCCAGCAGAGCCCTTTCTGGAAGGGCTCTTGGTGAATCCCACTTAAAGCAAACATTTTCCAGCAGACACCATGCAAGGCACAGCCAGGAGGCTTCTGAAAAGTTTGTGCTGTATCTCCCATGTTTTTTCTTTCTGGGTCTGGTTAAACTGGCTTCTTCTGGTCCTAGCAAGCAACCCAACCTGATGGTTGGAAAGCTTTGAGTTGAACCTGCTGCAGTAGAGCTCTGGTACCAGTTTGCTGGGACCTGTGACTTACCTTGGTGCTGCTTCTCCAGTCCAAGCCCATCTGTGGAACTTGGTTGCTGTCACTTCATCCTCTGGTGCCTGGGTGTGGTGAGGTTCTGGACAACTCAGTGACCAGATGTTGCTGTTCTTGGGGGGCACTGATTTCATCCAAGTCCCTCTACTACCTCATTTCCAGTTGTTTTCATTTTGATGTCATTTTGACTGAGCTTATTTTGTTCTTTTTCCCCCCGGAAGGAAGACTTTTGAAATAAAATAAAATATAATAGAAGATAATAGAAAATAAAAGACTTTTAAAATAAAATAAAGTCTTTGAAAAAAAAAGACTTTAAATAAATAAATGAATGAAACTGGATTCCAATTTCCCTGCCCAAAGCTGTAGCTCGTAATTAGAACAGCAACTAAAATTCCCAGTTTCTTGCTGTGTCACCAGCCCTGCTGCTGGCCCTATCATTTAAAGCACATTATTGATTTCTTTGTGCAGTGTTCTGGTTATCTGTGGACTGCTGAGTGCCCTGTTCAAGTGATACTTGTGGTGGGTAACATGAGAAACTTAAATTCTTGGAGGGAGAGAGGGAGATCTGTATTAATAGCTGTCATTAATTAACTCTGCCCTCCAAGGGGGATTTTCAGCTATTAAATCATTTCTGACCCAAAGCAGAAATGGAATAAGGTCAGGATGTGCTTTTCTACTCCAGCTGGATGAGTAACCTGAAGCAGAACCTTTTTCCCCAGCATAGTTTGCATCATTTTCTGTTGATGGTTGATACTCCAAAGAATATTTTATAAATAATTTTGACCTTGGGTGTTTTTTCATGTAAGTGTCTCCCATTTCATTATTTAAACCTTGTGCCTTTAAGTTTAGCTTCTGGATTTCGTTTCCTCTCAGGCTGATGGCAGTTCCAGGATTTTGTGGTCTGTACAAGGATTTGGGCTTCACTTCTTTGTGGTACAGATTTTCTAAGGAGTCTCAGTGCCTGTTTTCTATCCATGGCACGTCTGGAGCCTGCTGGCAGGAGGTGCAGGGAGCAGGCAGATAAAAGGCTGGTGGATGGGTGTGCAGTGCTCATCCACGAGTTGTGGGTTTGCAGGGAGGTTGGTGCTACAGAAAAACCACGTTGGATGCTCTCTGGTGTGTCTGAAATCCTGCCTGAGGACACGAGGTGTCACGGGGCTGGAACAGAAAATAGGAATCAACCAGGACAGGGCAATTCCTCTGAGGATGCTGGAGGAGGTTTTAGTGCCTTGACTCAACATCTGCAGAGCTTCTCCCAAGTTTGAGCAGCTCCTGACTCCTTACGAGGATGTATTATTGAAGATGTATGAATATTTGAAGGTTACCAGCTCTGCCCTGCAGAATGGGGGTGCCCTTGCTGGTGTGACATCCCCAGCAGCTTCTCAACAAAGGCTCTTCCACCCCGTTGTTCCTGCTGAAACCCATGGGGAGCCCTCAGCCATGGCGGCACCCTCAGTATTCAGGTGCCTCCATCCCAGGGAATCACACCAGAGGGGAGGGACAGAAATGCAAAGGGAAGTGGAAATTTCTGCCTTTCCCCCCCCCCCGAGACTCGGTGCTAAATAAGTTCTTGTGGTTAATTATTCAGAGTCCTTGGCTGGGCTCTGCAGTGCGTGTCGGGGAGGAGGACGTGCGGAAGGGAAGGGACGTGTCGGGGGGCTGCCTGGAAATACAGATTTCCACATCTCTGAAAATGATTCCTGGGGGGAAGGAAGGAGCACACCTTGCAGTGGAGCTGCAGTGAAGCCAGCAGGCATTCCCGGGAGCAGCTCCTGCCCAGCCCAGGGCTGCAATAACCCCTTCAGCAATAGGAGAGGGAGATTCCAGCCAGGCACATCCCCTCTGGAGATGAATGTTGAGTGAGTGCAGCCTGGTTTGCCCTCCCCCAGCTCCAAATGCTGCCTGCCAGAGGAGGGACTCCCTTCCCGAGGTGCTGCTCAGGGATGGTCCCGGGAGGTGCTCAGGAGGAGGGGGTTGGATGGGCTCCAGGCTTTGTGCATCACGCTCCGGCGGCTGCTGCTGCTGCAGGCAAAACAAAACCACTGAAACTGTGTGCCCCTCACATGAGCTGATTTAATAGAGGCTTATTTAATAAAGATAAATACCTCGGAGATCCTTTAAAACTCATTCCTCATCTGTTTGACTGGAAGGTGAGCTGGCAGGCTGCTAAGAGTGGGATGCTTCAGAGCACACCTTAGGAAATGTCTCTCGTCTTGCACGTGTAAAGGATTTTTTTTTTCCTTTTTTAGTCTGCTAAATCTCATTTTATTGAACCTTTTGGCTTTATCTCTGCCTGCGTCTGCTGGTTTTAAGCTCTCCCCCTTATGTAGGTCACACTTCCACATTTTATGCTCGAGCCGCTGTCTTGAAGCCGTGGCTCTTGGCAATGAAAGGCACGTAGGATCTCTGCAGAAACAGGACTTCATGTTTGCCATGCCAGTGCTCAGTTTCCCCTTGCTTTATCCCACTTTGGCCGGGTGTTGCTTGATTACTGCTCAGCTTCATTATTTTGAAGTTTGGGCTGTGGTAAGATTGTTCCTCTGCGAGGACCTTAAGCTACTTTGGTGGCACAGTATTGTGCATCTCACATCAGGAAGGCAAAAGATCCTCTACTCAGACACAGAGGAGCAGCTCAGCTTCTGGGTGTCCTCAGGAAAGCTGCAGTGCCATTTATTTTTCCATATTTAAAGATTTAAGAGAGAGAAAAAAGCTCCTTGGTCCAGGCAGGAGGGCGCTTCCCATCAGCTTCATGGGGAGGTTTGGAGTCGTGACAGGCTTTGAATTTATGAAGAAATGACGTTTTTAAAATGTGTTTTATTTCTTTTTGGTGGCTGATTTTTAATATAAAACGTTGTCTTTGAACATCTGCATTGCCATGGGTCTGACAGCCTTTCTCTCCTGGACTTGCTCAACGTCAGAGCGAAGCCTTCACGTGAAGCCCCTCAGCGTGTGGTTCTGGTCCAGCTTCACGTGTGCTTTTTGTGTGTTTGGGTTTTCTTTAATATTAATCAACTCATTAGTGCAGAGAGAATATTGTAGGCATGTGGTGCTGGAAGGAAGATTGCCCAATTATGCTTGGAGAGGTTGAGGCTCCTGTCAAGCAGCAGCTCTCAGGCTGGGGATTCCTCAGTCCCCAGCTTCCCTGCTCCTCTGGAGCACAGCTGCCTTTTTTCCAGTTTTCTGATTTTTATTTCCCCATCAACCTTCATTTTGCCAGTGGATAACATCCCTCAGAGCTGTGACTGTCTTCAGCTTTTGCTACAGGGCCCACTGTGTCTTTGGGCCATGGTTTGTCTCCAGTTTCTTTGCAAGGTTCAGCTGAAGCCTCAGGTCACCCCCAGCACCTTGAGCTGCCCCATATCTCCCTTTGCTTCTGCCTGCTTGTAGCTGCAAGGTTTGGTTATTTTATCTGGAGGGCTGGGGTTGGAAATCAGGAATTCATTAAAAACAGAAGATCTACTCAAGCCAGAGTTCTGAAGAGCATTAATGCCAAAACACTAAAGCTGTGTTCCCCGTGACTTTTCCAGAGCAGGGGCTGAGTCTGTGTCTCCTGGCTTTGAGCTGAGTGGCAGCAAAGGCTTCGTGAAGTCTGAAGAACTGAGATCAGGGCAGGTCCAACCTTCCCCACCTGTAATCCTCCAGCATCTTGACCCTGGGTGCTCAGGGAATGCTTTGGGGTGGTGGGAGCCACCTGCACATCTCTGAGTCCCACGGGGTAACAAAGGGGGGTTTGGAACCTGCAGTGTAAGAGCTGCAGTGGCCACCACCAGTTCTGTATTCAGGGAAATAAAGGCTTCCCAGTTGCTTTTCCCCACATCTCTTGCTATCTTGGGCATGGAATAAGCCATCAGCTCATCTCCCATGCAGAGTTTCTCCCTCCTGGGGCTGCCTCAGTCTCTACTCTTAAATATTAAGTCCACTGAGAGTCCTGAAACCCACCTGGAATCTGCAGCCTATCAGTTCAGTGAGGCAGAAGCTCCAGTTCCCTCCTTGTCTGTGAAACAAAACCATCCTCCAGCATCCATCTGCTCTAGGGAATCATCATGTCTGCAAAAGCAGCTGCTGAAGATAGAAGTTCCTCTTGGTATTTTCTTGCACAGGTAAATGGAGAAGATCATGGATTTCTCCTGGATAGTAACTTCTCAGTGGCCCCTTTGTTTCTGTGTGGCTTGAGTTGTTGGTGATACAGAATTAATTTTTTTTTCACTTCTTTCCTTTTGATATTTCACCCAGAACTTGGAGCAGCTGAAATTGAGGCAGCTGTGACCATATTGCCACAGGTCATCACGTCACATGGGACATGTCACAAGTCCCCACAGCTGTCTCCTGCAAATCAGGGAAAATCCCAGCTCCTGGAGCTTGACCAGCTGCCCTCCAGCAGCCTGTGCTGCAGGGCTCTCAGTCTGGTTTCCACCCTGAAGGATGCAGAAGAGCACCTTGCTTGGTGTCTGCCTGCTCTGCTCCTGGCTGAAGCTCCAGAAGTTTCCTTACAGCTCAGCTTCTTCTGGCACAGAACCCATTGCAGAGTCTGCAAACGGGCAGGTTTGGGCTGTTTGCAAACCCAGCAGCCTTTTGCCTCTTGGTGCCACTGATCCTGTAGTTCTTTTACCCACTTCTAACCATCTAATAGATCATTCTCACCCACTTCTGACCATCTAACAGATGACCATGTTGTTAAGGCTCAGCAGTGCCTGGTGATTCTGGGGGTGACTGTCCCCACCTTGCCTCTCTTACCTTTCTGCCCACTCCTCATCTCAGCCCCAGCTGCCCCCAGGCAGATGCCCAGCTGCCAGCAGCAGTAAATCCATGCCACATCTCCTTAAATCTTCAGTTCTCTGCCTGGTACCCATTGATAAGGGGTGAGCAGAGGACAGGAGGGCTCAGGCTGGCTGGAGGAACAGTCTGACTGATACCTTATGAGATCTTAGGAAGGAATTCTTTGGGGTGAGGGTGCTGAGCCCCTGGGTGCCCAGGTTGCCCAAGGAAGCTGTGGCTGCCCCATCCCTGGCAGTGTTGAAGGTTGGATGGGGCTTGGAGCCCCCTGGGCTGGGGGAGGGGTCCTTGACCATGGCAGGGGGGGCACTGGGGGGGCTTTCAGGTCCCTTCCAACCCAACCCAGTCTGGTATTCTGTGTGAAATGCAAAGTCCTGTCCCTGGGAGGATTAATCCCAGGCAGCAGCTCTGGACAAGGTCCTGGTGGGCAGGAAGCTGAGCATGAGCTGGTGACATCCCAGGAACAGGAGCAGAGGCAGCAGATTAGGGATGTGATAATCCTCCCCCACCTCTCAGCAGTTGTTAGACCACATCTGGAGGGTTGGGTCCTCCAGTAGAAGAAGGGCATTGATAAACCAGAGTGAGTTCAGCAGAGAGCCACCAGAAATGGTCCACTTTCCCCAGGGAGGGGGTGAGGGAACTGGGCTTGCTCAGCCTGAAGAGGAGAAGGCTTTGGAGGGACCTAGCAACAGCCTTACAATAGGAGGAGGTCATCAAGAAGACAGAGATGGGCTTTTCAGTGATGTGTGGTGGGAGTAAGAGAGACATAAGCTGGAACAGGAGAGGGTTTGACTGGATATGAGGAGGTCAAGCACTGAAACAGGTTTAGAGGAGTAGAGAGGTTGGTGCAGTCTCAGTTCCTGGCTCTTTCAGAGCTCAGGTCTTGACAAAACCCTGAGCAACCTGGTCTGACCCCAGAGTCTCAGAGCTGACCCTGCTCTGAGAGGAGGTTGGACCAGAGACCTCCTAAAGTCCTTTCCAACCTTCTCCATGATGGAGAAAGCAAATGGGCTGTAATGAGGAACATCTCAGCTTGCCTACAGAAGGGAAAGCAGGAGCTGGAGCTCTTGTGGTGTGAAGGACTTGGTCACCTCAGGTTACTCACAAAAACATCTCCTGTAACTTTAGGAACTGTGGCCAGGTTTCCTCCCCCTTTTGAGGATGATTCCAAGGGGCTTCTTCAAAACCCCTTCATCACCAGAGCAGAAAATATTTTTGCTAACATGGGGACAAGGGAGGGGGTTAGAGGTTTAAATCTGTGCAGCCTTTCTGGTTGGCTGCTGCTGCTCTTTAATAGAGAGTGATGGAAATGCCAGGGAACATGCTGGAGGCCACCCGTGAGCACTGGAGTGTGGCAAGGGAGAAATTCAGAGTTCCTGCCCTTTGTAAAGGGCTGAGAAAGCTGATGGTTTCTGTAGGGCTCCATATCAGCTGCTCTGTAGGCATCTTGGTCATGCCCTTGTCATCAAGCAGCATCAGGCTGGCCCATGGACCTCTTGCTTGCATTACCAGTGTAACCATACATAACCAGTGCTGTGTTTGAATGGTTTGGTGCTTCAGAGCCCTTGTGAACTGAAGGTGGTTCAGCACCTCTGCTGCAGATCTCCAGGGTTGGATGGAGCAAGTGGAGCAAGTTCAGCCACTTGTGTTGGGTTTTTTCTTTTGGAACCACTGCTCAGTAGGTGCCCCTGCATGCTTGGAGCACTCTTGTGCAGAAGGGCAGTAACAGAGGAGGATTTGGGATGGCTGGGACTTCACCTCTGTGAAGTTTCTCTTTCATTTCATCTTTTTCATCATGGGAGGTGTCCCTGCAGGACAAGGTGTCTGCAGTGTGGAGAGATCCCAAAGGGCAGGGTTTGGTTTTGCTCACCAGGGTCCTTTTAAAGTACAAATCTTTGTTCTTCTAAGTCATAAATTCTCAAGCACCAGGGTCTGGACCAGCTCACTGCTTCCTCAGTCTGAGGCTGCACATCCAGGCTGTGCTGGTGGAGCCCCTGTGCTCCCACCTCTGACTGGGGGGGTTTGCCAAGAGCTCTCACCCACCTCTCTCAGGCAATACCCTGTGAACTGCTGCTGCTCACTGATGCTCCAGGACATGGAAGTAGCAGATGTCTATAAAATACTCCTCAAAGCTCTTCTTATGAAGCTGAATCAAAGAGTTCATTGTGTTTGTGCCCCAAAGTACTGACTTGGCCCCATACCTGGAGCTCCCACCTCCTTCAGGATGCCCACTGGTGCTGCTCCTCGTGGGTGTTGAAGGTTCTGTCCTCACTCTTGAGTTCACATCATGGTTTGGGGGGGAAGGAGCTCTTCTGGAGGAAGCCTGGAGAATCCCAGCCTAATGGCTACTTTGCTGACTAAAATCCTGAACTTTTATTTAAATGTAGAAAAGTAAATGTAATTGGATTATGCAAATTAATCTCTTCACATAGGGTTTTAAAGCATCCATCAGTGAATGGTGGGTGCCCGAGGTGGGGCAGATTCTGGCAGTTCCTTCATCCAGCTGAAACCTGATGAAACCTGATGGTCTCCTCAGAGCTGACACAGAAGGAGGACTGCAGGAACCCTTCCTCACATCAGAACAGGGGTTTTTAGATTGAAAATCTTTTCATGGTCCAATTTCTAACTTGTATGACTTCAGTTCTCCCACTAAAATTTATCCATTAGGCTTTGTGACTGCTCTTCGTCACCAACTGTTCTTCCTTTGATGCCCTTTTATTATTCCAGTGCATTTTGTTTCTGATGCCTTCACTTAGATGATGATCAAAAGCCTTTGAGTTGGGGTTCCCTTAATCAAATGTTGGGTGGTGCCTGTGAGTCTCACCCTCCCCTTGCTGCTCCTGCTGCTGCTTTTGAGAGCTGCCCCCGTGGTTATTCCTGAAGGGGCTTTGTAGCCTCGGGGGGGGAGATGAAAAGCCATTTCTTTGGGGGTTTGGAGCTGGGTTGGTTGTCATGCACCAGGCTCATGTCTTGCAGCACTTTTGTTCCAACCCAGCCTGGGATTCGATGATTCCAAGGTGAATTCACCACCTTCTTTTCTTTGGAGAAGAGGAGATATGAAGATTCTCCCTCTCTCAGAAGACCATGCTGTCTGAACCCATGTAAAGCACAGAGCAGAAAGGGAAGGGCTTGCAAACACCACTGGGATTTTTCTCTCACACTGCTGGGAAGATCAGAAACAACTGGGGGTGAGATGAGCAAGTTGCTGAGACACTGAAGTCGATTAGAAGCTCTGCCTAAGGAAAGGAATGAGTTATTTTAGTTTGCTCAGTGCCTGGGCAAAGTCTTGGGGAAGAAGAAAGACCTGAGCACTTCCCAGCTTGCCCACAGCTGAGTTCCCAAGCCAGCTTTCTGGGGGGATTTGAGAAGAGAACAGGCAGGGTTAGATGAGAGCAAACATCTCAGCAGACACGTGTGGCACTGAGGGGATGTGCTGGGCTCCAGAACAGTTCTGGGAAGCTGTTTTAGCAAGGGAGAGAGTTGGGGTGTCTTGTCCTGCCAAGCCAAAACTCTGTCTTTGAGCTTGTGCTTCTTTGTGTTTCTTTGGCTTGAGCAAGAGGATGAGCTCAGAGGTTGCTTTGCTTCTGCTAAAAAAAAAATGAGTGGTTTACAAAATGCCTCGTGGCAAATTTTATGTAACTGCCCAGAAAAACAAAAGAAACCCCATCACCTCCTGCTCTTTTGTACATTCTGTTGTGATCGTTTTGTTCCTGGATTCCCAAGTCATCCCTGCTGGTCTCAACATCAGGTGTGAGGGCATGGAGCAGCTCTGCTCTGGAGCCAGGCTGAGAGATTTGGGGGTGTTTTTCAGTTTTTTGTGGGGTCTGGACTTTGATGGTCTATCAAGGTCCCTTCCAACCTCTTAAAATTCTGTGAACATTTTCTCATCACTTCCATGTTTTAACTGAGTCTCACCATCATCTCCACCACCTAGATCAGAGGCTGAGCAACCTGGGTCTGTTCAGTCCTGAGAGGAGAAGGCTCAGGGGAGACCTTCTGACCATGTTCAGTACTTAGAGGGGGCTCCAAAGCAGCTGGAGACTCCCTGGGTACAAGGAGTCCCATGGACAGGACAAGGGGCAATGGGCACAAGGTGCTCCTGGGGACATTCCCAGTGGACACCAGAGGAAAATTGGTCCCCCTGAGGACAGTCAGACCTTGGAATGGTCTCCCAGGGGAAGGGGTGGATTCCCCCACTTGGGAAAGTTGGAAGTCTCAGCTCCATGGGTGCTGAGACATCTCAGATCAACAATAACATGAGAAGGGTTGGAGCAGATGGGCCTTGGGGTCCCTTCCAAGCTGACATTCCATGGGAACTCTCTCTCTTTGCTGCTCTTGCAGGTCAGATGCCAGGACCTGGCTCGATGATCCCTGGACAGCCCATGCCAGGCAGGATGATGTCAGCCAACATCCACCCAGCTGGTGGTGGCCCTGCCCCCCCGGGCATGTCACCCATGGCAGGAAATCTCATCGGACCTCGTGTTCCTCTGGCAGCTCCCAACGGGATGTGTAAGTGGATCTCCTGCAGGAAACTTTTTCAATGGACCTGGTGGGGCTTTTCTGTCTCTTTCCTCGTTGCCTGCAAAGTCATTGTAGTTGAAACCCCTTTATCTGCTGCAGGAATAATGGCAGCTGAGCAGGCTGGCAGGCAGAGCCTGGTGCCAGAGGTGTGCTTGAAGCTTTAAGTGCTCGTCTCCCCTCTGGGCATCCAAACATACTCCATTGTCCTTTATTTTATTTATAACATCCATTATTTTATTTATAACGACACTAAAGCTCCGTGGTCATTATCAAAAACCTCTCTCTTGATTTGAGGAAGAATGCACAGTAGAGGTTTGGGAATTAACTGCAGGTAAAGCTTTACATGGCTGAGGTGAGAATAGGATTCAGCTCAACAATACCTTGCTGAAAACTTTGCACCATGAAATTAAAGAGAGGGAGTCCTAATTAGGAAGAAGCAAAAGCTATGTTGGGAATGTTCTTTACATGGTAGAAATACCTGCACCTCCAAAGAGGAAGCTGATTTCTGCCAGATTAAAAAAAAAACAAAGCAGCTGAAGTCAGAGGCACTGGGTGAGTGATGTGAGTGAGGGTGAGAGTGGGGCCAGCCCCAGATCTCCAGAGGGAAGCTGGCAGGGGCTGCAGCAGGGTCCTTGCTCCCAAACTCCTCACTGAAGTTGTATTAGTTGCAGCCTGGAGCAAGCTGCTGCTCTGCTTCAGCTCAGCAGTTTTAAAGCCCCAAAATGTTATTTACTGAACCTATCACCTGCCAGGCAAGCATCCTGCTTCCCCCAAAGAAAACTGGGAAAAGCCACCCCAATTTGGGCTCAGGTGAAGGCAGCTGCTCCTTGGGGTTCAGCACCATAGGCACCAAGCACTCTGCTCCTTGTCCTGCTGCTGCTCCAGCTTCCCTTCATCCCCTTCCCTTTTTCTGAGCCTCTGCCACTGGGAATATCTGATGTCAGGTTGTGTTCCTGCTCACTGTCTTATCTTAATTTCCCTTTTTTTTCCCCTCTCCCTTCCTGAACAAGCCAGTCATGTTCCATGAGCATCTCCTCTCTGTGCACCAGGGCTGACCTCCTGCAGCCTGCATGGCTTTCCTCCTCCTTGCTGCATCTGTGGACTCCTCCACTTTTAACCTGCATACCCAGGGTAGACAAACATGTTGGAAAATAGAAAATAGAAAAAAAGCCATCTTCTAGAGCAGAGCTGTGGTGAGAAGTGCTCATTCCAGCTCTGAAAGTTGCTTCATGTCAACTTTGCCAGCTACAGAGCTGCATGCTGGACTCCTTTGCTGTAAAAAACAGGGATTTTTTTTCCTCATTTGAAGTCCACACAGTGCTTGGTGCTTGAAAAGCACAATAAAATGTGCAGTGGAGCTTCAGGAGATGGAGAAGCTGCAGCTGTGGTCACTTCTGGGGCCAGTCCTTGCTGCTTCTCCCTCACTCAGACGTTTACAGACACCTGGGCCTTGGGTTCCTTTTCCACATTTGGATCCCCCTGTGCTGGGCACTGCTGAGGCTGCACCCCCAATCCTGGGGTCAGTTCTGGGTCAGAAAAGAGATATTGAGGGGCTGGAGAGTGTGCAGAGAAGGGGATGGAGGTGGGGAAGGGTCTGGAGCACAAGGAGAAGGTCTGGAGAGCATGGAGGAGGGGCTGGAGAAGATGGAGAAGGGGATGGAGAAGTTGTGAGGAGCAGCTGAGGGCCCTGGGGGTGCTGATCCTGGAGCAGAGGAGGCTGAGGGGAGACCTTGTGGCTCTCTGCAACCCCCTGAGAGGAGGTTGGAGCCAGGGGGGGTCGGGCTCTGCTCCCAAGGAACAAGGGATGGGACAAGAGGAACTTTGGGCACAACTCAAGTTGTGCCAGGGGAGGTTTAGGTTGGAGCTGGGGAAGAATTTCTGCCTGGAAAGGGTTGTCAGGGCCTGGCCCAGGCTGCCCAGGGCAGGGCTGGAGTCCCCATCATCCCTGGAGGGGTTTCAGAGCAAACCCTGGGGATGTGGGGATGAGGGACATGGGCTGGGGGTGGCCCTGGCAGCCATTGGGCTCCATGATCTCAAAGTTCTTCTCCAAGCAGAAGGACTCTGTGATTCCTGCTCCTGCTGACTGTTTCTCTGCTGGTTTTATTTTGCAGATCCCCCTCCAGCACAGCCACCTCCACCAGCAGAAGGGGTGACCCCCCCTCCAGCAGGAGCCCCCCCGGCCTCAGCCGCTCCCTAAGCAGTCAAGGCAGAAGGAACTTCTACAGCAACAAAGTGGTGACCAAAAATGAAACTTCCTCAGTTACCTTCTGTTCCCTTGAGAGGTTTTTGCCTCCTGTTGGCCGTGTCTATGGCATCAAGAAGCACACCTACACTGAGTCTTTTGCCCCCTTCCTCTCCCCACCCTTTGTAACCTTGGTGCAGTGCTGGGCATTTTTGGGAAAGCTTTAGATGGAAGATGCCAGTAGTGCCTCCACGTTGCTGGTGGGAAGTCCTTCACACTTTGGTCTGCTTGCCTTTCAGGGCATGCTCCACTCTGGTTTCTTTCTTCTTGGTGTTTTGAGCTTTGGGTTCTCCTGGGAAGGGTCAAAACAAACAAAACCAAACAAACCAAAAGCTTTGAAGGTGGAGGCATCAGCTGAGCCTGAGGCTGTTGTAGCATGTGCCCTCTCCACCTACCTTTAACATTTTGGGTTCTCCAGGTAGAGCAAATCACCAAGATGGGATGGCAAACCAGAGTTTGGAGCAGAGAAGGGAAATCAGGGCATGCTGGTGCACAAACCATCAGCCATGGCTGTTGAGCTGATGGGTAAGGAGAGCAGCTGGGTCCTGGGGCTGCCTCGCTAACTTATTGAAAGGAAATAATGATCCAGGGCAAAGGAAGCCAGGAAGGAATCAATTGGAATAAAACCACTCAATGGTAGGAGTTTTCTTGCTCCGGTTTTTACCTTTCTTTTTGCCTTTGAAAGGTGGTAGCTGAACCTTCCCTCTGAGTAGTTTTTGGTACAGTAGCCAACTGAGGAATAAACCCGTGATTTTTAGTCCCTCCTTTTTGGAACATAGGCTTTTTACTTCTTAAAATGAACAAAATGAAAAAAAAAAAAAAAGAAAAAAAAAAAAAAGAAAAAGAAAAAAAAAACTGAAGTAGGTAGTGAAGAAGTGGTAGTGTAGGGGGTTGGGCTGGGATGGCTGGGGTGCAAATGCCAGAACTACCTCCTGCGGGTGGCCCAGGCGGGCAGAGGCAGCGAGCACGGTACGGGACAGTCACACCTCAGCTCTCACCAACCTGCCAGGGGGGATGTGGGGAAAGGAGGAGGGAGAGCTTGGGTTGGTCCTTGTTTGGGTTCTGAGCCCTTTTTGTTGTGGAAGAGGGCTTGACAGGTTTCCTTGGCAAGGGTTTGATGGTTGCTGCCTTATGTCAAGTGTGGCTTTCAGTGACCAAGTGCGAGGTCCAAGGCTTGACCAGAGGGAGATCTCCCAAAGAGCTGAAACCCACAGAACCACTTGTACTATGAAAAACAAACAAGCAAACAAAAGTGATTTGTTTTGAAGAGCACTCAGGTGATTTCCTCATCCATGGTAATGGTTGAACTTCCCAGGTCCTGAGTTGTGAGTGTGGAGGTCCCAGTTCTGGGCTCCTTGGTACTTCCAGCACATAGGAACGCTGCTTCCCACCGCCCAGCTGGGAGCATCCTCAGTGCCTGCAGCACAGAAGGGTCAGGGCCTGCCTGCCTTCTGCCTTCCACCTCCCACAAAGGAAATTCATCCCCCGGGTTCCTTTCTTTCCCCTCTCCAGGGTCTTTGGGGTGGTGAGAATGGGACATTTTTCTGGTTTAGAATAACCTCAGGTTGTTTTTAGCGTGATCGGCTTCAAATCTAAAGGGTCCAGGTGGAGACTTATTTTTTACTGTCCTCGTGGTGATCCTCCAGGACACCTGAATCCCTGACACTGTCGTGTTTCTGTATAAATAAAACATGTGCTGATTTTTTTCATCTGATCCTCTGTACAGGGCCGGTTTTATTCCTGCGACGCAGCAGCCACCCAATTTTGTGAAACAGATAAAATAAAATTGGTTTTTTGTACAAAGCTTGTGCTGCTGGGTCTGGAGTCTCCTTTTCCCCTCCCTGTGTGTGGTGCATGAGGTGAGAAGTGTTGCTGTGATCCAGGAATGCTTTGGGGGCTGCATCTTTACCTCCACAGAAGAACCAATTGTTTAATTCACATCTTTCCTCTTTAGACCTTTTTCTGTCTCCTGCAGGACTCCAGGGTCTGCCAGGGGAATTTGGTGTCTTGGATTCAACTGAAACCAGGAATTCAGTCTGGATTATGTTCTAAAATCTCCTGCTGCTTCCTCAGGTGAAGGCTTTTTCCTCTGAGTAAGCATTCCTGGGCATCCTGGATGGGGGATGGCCCCAGTTCCTCCTCATACCCTAATGCTTGAAGCCCAGGGATGGAGATGCCCCCCAGGACATCCCACAAAAAACCATCCCCAGCTGAGGATTCCTCTTTTGTTGCTGTGGGAGGTCCCTGGGGCTGGGGTCTTCTGCTGAACCCTCCCTTGGTGGCTTCTCGGTGCTCCTCTTGTTTAGGGCCGAGTAGGAAAGAGAAGGAGCTCTTTGTGCCTTTGCAGTCCAGGTGTCTTCAGCAAGGCTCATCCCTTGCAATCCACCCTTCCTGTCCTGTGACATGGTCAGTGATGGTCACTTGGCCTCCTCTCATCTTGAAATTTTATCCAAGGAATGCAGAATACAAGGTAGAGCATCAAATCCCACACAGGTTTGGGTTGGAAGGGACCTTAAATCCCCCCCAGTGCCCCCCCTGCCATGGTCAGGGACCCCTCCCCCAGCCCAGGGGGCTCCAAGCCCCATCCAACCTTCAACACTGCCAGGGATGGGGCAGCCACAGCTTCCTTGGGCAACCTGGGCACCCAGGGGCTCAGCACCCTCACCCCAAACAATTTCTCCCTCCCTCCCTCCCTGCCCAAGATCTCCTCTCCATCTCCCCTCTCCCAGCTCCAAACCCTTCCCCCTCGCAGGCTCCCATCCCTCCAGGCCCTTGTCCCAAGTCCCTCCCCAGCTTTCCTGGAGCCCCTTCAGGCACTGGAAGGTGCTCTAAGGTCTCCCCATTGCAGCCTTCTCTTCTCCAGCCTCAAC
This sequence comes from Calypte anna, assembly GCF_003957555.1. NCBI lineage: Eukaryota > Metazoa > Chordata > Aves > Apodiformes > Trochilidae > Calypte > Calypte anna. Next base: position 1,002,163 of record NC_044245.1, read on the forward strand.
ACCCCCAACTCTCTCAGCCTGGCTCCAGAGATGACAAGTGTCAATTCCTGACCAAGTTTTAATGTTTAGGGGCCTTTAAACCTTTGCAGTCATAGGAGGTGGCTGGGAACAGGCTGCTGTCTTGACAGAAACAAAAAGTGAAGTTGAGTGGAGGTCTGGATGTGGTTTAGGATCATGGTTTTGGTGTCTGGGTGTTGAATCCTCATCAGTTGGGCACTGAAGATGTGGTGGAAGGCAGTACCAAGGGGCTGGGGTCAGGCACAGAGTGAGTAATTAACCCTCCAAAGAACTTCCCACCTCTGGAGATGATGCTCTGCTGTGCAGCTCTCTGGTTTTTAACACTGGTGCCTTCTGGGCAGGAGAAGTGTGGGGCAGTGAACCAGGACCAGGCGCTCATCTCCACTTCCTAAAAATACCAAAAAACCTTTCCCCATTGTGGCTGGGTCCTGTCTGGCAGTACCAGCTCCACCATGTGGTTCCTGAAAAGCTGTGTTTTATTTATTTTTTTTTTCCTGCCTGACTCAAAGCCAAAAATCCACCCAGGAACACCCCCAGGGTTTGGGGGTGCAAATACCTGAGTGTGCATCATCCTCTGACAGCATTGGTTGGATTGGAGGTTGGATTGGATGAGTTTCCAGGTTTGAGGTTTTTTCCCAACCTGAACAACTCTGTGATTTTACAATTCTTCATTCCTGCATTTTTCCCACAGGAAACTTAAAACCAAAGGATTTGTCTGGGCTGGAAACTCCTTTTCAAACTCAGGTGGGTTTTGTAGCCCCAAGTACGACAGAGCTGGGGACAACCCTGCTGGACATCACCACCACCACCCCAAAATCCCAGTAGGAAACGATGTTCCCTGGGAGGCAGCAGGGATCTGGGTGACCTGCCAAGGGTCTGGCTGTGCCGGGGCTGCTCTCCAGGAACACTGCTGCTCTTTGTCTGCACCGTCTCCCGTCCTCTGTCCCCGTGGGAATTTCCCCTTTCATCGGAATCTCCTGACACTGCCGGGGGTCACAGGGCCAGGACCCTGCTCAGCAGCTCCTGGAGCTCTCAGGCAGTGGGATGTGGCCTGGAGGCTGCAACAGGGAAGCCAAAGGGTGAGGATTTGGAAGAGTTCCTTTTCCAAAATGCCTGTTTTATTCTCCTATAGGATCATAGAATGGTTTGGGTTGGAAGGGACCTCCCAAGGTCCCCCAGTCCCAGCCCTGCAGTCTCAGGGACACCCTCACCCAGCTCAGGGTGCTCAGAGCCTCCTCAAGCCTCACCTTGAACATCTCCAGGGATGAGGCCTCGCCCCCCTCCCTGGGCAGCCTGGGCCATGGATCCACTGCCCTCCTGGGAAAGGACTTTGTGGATGTGTGACAAGAACAATCTGGTGTCCATCCAAACCACAGCTCTGGCATGCTGCTGGGTTTCCCCTGGGGTGTTTGGTGATGGTGATGATTGTTCCTGTGTGCTGGTGCCAAGGGTGCCCTCCTGGGTGCCCACTGCTGAGCTGAGCAGGATCCATGGGGAGGAGTGATGGGTGCCTGGATCTGCTGGACAACAACCTGGAGCAGCCACTTCCATGGTACAGGGTGAGCCCTGTCCCAGCTGGGGGACATCTCCTTGGACGGACTTGTTCCATTGGAAGAGCCACAGATCCCTGCAGTCCCTTATTCCCTCCTGGCACTGGGGACAATGACATTGTAGAAGAGGCACAGAAATGGAGACTCTGCCCTTGGGGGATGCTCAGGCTGGAGCTGATTTCTTGTCCTCTCCTGTTAGAATTTTGGCCTCCAAATGAAATGGAGCCCAAGTCTTGGAGATCATTAAATGCCCGTGACCCATCTTGAGAGGAGAGGTGTGTGGTCACCTCTGGGGCTCAGATCATCTGCCCTCCTCAGCTTCTTCCCTTTCCACTGGCTGAAGTGGTGTCTTCACTCCTTCTCCTACACTGTCCAGGAGCTGCCTGGAGTCATCCTGGGTTCCCACAGCAAAAGCAAAGCCTTGAAGACAAAAAGCCTTTCTGCAGAGGGTTCAGTGTCCTCTTGGCAATATTTCAATGTACTAAACCTGTTTCTTGAGCTGAGCAGGAGAGGTGGGGAAGGTGCCACCCCTTGCAGGGGACTCAGCCTGTGCCATGAGGGCTCTGTCACTTCTTGCAGGGCTGTGAACACAAAAGGTGCTGAGCACAACTGATGGGTGCTGAGCTGGGTCCTCGGGATGTGATGCTTGGTCCTCAGGATGTGACTCTGGGTCCTTGTGTTGTGGTGTTTGGTCCTCCCAAGGTGATGCTGAGTCCTTGGTACAGGGGGCTCAGCTGTTAGGATGCAGTGCTTGCTCTTCAGGTTGTGGTTCTTGCTCCTTGGGAACAATCCCAGACTGGTTTGGGTTGGAAGGGACCCTCAAGACCACCTTGTTCCAACCCCCTGCATGGGCAGGGACACCCCCACTAGCCCAGGCTGCTCAACCTCACTTAAACCCTTGAGCCCAACACAGCAGCTCTGTGCTGGCCAAGCAGGGTTGGTTTTTTGGGAAGACACCAACTTGGTTATCCCTCTGAGCAGAGGTGGGAGAAGGTCTGGGCAGCTCCAGCACCTCTGGGTGCCCAGAGGATGCAGGTCCAGGGGCTGCACCCACTGCTGCTGGGTCTGTCCTCAGCATCAGCCCCATCCTGGGGACTCAAGGCCGGGTTGGATGGTGAGAGGTGTCCCTGCTGCCCATGGTTTGGTCAACTCAAACCTTTCCAGGATGACTTTGGGTGACAGGGATTTCCAGCTGGGGGCTGGGAGCAGTTCTGGTGGGTGAGGGACCCGTGGTGGTGAATTTGCTCCCTGCAGAGCAGGTTGGGGGTGTGAGGGGCTGTGGGCAGTGAGGGGGAGAGGTCCCAGGGGGTCTGGAGGAGGCTGCTGGTGGATTTATAAGTCTGGGGGCTGAAGCAGGTGGTGGGGTCCTTCAGCCAAGGGTGTCACCTCGGGTCTCAGCACCTCCAGCTGTTCCCCATTTGCCCAAAGTTCCCCCTGGCTGAGCTCTGAGGAGGCTTCAGGAGAGGGAATTCTCCCATGCCCAAAGCTGGGGCAGATAACACCAACCCCTAGGGTCAGCTCAGCGTTTTCTGGGGTCAGGATTTCTTTGCACTTCTCTGGTAATTGTTGATCACCAAAAGAAACCCAAAACCAACCAAAAAAAAAAAAAAAAAACCCAAATTGGGTAAGTGGGTGGTTTGAGCATCTCTGGGAGCAGGGAGAGGAGGGAGGATGTGAAGCCTGGAGAGGGGAGCAGGGGGGGGGAAGAAAAGGTGGGGGAGAAGTGCAGCCCCCAGCCCTCCTGCCCCCTCCATTGCCCCCCTGGAATTCCCAGGTCTGATGGAGCCACCGGGGGTGATGGGGTTGGTGGGGGCAGAGCTGGTGGGAAGGAGCCCACAGGGTGAGGAGCAGGAGCCTGTCCTGCACCTCCTCCATCTGTCCCCAGGGCGTCCCTGATCCTAATCCAATCTGTCACCTGCCCCCAGGTGGGTGCTGGAGATGCCTCCAGATGCTTTTGGGGTGGAAGGAGGAAGATGTTCCTGTGGGTTTTGGGAGACCCCAAAATTCATCCCCTGTGTCCCAGGACTTGGGGGGGTGATGGGTGTGGGGCATGCCAACACCACCCCACACTTGTGTCCCATAGATCCTGTGGGATCCAGGGCAGGGGCCCTGCTCTGGGTGGTGCTCAGCACCCTGGGGTGTCACAGGCTGCAGCTCCCTGGGTGCTGACACCCTGAGGGGTCCCCACTGAGCTGACCATGGCCGAGGCTTGGGAGGAGGGGGGGGGGGGGTCTCCTTGGTGGCAGGGGGGATGCTCCAGGACAAGGTGCCCCAGGTGACAGGACCAGAGCCACCCAGCCCCACCAGAGAGGAGGAGATGGTGACCCAGGACCCCAAGGACTCGTGGAGCCTCCATGGGGGAGGTCTCCAACCTGAGGTGGGCTCGGGGTGAGGAGGGGGTGGGGAGGGGAGGGGGGGGTTGTCCCAGGTGGTCTCCAGGTGTCCCCTGAGCTCTCCTGTTCCCCAGGGTCACTGGAAGCTCCCATGGACCTGAGGAGCCCCAACCACTTGGGCATCACCACCTGGACCCCTCGCTGCCCCGTGCTGGGAAAGGACTTTGGGGGACAGGATGGGCCCCTCGGCACCCCCAGGATCCTCACCCCCTTCCCTCACCCTCCAGGGCTGCCACGCTGGGAGGGGGGGACACGGAGACCCCCGGCCACAGCGTGGGGCCTCTTCCTGACCCTCTCCCCCCGTGTCCCCTCACCCATCCCACGGCCCCTGGGACGGTCCCCTTGGAAACGCATCCCGGGGTGGAAGCCTGGGGAATATTAAGCAGGTGCAGCCCCCTCCATCCCCCTTGGAGCAGGGACAGAGTGGGGTTTGTTCCCAGCACTGCAGCCGAGGAGGGGGAATGGAGATCCCCACAAACCCCCCCCCAGCCCTCCATCACCCCATGGCCTCCCCTCGGGGTGGGATGGGGTTGGGGGGGCCGTGGCTGAGCTGATGGGGTCCCACCCGTGGGCTGGGGGGCACTGAAATGGGCTCCTCTGGGAGCACCCACTGCCCCCCGGGCCCCCCAGCCCTGTCCCCAGCATCCTGCCCAGGGATGGGGGGTGGGCAGGGGGTGGGCAGGGGGTGGGATGCAGGAGCAGCCATGGCCCACACGTTCCTGCTCCGTGGGTGGGGAAGGACACACGGGTGACCTTGGGATGCCTGGAACAGGCCCTGCAGGATGAGGTGGCTGTGGGGTGGGGGGCAGGGGACAGCAGGGCAGCCCCTCACCCATCCAGGGTGCACCCAATGCAACCTGGGGGGGGTCCCGATGGGGGTGTTTGTCCCCAACAGAGCCACCCGCAGAGGTGGCCTCAAGGGCAGTGGGGAGGGGGCAGTGGGTTTGGGGTGGAAGGGGGTGATGGGGAGGGGATGGAAGTGGGGGGGTGGTGAGGGGTTTATGGGGGGGGGGGAGTGGTGGTGGTGGCACCTGCAGAGTTTGGGTTGGTGTCACCTCCCCCCCCGTGTGGCTCTGGGCAGTCTGAAGGTAGAACCTTGGGCTATGGGTGGCCCAGGGGTCCTTCTGTGACCCCCCCCTGCCCACACCCCCACCCTGTGCCACAGGAGACCCTGGGACAGCTGCTTCACCCCAGAGTTCTGGTGTCTAGGGGGGGGGGCTGTGTGTGAGTGGGGGGCTCAGGGGTGCAGACTGGGGGCCCCCCTGCACCCGCTGAGGACGCTGGGGCAGGGATGGGACCCCCCCCCCCTCAGTGCAGGAGCAGTTTTGGGGGACAGTGAAGAATCCCAGTACTTTGGGGGGGGGGGTGCCCATTGCAGGGGTGCCCCCCCCATACAGGAGCAGTTTGGGTGGGGGGTCAGAGAGGGATTTTGGTGCTGGGGTGTGCAGGGGGTCCTGGTGCAGGGTTCCCCTCTCGCCCCCCCCCCACCCCCCGTGCAGGAGCAGTTTTGGGGAAAATTGGGAATCCTGGTGCTGGGGGAGGGGGACACTGGGATAGGACCCACAATGCTGGCACTGGCGGGGGGGGGAGATGCCGGGGGGTTTGTCCTGGTGCAGGGAGGAGCCCCCCCATTAAGGAGAAGATTTGGGGGTGAGGGGTGGGGGTAGCTGGGGGGAGGGAGATGGCGGGATGGGTCCCCCCGCTGCTCTGCGGCGTGGGCGGGGGGTGCAGGGTTCCCCCCTCAGTGCAGGAGCAGTTTTTGGGGGGGGGGGTTGGGATGGTTCTGCTGCCCTGGGGGGGGTCCCGCGGACCTGGGGGGGGATGCTGAGGAGGGAGGGAGAAGGGGGGGGATGTGGTGGTGGTCCCGGTTCCGTCCCAACCCTTCCCGCGGGCGGGGCCGCTCTCAGCCACCGCCCCCCGCCCATCCCGGCCCCCCCCTCCCCTCCCCTTCTCCGTTCCCCCCCCGGCGGAGGGAGCGCGGGGCGCGGGGCGCGGGCGGAGCCGCTGCCGGTGCCGCTGCCGGTGCCGGTTCGCTCCATGCCGCCATGGCCCCCCGGCCCCGCGCCCCCCTCGCCCCCCTGGCCCTGGCCCTGCTGCTGGCGATCGGTGCCCTCGGTGCGTACCGGGGATGATGGGGGGGGGAAGGGGGGCTCGGGGGGGCTGCGCTCCGGGATGGGGCCGCATCCAGCACCGGGGGGGGATCGGGGGATCGGGGCTTTGGGGGGCAGCATCCTGGGGTGGGGGCTGGGGAGCACCTGCAGGGAGATGAAGAGGGTGGGGGCAGCGATGGGGGGGGGGGCTCTGCGATCCCCAGCAGGGGCTGCATTCCTCTGCAGGCAGCGGGAGAGGGGGGGGATCCCCTTGGAGGGGGATGGATCCCTTGGGGGGGGTGGATTCTCTTGGAGGAGGGGCTGGATCTCTCGGGAGGGGTGAATCCCCTTGGAGGAGGGGCTGGATCCTTGGGGGGGGGGGGGAAGGGGGGGACTGGATCCCCTTGTGAAGGGAATGGATCCCATTGCAGGGAGCTACATCCTCTTGCAGGGGGGGCTGGATCCCATGGAGAGGGCTGGATCCTCTTGCCGGGGGCTGTACACCTTGGGGGAGTGGGGACAGATCCATTTAGGGGGGGCTGGATCTCCTCGTAAAGCGGCTGGATCCCGTCGCAGGGGGCTGCATCCTTTTCCAGGGCGGGCTGGATCCTTTTGGGAGGGGCTGGATCCCCTTACCGGGACCTGGATCACTTAAGGAGGGGCTGGATCCCTTTGGGAGGGGCTGGATCCCCTTGCCGGGAGCTGGAACCCTTTGTGGGGGAGAGATCCCCTTGCAGGGGGGGGTTTGGGTCTCCTGGTGTGTAGGGGGCACCTCTGCAGGAGGCTGAGGAGGGCTGGATCCCCTGGATCCCCTTGGTTGAGGGGCTGGATCCTTTGGAGAGGGGGCTGGATCTGTCCCTGTGTATGTGGAGTGCACTGGCAGGAACCAGAGGAGGGATGGATCCCCTTGTTGGGGGGGGGGGGACTGCATCCCCTTCTGTGTATAGGGGACACTTGGAGGAATCAGAGGAGGGCTGTGTCCCCTTGCAGAGGGACTGCATCCCTTTGTGGGGGGCTGGATCCCTTTGGGAGAGCTGGATTCCTCTCCTGGGGGCTGAGTCCCCTTGTAAGGGGGTTGGAACCCTTGGAGGGGGGGGCTGGATCCCCTTGCAAGGGGTTGTATCCCTTGGGAGGGGGCTGGAGCTCCTTGAAGGGGACTGGATCTCCTTACTGGGGGCTGGAACCCTTAGGAGGGGGCTGGAATCCATTAGAGGAGGAGCTGGATCCCCCTGAAAGGGCTGGATCCCTTGGGAGGGGCCTGGGTCCCTTGGGGGGGGGGGGGGCTGGATCCCCTGTAAGGGTTTGGAATCCTTGTAGGGGGCTGAATCCCTTTGCAGGGACTGGATTCCCTTCTTGGGGGCTGCATCCCCCTGTGTGTGTGTGGGGGGGGGGAATCAGGAGAGTGTCCTTGCCCTTGCCGAGGGTCTGGGGGGGTCCAGGGGCATCTTGGCTGGGGGGAGCGGGGGGTGTTTGAGGGTTTGTGTCACGGTTGGGGGGGGGGTTGCATATTTGGGGGTGATGACTGTGGCTGATGCTGGTGCAGGGGGGCGGGGGGTGTCCCACAGAGCCGGGGTTTGCCCCTTCGGTCCTTGTGGGATTTTGTAAAAAATATGAGGGGCCGTGCAGCTCTTTTCCCCCCCCTCCCCAAAATGCTTTGTCACAGTGCTGGTGGGTGTGAGATTGAGCTAATGGGGACCCCCTCCCGGCCACCGCAGCCCCCCAGGGTCGGGGGGCATCTCTGTCACTTCTTTCTTATCCCCCTCCAGCGTCCGAGTGGCCCCCCCAAAACGCCAGCGAGGCCGAGGGCTGGGAGGAGAGCAGCCCCCCACGGCGGGACCCGCCCGGCAGAGACCCCCCGGGGGGGCCCAGCAACGGCACCAGCCCCGGGGCGACCACGGTGGGCGAGGAGCCCCCTGCGGGACCCCAGTTAGAGCCCTCGGGGGGGGGGCACGGCCGCCACCACGGACCCAGCGGCGGGGCCGGAGGGGTGCGCGGGGTGCTTGGGGGAGGGGGACCCCAGCGCTTTGCCCCCCAGCCCCGGCCCGGCGGGGGACGGCCAAGCGGCGGTGACCTGGCCCGGGGACGGGGAGACGGTAGCGCTCGGTAGCCCCGAGGAGCCGGGGAGCGGCGAGAGGCCCACACGAACCTCCCTGCCCAGCCCTGGGGGTCCCGGGGCCGCCCCGCCGAGCCCCCCCGCCCAGCCGTCGCCCACCGACTCCGCCGAGACGGCCGGGGGCTCGGCAGCCCCTCTGACCCCCGTCTTGGGCCACCCCGGCCCCGACTCGGGGGGTCCCCCGGAGTTCTGGGGGGCCGCATCCAGCCCGGCCCCGGCGCAGGGGGCTCGGGGCCGAACCGATCTGACCTGGCTGGAGGAACCCGGGACCATCACCCCGGACCCGGCCGAGCTGCCCACCGACCGGGCGGCCTCGGAGATCATCGACGTGGATTACTACGATTTGTTCGAGGGGGGCGAGGGGCTGGGGGGCTTCCCCGGGGGCAGGCGGGGGGGGCAGGCGGGGGGCTCGGGGCGGCGGCGGGAGCCCGAGGGGGCGGCCACGCCGTGGGGGCTCCACGACCTCTACGACGACTTCACCTCCTTCGACGAAGCCGATTTCTACCCCACCACCTCCTTCTACGCCGAGGGCGACGAGGAGGGGGACGAGATGGAGGAGGAGGAGGAGGAAGATGAGGAGGAAGAGGAAGATGGCGGGCTAGAGGACGAGAACGGCTACCGGCCACCCGCCTCCCCCCTGCCCGGCCTCCAGCCGGCCCCGCGGGACCCCGGCCCCACCGATCGCCGGGAGATGGCCCCAGCGCAGCCCCCCAGCCCCACGGCCCGGGCCCGGCCCGAGAACGGCAGCGAATGCCCGAGCGGGTACGTGAGGCACAACAGCTCCTGCCGCTCCCTCTGCGACCTCGTCCCCAGCTACTGCCACAACGGCGGCCAGTGCTACCTGGTGGAGAGCCACGGGGCCTTCTGCCGGTAAGGGACGGGGTCCCCGGGGCTTCACGGGGGTGCTGGGGGGAGGGAGGGGGCTCTCTGTCACCCTGCACCCCATCCTTGGACTCTCCATCACCTTACACCCCATGCCTGACCTCCCTGTTTCCCTGCATCCCATCCCTGGGCTCTCCATCACTCCCTGCACCCCATCCCTGGGTGCTCTGTCACTCCCTGCATCCCCTCCCTGGGTGCTCTGTCACCCCCTGCACCCCATCCCTGGGTGCTCTGTCACCCTTCACCCCATTCCCAGCCTCTCCATCACCTGCACCCCATCCCTGACCTCTCCATTCCCATGCATCCCATCTCTGGACTCCCCAGCTCCTTGTACCCCATTTCTGGGCTCTCCAGTCCCTGAGTACCCCATCCCTGGGCTTTCCCTCTCTGCACCCCATCCTTGGGTTCTCCACCCCCCCTGCATCCCAATCCCTGAGTTCCCCATTCCCAGTCTCTTCACACCCCTTACCCCCCCATCCCCTGCAAACCCCACCCAGCTCCCTTGTCCCCCTGCAGCCCCGTCCCACCAGGAGCCCCAGGGGCTGTCCCAGTCCCCTGAGGGGTGGCTGGGCAGGAACTGGGTCAGGGCAGAGCAGCCCAAGTTCCAGCACCTCTGTGCTCATCAGCCCCAACTGATCTGTGCCCTGTGGCTCTAGGGGGACAAGGGTGTCCCCCATGGTCACCCCACTCCCCTCCAGGGCTCCATGGAGCTGGGAGCTGTGGGCTTCAGGGGATGAGCATCCCCTGGGTGGGTGGGGAAACCCCACTCCTGGTGTCCCCTAGTGTCACCCACCTCACTTGGCCCCACTGTTTGGGGAGGGGTCACCCCCTTGGGGACCCATTCATTCCATTCCCCTGTGATCTGCCTTGTTACAGATCTTGGTGTTCCCTGAGTCTGCTCCCATGTTTCCCTGGTTATAGATCTTGGTGTCCCCTGAAGATGCTCCCATGTTTCCCTGCTCTCAGATGTTGGTGTCCCCTGAGGCTGCTCCGTGGGACGGGGACACACCTCTCTTTGGGGTGGGAGGCTCTCTAAGTGTGTTGTACCCCCCCTGACCCCAACCCCCCTGGCAGGTGCAACACGCAGGACTACACGTGGCACAAGGGGACACGCTGCGAGGCCATTGTCACCGACTTCCAGGTGATGTGTGTGGCCGTGGGCTCAGCTGCCCTGGTGGTGCTGCTGCTCTTCATGCTCACTGTCTTCTTTGCCAAGAAGCTCTACCTGCTCAAGACAGAGAACAGCAAACTGCGCAAGACCAAGTGAGTGGGGCAGGGCTGGCACCCCCCCAAAACAACCCCAGAAATTGTCCTCAGCCTCCCCGGGGTGGCACCCTGACAACAGCAATTTATTTGGGTGGTCTCGTTTCCCAGGGGTGGCACTGGATGTGGTCACATCCCTGCGTGGTGGCATCAGGACAACCTCCCCCCCCCCCGAGCCCTATCCCAGGGACTCTGTGGCTTTGTGGCTCCTGCTCCCCCCACGGTTAATCCTTTAAAGCTGCTCCTGACTGGCACCAGTTAATCTGCTGCACTGGGAGCTGGGGCCACCAGCTGGGCTGGCCAGGCTGCCCAGAGGCCACCAGAGATGGTCCCCAGGGACAGGGTTGGCATGGGCTGAGGTGGAGGTCACCCCCCAGCCCATCACTCACTGCCCAGCTCCCTGGAGATGGGGAGGAGAAAACCCTCCCAGCCTGGGGCCCTAATGAGCTGTTAATTAGTGTTGGGAAGTGCCAAGTGTAATTAACAGACAAACTCCCTGCCAGCCCATGGGTCTCTCTCTGCTGTCCCCAGCACTGGCACCTCCTGTCTGCCCTGGGCTGCCCTCACTGCTCCCTGCAGGGCTGGGGGGGGGTTGAACCCCCCAAAATCCCCTGATCTGGGGCATTGAGCCCCAAACCTTCAGCCCTGGGGACATTTATCCCCCAACTCCCTGGTCTGGGAGCATTTAATCCCTACATCTCCATCCCTTGGGACATTTAGCCCCCCCATACCTCCTGATCTGGGGGGATTTAGCCCCAAATCCCCTCATCTAGGGGCATTTAACACCCCAATCCCCAGATCTGGAGCATTTAAGCCCCAAACCCTGGGGACATTTATCCCTAAACCTTGGAGCTGGGGTCACTTGCCCCTCAGTCTCCATAGCCTGGGAGCATTTAGCAACCCCAAGCCTGTAGATGTGGGGTATTTAGCCACCAAACCTCCATCTCTGGGGACATTTAGCCCCCAGACCTCCATTCTTGGGAAGATATAATCCCCAAACCCCAGAGCTGGGGGACATTTACCTCCACACCCCCTGATCTGGGGACATTTAATCCCCCAAGTCCCCAAACCTGGGGCATTTAAGCCCTAAGCATCCATCCCTGGGGACTTTTATCTCCCAAACTAAATCCCAAACATTTAACCCCCCTCAAGCCCTCAGATCTGGAACATTTAAGCCACAAACCTCCATCCTTGGGGACATTTATCCCTAAACCTTGGAGCTGGGCTGACTTAGCCCCCAAATCTCCATAGCTTGGGAGCATTTACCCACCCCCACCACCTCCGAGCCTCCAGATATGGGGTATTTAGCCTCCAGAGCTCCATCCCTGGGGACATTTAGCCCCCAACCCCTAAATCTGGAGGCAATGAACCCCGAGATCTGGGACATCTCATCCAAACATGTGCCAGGGGGTGCTGGTGATATCCCCAGCTTCACCCCCCCTCTGTCTTCTCCTCTCCCCCCACAGATACCGCACCCCCTCTGAGCTGCACAATGACAACTTCTCCCTCTCCACCATCGCCGAGGGCTCCCACCCAAACGTAAGGACTGTCCCTTCCTGGCATTGTCCCCTCCTTGCTGTCCTACCCGTGTCCCTCTTGTCTGTCCCCCTCCCAGCACCCGTGGTCCCCTCATTGCCTGGGGGGTGGCATCACTGCTGGGACCTTCTGCACCCTCATCCCAACGTGGCCACCACTCTGTCCCCTCTCCATGGGGGTCCCTGCTGTGCCATCCTGCCCCCACTACCAAACCAGGACAGGCAGGGGGTTGGTGGCCCCCTGCCCCATCCCTGGGGAGCCACCATCAGGAGTTGGTGGCTTTGGCAGTGGGGAGGGGGACATTGCAGTTGTGGCTCTGGGAGATGATGCTCCTCAGCTGGGGTGTTGTTGGGGGGAGCTCGGTGTCCACCCCAGCAGCAGAAGGACACGGAGCTGCTGGAGCCAGTGCAGAGGAGGCCCTGGAGCTGCTGGGAGGGCTGGAGCAGCTCTGCTCTGGAGCCAGGCTGAGAGAGTTGGGGGTGTTGAGGCTGGAGAAGAGAAGGCTGCAATGGGGAGACCTTAGAGCACCTTCCAGTGCCTGAAGGGGCTCCAGGAAAGCTGGGGAGGGACTTGGGACAAGGGCCTGGAGGGATGGGAGCCTGCGAGGGGGAAGGGTTTGGAGCTGGGAGAGGGGAGATGGAGAGGAGATCTTGGGCAGGGAGGGAGGGAGGGAGGGAGGAATTCCTTGGGGTGAGGGTGCTGAGCCCCTGGGTGCCCAGGTTGCCCAAGGAAGCTGTGGCTGCCCCATCCCTGGCAGTGTTGAAGGTTGGATGGGGCTTGGAGCCCCCTGGGCTGGGGGAGGGGTCCCTGACCATGGCAGGGGGGGCACTGGGGGGGCTTTCAGGTCCCTTCCAATCCAAACCATCCCATGGTGTGGACAACAGCAGTGGGAGAGCGATGCCAGAGGCTGAAACTCTGGGCTGCTGCTGGCGTGGACAGAACACGAGTGTGTGTGTGTGGGTGTGTGTGGGTGTGGGTGTGTGTGGGTGTGTGTGGGTGTGGGTGGGTGTGGGTGTGTGTGGGTGTGTGGGTGTGTGTGTGGGTGGGTGTGGGTGTGGGTGTCCTCCCCCTGTCCCCTCAGAGTCGCTCTCCCAATCTTTTGTCTTTCAAACCCCAAACAGAGAGAAGCAAAGGGCTGTGCTGAGCGGGACCTGGAGGAGGACCTTAGGTCCCTCTAATCCTTGTTCCCCGTCTGCCCACCGCCCGCAGAGCCGCTGTGTCTGCTGCTGCTCAGCCCCTGGCAGGAGGCTCCCGGAGCCACTCAGCGAAATCTTGGGATGAAATTTGGTGCTGTTTCTCCCCAGCATCCGTGCCGGGGTCTGACCCATCTCTCGTCCCCTCTCTGGGATATGGAGAGCCCCGGGGCAGTGCCCGGGAGGCGGCGTGACAAGAATGAGGAGGGTCAACACCCCCCCGTGTGAAAGGGGCTGCTGTGGGGAGGTGTTGGATGACTGGGGAGAGCTGGGGCAGCCCCTCTGCTGGGTGAGGAGCTCACTGCTCCTGC